>NW_016107352.1:89225-91391 GCF_001604975.1 Cebus imitator | reverse complement strand
CATCTAGAGTTAATTTTAGTGTAAGGTGTCAGGAAGGGGTCCAGTTTCTGCTTTCTGCACATGGCCAGCCAGTTTTCCCAACAACATTTATTAAACAGGGACTCCTTTCCCCATTGCTTGTTTTTGTCAAGTTTGTCAAAGATCGGATGGTTGTAGATGTGTGGTGCTGCCTCCGAGGCTTCTGTTCTGTTTCATTGGTCTAAAGATCTCTTTTGGTACCAGTACCATGCTGTTTTCATTACTGTAGCCTTGTAGTATAGTTTGAAGTCCGGTAGTGTGATGCCTCCCGCTTTTTTTTTTTTTCTTTTTTTTAAATTATTATTATTTGCTTAGAATTTACTTGGCTATGCAGGCTCTCTTTTGGTTCCATATGAAACTTAAGGTGGTTTTTCCAGTTCTGTGAAGAAGGTCATTGGTAGCCTGATGGGGATAGTGTTGAATCTGTAAATTACTTTGGGCAGCATGGCCATTTTCATGATATTGAGTCTTCCTAACCATGCACATGGAATGTTTCTCAATCTGTTTGTGTCCTCTCTTATTTCATTGAGCAGTGTTTTGTAGTTCTCCTTTAAGAGGTCCCTTACATCCTTTGTTAGTTGTATTCCCAGGTATTTTATTATCTTTGTAGCAATTGTGAATGGCAGTTCATTCTTGATGTGGCTCTCTTTAAGTCTGTTATTGGTGTATAGGAATACTTGTGATTTTTGCACATTGATTTTGTATTCTGAGACTTTGCTGAAGTTGCTTATCAGCTTCAGGAGACTTTGGGCTGAGACGATGGGGTCTTCTAAATATACAATCATGTCATCTACAAATAGAGACAATTTGACTTCTTGTTTTCCTAATTGAATACGCTTTATTTATTTTGCTTGCCTGATTTCCCTGGCCAGAACTTCCAATACTATGTTGAATAGGAGGGGTGAGAGAGGGCATCCTTATCTAGTGCCAGATTTCAAAGGGAATGCTTCCAATTTTTGCCCATTCAGTATGATATTGGCTGTGGGTTTGTCATAAATAGCTCTTATTATTTTGAAATACATTCCATCAATACCTAGTTTATTGAGATCTTTTAGCATAAAGGCTGCTGAATTTTATCAAAAGCCTTCTCTGCATCTATGGAGATAATCATGTGGTTTTGGTCTTTGGTTCTGTTTACGTGATGGATTAAGTTTATAGATTTGCATATGTTGAACCAGGCTTGCATCCCAGGGATGAAGCCAACTTAATTGTGGAGGATAAGCTGTTTGATGTGCTGTTGGATTTGGTTTGCCAGTATTTTATATTGAGGATTTTTGAATCAATGTTCATCATACTTATTGGCCTGAAATGTTCTTTTTTAGTTGTATCTCTGCCAGGTTTTGGTATCAGGATGATGTTGGTCTCATAAAATGAGTTAAGGAGGATTCCCTCTCTTTGTATTATTTGGAATAGTTTCAGAAGGAATTGTACCAGCTTTCCTTGTACCTCTGGTAGAAAGGGGGCACCTTGTGAACCCATCTGGTCCTGGACATTTTTTGGTTGGTAGGCTATTAATTACTACCTCAATTTCAGACCTTGTTATTGATCTATTCAGGGATTCAACTTCTTCCTGGATTAGTCTTGGGAGGGTTATAGTATCTAGGAATTTATCTATTTCTTCTAGATTTACTGGTTTATGTGCATAGCAGTGTTTGTAGTAATCTCTGATGGTGGTTTGTACTTTTGTGGGATTGGTGGTGACATCCCTTTATCATTTTTTATTGCATTTATTTGATTCTTCTTTCTTTTCTTTTTTATTAGTCTGGCTAGCATCTATTTTGTTGATCTTTTGAAAAAAACAACTCCTAGATTTATTGATTTTTGAAGGGTTTTTTGTGCCTCTATCTCCTTCAGTTCTGCTCTGATCTTAGTTATTTCTTATCTTCTGCTAGCTTTTGAATTTGTTTGATCTTGCTCCTCTAGTTCTTTTAATTATGATGTTAGGGTGTTGATTTTAGATCTTTCCTCTCTTCTCCTGTGGGAGTTTAGTGCTATAAATTTCCCTCTAGACACTGCTTTAAATGTGTCCCAGAGATTCTTGTACATTGTGTCTTCATTCTTTGTTTTTTTTCCCATTTATTTATTTTATTGCATTTTAGGTTTTGGGGTACATGTGAAGAACATGCAAAATTGTTGCATAGGAACACA
>NW_016107352.1:82247-85670 GCF_001604975.1 Cebus imitator | reverse complement strand
ACACTGATGGGTTTTGTCTTTTTATCCAATTTGCCAGTCTGTGTCTTTTGATTGGGGCTGTGTCTTCATTCTCATTGGTTTTGAAGAACATCTTTATTTCTGCCTTCATTTAATTATTTATCCAGTAGTCATTCAGGGGCAGGTTGTTCAGTTCCCATGTAGTTGTGCGGTTTTGAGTGAGTTTTTAATCCAGAGTTTTAATTTGATTGCACTGTGGTCTGAGAGACTGTTATAATTTTTGTTCTATTGCATTTGCTGAGGAGTGATTTACTTCCAATTATGTTGTCGATTTTAGAGTAAGCATGATGCGGTGCTGAGAAGAATGTGTATTCTGTGGATTTGGGGTGGAGAGTTCTGTAGTGACTATTAGATCTGCTTGGTCCAGATCTGAGTTCAAGTCCTAGACATCCTTGTTAATTTTCTGTCTTGTTGATCTGTCTAATATTGACAGTGAAGTGTTAAAGTCTCCCACTATTATTGTGTGGGAGTCTACATCTCTTTGTAGGTTATTAGGAACTTACTTTATATATCTGGGTGCTCCTGTATTGGGTGCAAATATATTTAGGATAGTTAGCTCTTCTTGTTGCATTGATCCATTTACCATTATGTAATGCCCTTCTTTGTGTTTTTTGATCTTTATTGGTTTAAAGTCTGTTTTATCAGAGGCTGGGATTACACCCTTTGGTTTTTTTGTGCTTTCCATTTGCTTGGCAAATCTTCCTCCATCCCTTTAATCTTGAGCCTTTGTGTGTCTTTGCATGTAAGTTGGGTTTTCTGAATATAGCACACGGATGGGTCTTGACTCTGTATCCAAGTTGTCAGTCTGTGTCTTTTGATTGGGGCATTTAGCGCATTTGTATTTAAGATTAATATTGTTATGTGTAAATTTGATCCTACGATTTTGATGCTAGCTGGTTGTCTTGCCTATTAGTTGATGCAGTTTCTTCATAGTGTCAATGGTCTTTACAATTTGATATGCTTTTGCAGTGGCTGGTACTGGTTGTTCCTTTCCATGTTTACTGCTTCCTTCAGGAGTTCTTGTAAGGCAAGCCTGGTGGTGACAAAATCTCTCAGCAGTTACTTGTCCATAAATGATTTTATTTCTTCTTCATTTATGAAGATTAGTTTGTCTGGTATGAAATTCTGTGTTGAAAATTCTTTTTTTTAAGGATACGGGATATTGGCCCCCACTTTCTTCTGGCTTTTAGGGTTTCTGCCGAGAGATCCACTGTGAGTCTGATGGTCTTCCCTTTGTGGGTAGGTAACCCAACCTTTTACTCTGGCTGCCTTTAGCATTTTTTCCTTTCAACCCTTGTAGATCTGGTGATTATGTGCCTTGGGGTTGCTCTTCTCAAGGAATACTTTTGTGGCATTCTCTATATTTCCTGAATTTGAACGTTGACCTGTCTTGCTAGGTTGGGGAAGTTCTGGATAATACCCTGAAAAGTATTTTCCAACTTGGTTTCATTCTCCCTGTCACATTCAGGTACACCAATCAAACATAGATTTAGTCTTTTTACATAATCCCATATTTCTTGGAGGCTTTGTTCATTTCTTTTCACGCTTTCTTCTCTAATCTTGCCTTCTTGCTTTATTTCATTGAGTTGATCTTCAATCTCTGATATCCTTTATTCTCCTTGATTGATTCGGCTATTAAAACTTATATATGAAGTTCTCGTGCTGAAGTTTTCAGCGCCATCAAGTCGGTTCTTTTCTGTGCTGGTTATTCTAGTTAGCATTTTGTCTAACCTTTTTTTCTTAGTTTTCTTGCATTGGGTTAGAAAATGCCCCTTAAGCTCAAAGAAGTTTGTTATTACTCACCTTCTGAAGTCTGCTTCTGTCAATTCCTCAAACTCATTCTCCATCCAGTTTTGTTCCCTTACTGGTGAGGAGTTGTAATCACTTGGAGGAGAAGAGGCATTCTGGTTTTTGGTGATTTCAGCCTTTTTGTGCTGGTTTCTTCCCATCTTCATGGGTTTATCTGCCTTGGTCTTTGAAGTTGATGACTTTCTGATGGGGTCTCTGAATGGACATCCTTTCTGTTGATGTTGAAGCTATTTCTTTCTGTTTTTCAGTTTTCCTTCTAACAGTCAGGTCCCTTTGCTGCAGGTCTGCTAGAGTTTGCTGGAGGTCCACTCCAGACCCTGCTTGCCTGGGAATCACCATGGGACTGCAGAACAGCAAGGATTGCTGCCTGTTCCCCACTCTGGTAGCTTTGTCCCAGAAGGGTACCTACCAGATGTCAACCAGAGATCTCCCGTATGAGGTATCTCCCAGTCAGGATAAATGGGGGTGAGGGAGCCACTTGAGGAGGCAGTCTGTCCCTTACCAGAGCTCAAGTGCTGTGCTGGGAGATGTGTTGCTCCCTTCAGATCTGCTGGGCAGCAACATTTAAGTCTGCCAAAGTAGAATCCGCAACCACCCCTTTTCCCATGTGTTCTGTCCCAGGAAGGTGGGGGCTTTATTTATAAGTCCCTGACAAGCTGCTGCCTTTTTCTGGAGATGCCCTGTCCAGCAAGAGGGGAGTCTAGTCACAGTCTGCCTGTAGAGGCCTTGCTAACCTGCTGTGGGCTCTGCCCAGTTGCTGTGTAAACCACCCGGTGTCTTTGTTTACACAGGCAAGGTTAAAACTGCCTACCTAAGCCACAGTAATGATGGATGCCCCTTCCCCCACTGAGCTCAAATGTCCCAGGTCAAGCTTGGACTGCTGTGCTGGCTGTAAGAATTTCAAGCCAGTGGATCTTAGCTTACTCGTCTTCATGGGGGTGGGACTCGCCAAACCGGATCACTTGGCTCCCTGGATCAGCCCCCTTTTTTTCAGAGGAATGAGCGCTTCTGTCTCACTGGCATCCTAGGTGATATTGGGGTATGAAAAAAAATGAGAAAAAAACCTGTTGTGGCTAAAACAGCCACCCAGTTTTGTGCTGGAAGCCTGGGGCACTGGTGTTGTAGGCACCAAAGGGAATCTCCTGGTCTTTGGGTTGTGAAGACCATGGGAAAAGCATAGTATCTGAGCCAGAGTGCTGGACTGTCTGGAAAAGTCCCTAATGGCTTCCCTTGGCTAAAGAGAGGGAGTTCTCTGGCCCTTTGTACTTCCTGGGTGAGGCAATGCCCCACCCTGCTTCAGTTTGCCCTTCTTGGGTCACACCCACCGTCTAACCAGTCCCAGTGAGATTAACCTGGTACCTCAACTGGAAACGTGGAGATCACTCACCTTCTGGCTCACTCTTGCTGGGAACTACAGACCAGGGCTGTTCCTATCTGGCCATCTTGGCAGAAGTCCTAACTATCCTAAAACTTACGTGGAACCACAAAAGATGTAGAATAGCCAAAGCAATCCTGAGCAAAAAGAGAAATGCTGGAGGCATCACATTACCTAACTTAAAATGCTGCAAAGCTGTAGTAACTAAAAAAAAAAAAAAA
>NW_016107352.1:80570-82118 GCF_001604975.1 Cebus imitator | reverse complement strand
ACACAGAGACTTGCTCTGTCACCAGGTGCCAGGCTGGAGTGCAGTGGTGCACTCTCGGCTCACTGCAACCTCCATCTCCTGGGTTCAAGCAGTTATCCTGCCTCAGCCTCCCAAGTAGCTGGGACTACAGGTGCGCACCACCATGCCTAGCTAATTTTTGTATTTTTAGTAGAGACGAGGTTTCATCATATTGGCCAGGATGGTCTCGATTTCTTGACCTCGTGATCCGCCCGCCTCAGCCTCCCAAAATGCTGGAATTACAGGTGTGAGCCACGGCGTCCAGCCAATTGACTCATTTTTTAAAAAGACACCAAGTGCATACATTGGGGAAAGGACAGTATCTCCAATAAATTGTGCTAGGAAAATTGGATATCCATATGCAGAAGAAGGAAACTACATCTCTATTTCTCACCTTATACAATAATCAAATCAAAATGGAATAAAGATGTAAATGTCAAACCTGAAACTATGAAATCGTTACAAAAAAACATTGAGGAAATGCTCCAGGACATTGATCTGAGCAGAAATTTCTCAACACCTCAAAAGCACAGGCAACCAAAGCAAAAATGGACAATTGGATCACATTAAGCTAAAAAGTTTCATGCAGCAAGGAAATAATCAACAAAGTGAAAAGACAAACTACAAAATGGGAAAAAATATTTGCAAATTATTCAACTGACAAGTGATTAATATCCACAATATGTAAGGAACTCAAATAATAAAATAACAAATAATCTGATTTTAAAATGGGAAAAGATCTAAACAGACATTTCTCAAAATAAGAGATGCAAATGGCCAAGAAATACATGAAAAATGCTCAACATTACTAAACATCAGATAAATGCAAATCAAAACCAAAATATGATATTACCTCAACCCAGTTAAAAGAACATTGGCATTTCTCCCCATGTTATCCCTCCCTGACCTCCCCATACCCCTGCTGTCCCTCCCTTCCACCCTCCCAACAGACCCCAGTGTGTGATGCTCCCCTCCCTGTGTCCATGTGTTCTCATTGTTCAACACCTGCCTATGAGTGGGAACAGGAGGTGTGTGATTTTCTGTTCTTGTGTCAGTTTGCTGAGAATTATGGTTTCCAGGTTCATTCACGTCCATGCAAAGGACATGAACTCATTGTTTCTTATGGCTGCATAGTGCTCCATGATGTATATGTGACACATTTTCCTTGTCCAGTCTATCGTCGATGGGCATTTGGGTTGGTTCCAGGTCTTTGCTATTGTAAACAGTGCTGCAATGAACATACGTGTGCATGTGTCTTTATAGTAGAATGATATATAACCCTTTGGGTACATACCCAAAATGGGATTGCTGGGTCAAATGGAATTTCTATTTCTAGGTCCTTGAGGAATCGCCACACTGTCTTCCACAATGGTTGAACTAGTTTACACTCCCACCAACAGTGTAAAAGTGTTCCTATTTGTCCACATCCTCTTCAGCATCTGTTGTCTCCAGAATTTTTAATGATTGCCATTCTAACTGGTGTGGGGGGTATCTCAATGTGGTTTTGATTTGCATTTCTCTCTTTTTTTT
>NW_016107352.1:74336-80385 GCF_001604975.1 Cebus imitator | reverse complement strand
AGACAGGGTTTCACCATGTTGACCAGGATGGTCTCGATCTCTTGACCTCGTGATCCACCCGCCTCGGCCTCCCAAAGTGCTGGGATTACAGGCTTGAGCCACCGCGCCTGGCCTGATTTGCATTTCTCTAATAATCAGTGATGATGAGCATTTTTTCATATGTTTGTTGGTCTCATGTATGTCTTCTTTTGAAAAGTGTCTATTCATATCCTTCTCCCACTTTTGGATGGGTTTGTTTGTTTTTTTTTCTTGTAAATCTGTTTTAGTTCTTTGTAGATTCTAGATATTAGCCCTTTGTCAGATGGGTAGATTGCAAAAATTTTTTCCCATTCTGTTGGTTGCCGGTTCACTCTAATGACTGCTTCTTTTGATGTACAGAAGCTCTGAAGTTTAATTAGGTCTCATTTGTCTATTTTGGCTTTTGTTGTCAATGCTTTTGGTGTTTTAGTCATGAAGTCCTTGCCTATGCCTATGTCCTGAATGGTTTTGCCTAGGTTTTCTTCTAGTGTTTTTATGGTGTTAGGTCTTATGTTTAAGTCTTTAATCCATCTAGAGTTAATTTTAGTGTAAGGTGTCAGGAAGAGGTCCAGTTTCTGCTTTCTGCACACTGCTAGCCAGTTTTCCCAACACTATTTATTAAACAGGGAATCCTTTCCCCGTTGCTTGTTTTTGCTAGGTTTGTCAAAGATCAGATGGTTGTAGATGCGTTACATTGCCTCCAAGGCCTCTGTTCTGTTCCATTCGTCTATATCTCTGTTTTGGTACCAGTACCATGCTGTTTTGATTACTTTTATGTGCTAGCTGTTTGCATGTCTTCTTTTAGGAAATGTCTGTTCATATCCTTTGCCTAGCCTTTAATGGGGTTGTTTTTGGCTTTTTTTTTTCTTGTTGAGTTGCTTGAGTGAGTTCCTTGTAAATTCTTGGATATCAGTCTTGTCGGAGGCATAATTTGCAAATATTTTCTTCAATTCTATAGGTGGTCTGTTTACTCTGTTAATTATTTCTTTGTTTATTTTTCTTTGCAAACAATTTTTAATTTAAATAAGTCCCATATGCCTATTTTTGTTTTTCCTGAAGTTACTCTTGGGATCTTCTAAAAACTTCTTTGCCTAGGCTAATAGAGTTGACCTACGTTTTCTCATAGGATTTTTATAGTTTCAGATCTTTACATTTAAGTCTTTAGAAGATTTTTCCTAGGTTTTCCCATAGGATTTTTATAGTTTCAGGTCTTGCATTTAAGTCTTTAGAACATTTTGAGTTAATTTTTGTATATATTGAGAGATAGGGGTCCAGTTTCATTACTCTGCTTATGGCTAGCCAATTTTCCCAGCACCACTTATTTAATAAGGTGACCTTTCCCGATTAATTTTGTTGACTTTGTCAAAGATCAACTGGCTCTAGGTATGTGGCTTTATATCTGCTTTCTCCATTCTGTTCTGTTGATCTGTATTTTTAGATAGATAAAATAACATCAACCCCAGTATGATGTTATTTTCATTTATATAGTATAATTTCAAGTCAGGCAGTATTACGCTTCTGACTTTGTTCTTTTTGCTTAGAATTACTTTGGTTATTTGGCATTCTTATTGGTTCCATATGAATTTGGGATTGTTTTATCTAATTCTGTAAAAATTGGACATTGGTAATTTGATAGATGTCTCGTTGAATCTGTACATTGCTTTAGGCAATATGGTCATTTTAATGATACTGATTCTTCTAATCCATGAGCATAAGTTTTCCATTTGTATGTATAATAATCAACTTCTTTTATTAGTGTTTTATAGCTCTCCTTGTAGAGACATTTCACCTCCTTGGTTATATGTATTCCTGTCAAGCCATAGATTCATCTCTAACTTCCCTCCTTTTCTCACCTCCTACATCTAATTTGAATGCAGATTCCTTTGGCTGTTTGTTCTATATGTATCCAGAATCTAATTGCATCTTCTGACCTTCATTGCTCCCAACCTGGGCCAAGTCTCCATTACCTCTCACGTGGATTGCTGCCTTCTTGCTTCCAACCTGGCTCCTCATTTTGTCTATTCTCAGTATAACCAGAAGGATTCTATGAAAGCCTAAGTCAGATCATGTTGCTCTTCTGTTCAAAACCTGCCAATGGCTTTGCAACTCACTCAGAATAAATCCAACCTCCTTACGGAGTCACCCAAGGCCCTTCAGGGTCTGGCTCCCATTACTTTGACCTCTTCTCCTTCTAATCTAGCTCTCTCTGCTCCACATACAAAGACCGCTATTCCTCATTCACACCTAGCCAGCTACCTTCTCAGGGTCTTTCCATTTGCGGAGACATCTACCTGAAACACCCCTCCCTGTGAGACCTAGGTGACCATCTCCCTGATTTGTAGTCTTTACCAGAACATCGTCTTCTCAGTAAAACCCTCCCTCACTTCCCTATTGAAAACTGTCATCCTCTCCCAACATAGTCATTTGTTTTTCTCAATTGTCTTTCTCGTATTCTAACATATGACATATTTTTGTTGACTTTGCTTTTTTAGATTACTTTTCCCTACTAGAATGTGGGCTCCATGAGGGTGAAGATTTTCTTTCTTTCTTTCTTTCTTTTTTTTTTTTGTGGGGGGGCAGGTATGAACTAACAGCAGTTGGCAGAAAACCCAATAAATATTTGCTGAATGCTGTTGAATCTAAAGTGATGAAAAAGAAAAACTTAAAATACTAGGGAATAAGTTTAACAAGAAGGCATAAGACCAATAAGATATTTTATATATACAAAATTCACAACTTTTAAAAATTGTAACATTTGTTGAAGAACAAAATATAACATCTGAAATATGTTAAAAAAAATACCATATTCTTGGATGTTAAGATGTAATACCATTAAAACTTCAATTATTTGAATTGGTACATTTTATAAAAAAGAAAATATCCCCCCAAAACCCTCCCCAAAACAGTGTCAAAACAGGGCAGTGTGGGAGGATTTGTTTTAATAGATATCAAAATATACTTTTTAAGAGATTTTAATCAAATCCATATTATATTGGTAAGGGAATAAACAAATAGATCACTGAGAATAGAGATTCATAAAATAAATTCCAGAATATGTGAAATTTTTAATATGAGACAAAGGTATCAGCTCAATTCGGTAGGAAAACAATGAATTGTTTACTGAGTGATGCTAGCACAGGTTGTCATTCATTTAAAATTAAATTAGATTGTATCTCTATCTCATACCATATATAAAATAAATGTCAAAGTAATTAATGGAATAAAACCTATAATACTAAAAGTGCAACCTAAGTGTAGGAAGAACCTACTCAAATAAGACAATAAGCAGGAAGCTATGAAAGAAAATATGCATATATTCATATAAAAATATTGTCGGTTGATTCATTCATTTCATCAAGATTATTGAGTTTCTATCTCTGTGTTAGTTCTAGACATTAAATCAGTTACAATTTAAAGCAAGATGCTGAACAAAGCCCTTACTGAAAAGATAGATGATCCAAAGCAAGATTTGAAGGAGGTGAGGGAGCAGGCCATGTGGAACTCACCAAGCAGAGGAGACAGTAAATGCAAAGGCCCTGAAATGAGAATAGGCTTAGCACGTTTGAAGAACAAAAATAAGGCCAGTGTGTCAAGAGCAGCACAACCAAGTGGGAAAGTGAAATGGCATAAAGTTGGAGACTAGCCAGAGGCTAATCTTAGTAACTTTTTATAAGCCATGATGACACTGGATTTTACTCTGGGTAAGATGGGAACCAATGTACCTCTTAGGTTGCTTTTATCAAAAAGTTATTGTATTAGCAAAGCTTTATTGAAATTAGCAAATTTTTTTTTGTCCCAAACCTTTATTTTGAGACTTGACTTGTAGGGAGAGGGTGACAGCTAAGGAAGGCAACAGGGAGGTAAGTTATAGGCTATTGTGACTCTCCAGGCTAGAGCTGATGGTGGCCTTCACCAGGATGAAAGCAACAGAGATGGCAAAAAGTAGTCAGATTCTGGCATTTTTTGAAAGTGTAATCATCAGATTTGCTGGTAGATTGGATATGGATTGGGAGAGAACAAAAACAGTGAATATTAATTCGAAGAGTTTCAGCCTAACTTAATGGAAGGATGGAGCTGCCAATAACTGAGATGGGGGGGTACTCCTGATGGAGGCAAGGTAGGGGGAAGATCAGGAATTCTAATTTTGGCCTTAGTAGGCCTGAAATGTACATTAGACATCTAAGCGAAGATGCTGAGTTTTAGGCTGAGCTTTAGAAAATCAACTTTAGACTTTCAGCTTTCATATTTATTCCTTCCTAAAAGTGATCTACCTGGAAAACTGCCTGACCCATTCATTCTAATGTTCATATAGTTAGTCCTTTTCTTCCTCCCTTTTACAAATATCCTTTCCACTTTACAATGATCAGAGGATTGAATTGCCAGAGGAAACCACTCCAGAGATCTTTTCTCTTTGCCAAGATAATTGGCAACAACCTGGATGGAGGTAGCTGCATCAGTCTGGTGTCCAGAGTGGGGATGAAGTACAGCAGAGCACCCAGCTAATACAAGATGCCATGCTAGATGAGAAATACTTAAGCCTTGCTATTTTAAGTCATTGAAATTTGGGAGTTGTTTGTTACGGCAGCACAAATTGTCTATCCTGACTGATACAGAGACATGCTTCTACCCATTCTTTATTATACTATGTTGCCCACGGTATAAAAACCTCAGAAGCACCAAACAAAGAGGCAATTAGAAATACTGGTTTTTCCTTTAGTAATTGGCCAATACACTATAACCCAAAGTTATTTTGTCTCTTATACATATTTCTTTTAAGATAGAGACACAAGGTGATAGGAGCAGAATATTTTGGCCCATGTTGGGTTGTTGTGAATAGAAATATATTGGGCTGTGGGAAGATAGAGAGAACATTCATTTAGTGACATTATCTCTTCAGTTTCTCTCTTATTATCAAGCAATCCTTCATGAGGAAGAGTCCCATAAGAGCAGTGCAAGAAGAGCAGTAGGAAATAATGCCAAAAGGGCCTTTTCACATATTTAATTGTAATAAACTCTTATCAGCCAGTCTCAAAATGCTAAAACATGCCCTAAGCTGGAAAAAAAAAAGAGTCTTTGAACAACTGAAGCAAGACAAGTTAGTGATGCTGATTCATTTTAAAGAAATTGAAATGAATTGTTCTGAGAAACAGATTTTTGGAACTATTTAATTTTTTTTAATGAACTGGATAAAATTTAAGGATGAAAATTTATGGCTTTCTTTCAGATTCAATGTATACTCTTTGGTATAAAGTTAGAGTGTGCCTCTCTCTACCTATGTTGGCATTTAAGATATTTCCCTGTGCCTCAGCTATAAAATGGGTTGGAGTAGCTACCTCATAGGGTCGTTATAAGAAATAGATCAGCTACTATTTTCAGAGTTTTGAAAGCACAATAAATGCTATTTTTATTAAATAATAAATAAATTAGTAAAATATTCTATTAAATATTTAAAGCACATTTATCAAATTATGAGTTATTTATAACAATTACATAATCATATAATAATAACAAATATATAAGATTGTATAAGATGATCTGGTATCACCTTATAACATGTTTTATTGTTTTCATTTCCCATTAGATTATGATCTAACATATTTACAGCCAATATACTCTTATTTTTTATTAAATGGATAGATAGGTAGTTTGATTACAATGCCTATTAAAATTATTGAAGTTATTTCTAAGTTTTACATGATTCTTAATTATTTCTAAAAGTTAAACTGGAGTTCAATACACATTCAAACACACACACATGCAGAGTCACACTTTCTTACCAAAGAAATTCTATGTCCTTGCTTACTCCTTGTTTCACATAAAGAATGTAATTTGGGTACATAATACATTGTGTTATTTCAAATTAAGTGATAAAAACACCATTACAGTCTGCTATGACTTTATATAATGAATAATTTAATTAGAGCTACATCACATTAACTTCATCTTAACATCTTTTATTAGTCCGGTTTACAAGATATATTTTTATTTCTCCCAGGATTTCATAATATATTTTTTTTTTTTTTTTTTTTTT
>NW_016107352.1:38191-68576 GCF_001604975.1 Cebus imitator | reverse complement strand
TGGAGCACCTCTGCCCGGGAATTTCCTAGTCTGTGGGCAATAAAAACACGGCGTCCACTCACCCTCTGCGCTTTCACTGGGAGCTGCAATCCTGAGCTGTTCCTAAACGGCCATCTTGGATCACCCCATCATAATATATTTTGAACCATGTATTAACACATTTATTTGAAATAAAAAATAGTCACTTTTTTGACAGAAAGTTTAATCTGGCTGATAAATCTGACAATGAGGACTAAGTATGCAAATTAAATTTCAAGTTGCCAGTTTGAATGAATCAAATTAGATAAATCTGTAGCTCTAAGATTTTAATCTTTACATGAAATTACAAAATTTTATCAAAAATTACTTTGTTAGCAAAGCTGTGCTGAAATTAAAAAGACATTTATTTTCCCAAAACTTTCTGATTATATTCAGTTAAACAAGGTGACTCTAAATAAAAGAGCAATAGGTGTAATCAACATTTTTTCCATTAAACCCTTTTTTAGTATATTTCCAAGAAACTGAGAAAGTGTCTACACTGTCTGTATAACAAAATATTTTGCAAGCCATTTCCAGATCTTTGTTACCAATATAATTGAAGGTAGACCTAATCGAGTTGTCAGCTGACAGATTATTAACATAATTTTAATGATAATTACATTAATTTTTAACAGTATAACTTATCATGAGTTATATTGTTAATAATAAATAATTAACATAGTTTAGCAAAATAATTTCAACCCCATCCACTTAAGTATGTGAACAAATAATTGACATAGTTTAGCAAAATAATTCCAACCCCATTCACTTACATATATGAACAAGGTTTCTTAGCAGCTTTAGCTATACTAATAACAAGCAGAAATAGAATTTATTTTGAACTTTCATGACTATACAAACTACAAGCATACCTTGTTTGACCACACTTTTCTTTGTGGCACTTTGTAGGTATTGTATTTTTTTACAAATTGAAGGTTTGTGGCAACCTTGCATCAAGTAAATCTATTGGCACTATTTTTCCAGCAGCATGTGTTCACTGTGTCTCTGCATCGTATTTTGGTAATTCTTGCAATACTTCAAACTCTTTCATTATTCTTATATCTTTTATGGTGATCTGTGATCTTTGATGTTATTATTGTAATTGTTTTGGGATGCCACATGACAGCAAACTTAATTAACACACGTTGTGTGTGTTCTGACTGCTTCACAAAGTGGCTATTCCCCCACCTCTCTCCCTGTCCTTGGGATTTCCTATTCCCCAAGACACAACAACAGTATTAAAATGAGGCCAACTTATAACCCTAAAACGGCCTCTAAGTGTTCAAGTGAAAGGAAGACACCCATCGCTCACTTTCAAAAGAGCTAGAAATGATTAATCTTAGTGAGGAAAACATGTCAAAAGGCCTCTTGCTCCAGTTAGCCAAGTTGTAAATGCAACAGAAAAGGTCTTGAAGGAAATTAAAAGTGCTATACCACTGCACAATGAATGATAAGAAACTGAAACAGCCTTCTTGCTGATAGGGAAAAAATTTGAGTGGTCTAGATAGAAGATCAAACCAGCCACGTTATTCCCTTAAGCTAAATCCTAATCCAGAGCAAGGGCCTATGAAGCATGAAGCCCTTCAATTCAATTCTGCAAAAGCTGAGAAGTGAGGCAGTTGCAGAAGTGATTCATGAGGTTTAAGGAAACAAGCCATCTCCATGGAAATCCTTTAGGAAACAAGCCATCACCAACTGATGAAGGTGGCCACACTGAACAACAGGTTTTCCTTGTAGATGAAACAGCCTTCTCAAAGTCAATCCCTGACTTCAAAGCTTCAAAAGACAGCCTGACTCTCTCATTAAGGTTTGATGCATCTAGTGACTTGAAGTTGAAGCTAATGCTCATTTACCATTTCAAAAACCCTAGAGCCCTTAAGAATTGTACTGTATCTGCTCTGTCTGGGCTTTATAAATTGAACAGCAAAGCCTGAATGACTGCACATCTATTTATAGCATGGTTTACTGAATAATTTTAAGTCTACTGTTGAAACCTACAAGATTTCTTTCAAATGTTACTGCTCACTGACAATGCACCTAGCCACCCAAGGGCTCTGATGGAGATATACAAGGAGGTTAATGCTGTTTTCATGCCTAACACAACAGTCAGTCTGTAGCCCACAGATCAAGGAGTAATTTTGACTTTTGAGTTATGTTATTTAAGAAATATATTTTATAGAGCTATAGCAGTCATAGATAGTGATTCCTCTGATGGAGCTGGAAAAAGTGAGTTGAAACCTTCTGGAAAGGATTCACCATTCTAGATGCCACTAAGAAAACATTTGTAATACATGGGAGGAAGTTGAACTATCAGCATTAACAGGAATTTGAAAGAAGTTGATTCCAACCTTCATAGATGACTGAGAGGCTCAAAACTTCAGTGGAAGAAGTAACTGCAGATGGGGTGGAAAGAGCAAGAGAATTAAAAGTGGAGCCTGAATATGTGACTGAATTGCTGCAATCTTGTGATGAAACAGTTGAGGAGTTGTTTCTTATGGATGAGCCAAAAAAGTGATTTCTTGAGATACAATCAACTCCTGGTGAAGATGCTGTGAACATTGTTGAAATAACAAAGGATTTAGAATATTATTATACATAAAAATTTGTTGATGAAACAGCAGCAGATTTAAAAGGATTGACCCAAATTCTGTAAGAAGTTCTATGGTGAGTAAAATGCTACCAAATAGCATTGCATGACAGAGAAATTTTTATGAAAGGAATAGTCAATGGATGTAGCAAATTTCATTGTCCTATTTTAATAAATTGCTACAGCCACCCCAACCTTTACCAGCCACCATCCTAAACAGTAAGCATCCATCAACATCAAGGCAAGACCCTCCACCAGTAAAATAATTACAATTCACTGAAGAAGATTCAGATGGTTGTTGGCATTATTTAGCAGTAAAGTATTTGAATTAAAGTTTAAACATTGGTTTTGAAACAGAACACTACTGTCTAAACCTGCAATATCTCCAGGTATGCCTGTAACTGAAAAAAAAAACGCTCAAATATATTTCATCAAAATATGTTTTTAATATTTAAAGTTTTAATATTTATGCTTAATAACTACTTATCAAAATAATTATTGTCTTGCTTTGACCAATTTTATACTACTAATAATAGTGCTAATAACTTAGTACAGAATAAAATGTTTCACCTTTCAGCTGTTTAATCACAGATAAAAAAAATATTTTTTTTAATTTTGATTTATAGTATATTGTGGAGAACTATGAAAGTGATTGAGAAAATACTTTCATACATTAAAGGAATGCATTGGGATAAAACTCTATGGAGTGAAATAGAAATGTGAGTGTAAGGAAAAAAAGGAACAATGTAAAATTTGACTATTCCATTAGAGCATCTTCATGTTTCTTTATACTGATAGTGGTGCTGCTTCAATATTTGAACCATTGTGTTTAAAGATATTAATATTTTAATAAACCCCAAATCACATTATTTACTACTATTGAAATTTAAAATAAAAAATTTTAATGTTATCCTGAAAATGTTCCAGGAGGCCAGGGACAGTGACTCACACCTGTAATCTCAGCAGTTTGGGAAGCTGAAGCAGGAGGATCACTGGAGGCCAGGAGTTCAAGAGCAGCCTGGGCAACGTAGCAAGACCCTGTCCCTAAAATAAAATGTTCAAGGAATTACATAGTTTTTCAAGATTATTTTGGGGGATGTATAAGCAAAAGAGTAACTTTACAGAAATTCTCACATATGTATACATGAAGAAATGTAAAAGAACATCATTCTGACAGTTCTTGAAAAAAGGAAAACTTCAGGGGAATATTCAATGTCCATCAACAGAAGAATAAGTAGGAAAATATACATATATAAAGGAAATATTACTATAAAGGTAGTAAAATGATCAGCCAGAAGTACATGAATCAACATGAATTAATGTCAAAAATATAATGTTAGTAGAGTAGACATCATATTTGTATAAACATTTTAACAAAAAATTTAAAACTACTGAAATAAATAGTTTAACTAGAAAATACAGAATAAAACCTTAAAATATGTATGGAATTGATAACCATCAAACTCATGAGAAAGATTAACTCTGGAGACAGAGGGAAATAGAAATGAGAAAAAATAAACATTCTTCAACTAAATCTGTAATGTTTTCTTATTTTAAAAAATCTGAAGCATTTATAGCAGAAAGTTAGGTTTAGTAAAACTCCATAAAGCTAAGGTGTGGGCACATAGGTCGTTATATGCTCATTTGTATATTTGAACTATTTCATAATAAAAATAGCATGAGATAAAATACAAAAGAAAAACAGTAATACAATATATCCTAAAATGACAGAAGAAATAATTTTAAAAATAAATTCAATAGATTATAGAAAAAATACCAAAAGAAAATAATGAATTAAAAACACACAATAAGGTGGTGGAATACATCAATGATTAGATCTGAATTTAAATGGGGGTCCTCCCACAATGGCAGTAACACATAGAATCCATTAGATGGCAGTGTTACTTTATATTTATCCTCATTTTTCAGCATGGTGGGGTCAAGACTCAATGGCGTCCAGTGAATTAGATTTCAGGCTCAATTCCATGCCCGTTTAGGTTTGACTCAAACATCTAATAATGAGGAAAAAATAATAATTACAGGGAACATTTTTAATGTGCAATACAAATATAAATTGTTATCACATCATAGTTTTTAAAATCTGTCTTCTGCATATTTTCCATTAATTATTTTTTAACTTACTAAAGCAGTTTTGTGTATTTTATTGGCCCTTCAAGAGGCAGGTAAGACAAAAAGTATTTCCTATTGGTTTGGATAAAAAATTAAAAGCTCTCTAAATTGTCTCTATACACATTTGCAATAAAGTGTGTTGCTCTTAGAAATACAGCCCTGTGATGTAAGCAAAACATGGAATTAAAAGGGATCTTGAAAAACCATCTGTTCTAACCCCAACATCTTGAAAACTGACAAATGGGGAACTCATCTATTTTTAAAGACTTCAAGGAAGGAAATCATCACTCAGAAAGTTCTTCTTCCCATCTAACCTAAATCCCTCCTGATGAAGTGTAATCCCATTTCCTGTAGTGTGGGCCTTTCCAGTGAGGTTGAAGGACATCTGCTGCCCACTATTCTCATCTAGAGAGTAGCCCTTCACATCCCAGAATATGTGTATATTAGGCTGTTATGAACCACGAAATGGATCTCAACAAGGCAGGTAGCTATGAGCAACTGTCAGTAAGTTACTTATAGCCCAAATGTTATCATTAAGAGACTATCTCACAAAAGCCTGTTGTAAAGAGATTCAACCTTGAAATAAAATGATACGGAGTTATGACCTTGAAGTAAAGACAGATGGGTTCTTACTTCCAGTAGCATTTTAGGTTACCTTACTGAGTTCCGTTAAATAGAATCATGATTAAACACCTACTATGAGCAAGGTGCTTTCATCAGTTCTTTTTCTTCCCCCTCTTAGGTAGGATCTCACTCTGTCACCCAGGTTGGAGTGCTGTGACACAGTCATGGCTCACTGCAGCCTCAACCTCTTGGACTTAAGCCAACCTCCTGCCTCAGCTTCTGGAGTATCTGGGATCACAAGCATGCGCCACCACACCCAGGTTTTTTGTTTTGATACAGACCGGGTCACATTATGTTGCCCAGGCTGATCTCGAACTGCTGGGTTCAAGCAATCCTTCCACCCCAGCCTCCCAAAGTGCTGGGATAACAGGGGTGAACCTGGCCAATTAATTCTTTATAATACTCACAAAGTCCTTGCCAATTAATTGTTTATAATCCTCAAAAAAGGCCTGTAAGTTAGGAGTTGTTATTATCATCGTTGCTATTATGATTCTAACTATTTTCCTAATAAGGAAACTGAGGCTCAGGAAAGTTAATTAATTTGCCCAAAGCAACAGCTGGTAGGAGACAGAGCTGGCTTTCATTCTTGCCTGACTCCAAGGCTGTGCAACAGTACACCACTGTTCTTCAAGTTCTTCTGGCTTTAAAATGATGAGCTAAAATGTATATGTATATAGGTAGGTGGGGGGGTGAGTTTCCTCCTCCAAGTCATTGTTCCTCCTTTAACATAAATGAGATTAACTGAAAGTTAACATTGTGTGTGATGATATGTGATGATCAGTTATTCTGGTTCTAGCCTGTGGACAGAAGTACTCAGATATAAGAAGTAATCCTGAAGGTAAAGATCAGTATACATTAAAATGTTACCAAGGGAAGTTGTGGAATCAACTACTCTGTCTTTAAAAATAAGAAGTATTCACTATCTTCTCAAGGTGCAGAGATCAAATTTATGGTCCATAGACTAGCGGGATGATTCTGCCAAGTCCTGACCAATCCAGAACATTGACGATTAGATTGTCTTTGCTTCTGCGTTTCAGAGACCTGCAGTCTCCCTTCCTATATTTCCCTCTTCTCCTTCCCCTCCCCACTCTTCCTTTCCTTCCTCTCCCCTTCCCCCCTCTTTCCTTTCTTCCTTCTGCTTTTTCTTCTTTCTTCCTTCTTTTTTCTTCCTTCCTTCACTTTTCTTTTTCTTCATTTCCTTTTGTCTTCTTCTTTTTTTTCTTTTTTCTTTCTTTTTTTTTTTTTTTAAGACAGGGTCTCACTCTGTCACCTAGGCTAGAGTACAGTGGTGGGATCCCATCTGCAGCCTCCACCTCCTTAGCTCAGGTGATCCTCCAATCTCAGCCTCCGAAGGAGTAGATGGGACTACAGGTACAAGCCACTCTTCTCTTTTTTTAATTACAAAACAACCACACATCCATTGAGAAGACAATCAAACAATACAGGCAGATAAAAAGCAAAAGAAATGAAAGTTCTCACCAACTCCCCACATCCTCTCTCCAGGTGGTAACTACTGATAAAAGTTTAATGTGTATCCTTTGGGTCATTTTCTATGCATTCACAAAGAAAAAGGAAGTAGAGAAGCAGAGAAAAAGAAGAGAAAATGAAGTTATTTCAAAACATAATATTGTGCATTCTGCTCTGAGCCTGCTTCTTTCACATAAGACTGTCCCATAGACATCTAATATTTATGTTTTCTTTTAACAGCTGCACAGTATTTATTAGCATAGATGTGCCGTAGTTTGTTGACTGTTCCCATCAGTAGACATTTATTTAGCAGTATCTAGTTTTCTCCTGTTCCAAGACATGCTACAGTGAAATTTTTGTCATAGAAATTATTATTATTTTCATGAAACAGACAAATAGGAGCGATGACTAGAAAGTATACAAAGGCTTCAGGATCTTCATTTAATAATACTTTTCACTCCCTTTTATCAATATTTTGTGAAATTGTCGCTTTTTCTCAAGGGGAAAAAGTGGCATTTATGAGGTTAGTTTCTTGGCTTTGTGATGGGGAAATCTAAAATTAACATATAGTGATGGTCACAGAACTTAAGTATACATACAAGTCATGAGTTTTTCTAAATGCAATAGAAGATATTTCTGTCACCTCAGAAAGTTCCCATATACTCTTTCAATAAATCCCAGCTTCCATGAATACCATCCTGCACATATTTTTATGGACATATTTTCTATTACTTTGGCTAAGTTTATAGGAGTAGAAATGCTGAATGATAAGGTTGTTCTATGTTTAGCTTTATAAGAAATTACCAAATAATGGGAATTCAGATAGGAAAAGAGGAAGTCAAATTGTCTCTATTTGCAGACAACATGATTGTATATTTAGAAGAACCCATCATCTCAGCCCAAAATCTCCTTAAGCTGATATGGAAGCAAAAAAGAGCCTGTATAGCCAAAACAATCCTAAGCAAAAAGAACAAAGCTGGAGGCATCATGCTACCTGACTTCAAACTATACTACAAGGCTACAGTAAAAAAAAACAGCATGGTAGTGGTACCAAAACAGATATATAGACCAATAGAACAGAACAGAGTCCTCAGAAATAACGCCACACACCTACAACCATCTGATCTTTGACAAACCTGACAAAAACAAGCAATGGGGAAAGGATTACCTATTTAATAAATGGTGTTGGGGAAAACTGGCTAGCCATGTGCAGAAAGCTGAAACTGGATCCCTTCCTTACACTTTATACAAAAATTAACTCAAGATTGATTAGAGATTTAAACATAAGATTTAAAACCATTAAAAACTCTAGAAGAAAACCTAAGCAATACCATTCAGGACATAGGCGTGGGCAAAGACTTCATGACTAAAACACCAAAAGCAATGGTAACAAAAGCCAAAATTGACCAATGGGATCTAATTAAACTAAAGAACTTCTGCACAGCAAAAGAAACTATCTTCAGAGAGAACAGGAAACCTACCGAGTGGATAAATTTTTTGCAATCTACCCATCTGACAAAGGGCTAATATACAGATTCTACAAAGAATTTAGATTTACAGGAAAGAAAGCAAACCACCCCATCAAAAAGTGGGTGAAGGATATGAACAGACACTTCTCAAAAGGAGACTTTTATGCAGCCAACAAACATGAAAAAAGCTCATCATCACTGGTCATTGGAGAAATGCAAATCAAAACCACAATGAGACACCATCTAACAAAGTCAGGAGACAACAGATGCTGGAGAGGATGTGGAGAAACAGGAATGCTTTTACACTGTAGGTGGAAGTGTAAATTAGTGTAACCATTGTGGAAGACAGTGTAGCAATTCTTCAAGGGTGTAAAACTAGAAATACCATTAGACCCAGCAATCCCATTACTGGTTATACATCCAAAGGATTATAAATCATTCCATTATAAAGACACATGTACATGTATGTTTATTGTGGCACCAACCCAAATGCCCATCAATGATAGACTGGATAAAAAATAATGTGGCACATATGCACCATGGAATACTATGCAGTCATAAAAAAGGATGAGTTCATGTCCTTTGTAGGAACATGGATGAAACTCTAAACCATCATTCTCAGCAAACTGACACAAGAACAGAAAATCAAACACCACATGTTCTCACTCATAGGTGGGTGTTGAACAATGAGAACACATGGACACAGAGAGGGAACATCACACACCAAGGCCTGTTGGGAGGTGGGGGGCTAGGGGAGGGATAGCATTAGGAGAAATACCTAATGTAGATGATGGGGTGATGCATGCAGCCAACCACCATGTCACATGTATACCTATGTAACAAACCTGCACATTCTGCACATGTACCCCAGAACTTAAACTATAATAATATAAGAAATTACCCAATATTACCATTTTATATACTTATCAGCACTGTATGAAATTTCTAGGTGTTCCACAGTCTCACCAACATTTGGTATAAAATGATATTATAGTTTTAATTTTTATGTCCCTGATTCCCTGATTAATGATGTTTGAACGTTTATTCTTGTATGTATCTTTTGGGAAATATCTGTACAAGTATTTTGTCTATCACATTCTTATTCATTTTTCCAATTGTTGACTTGTAGGAGTTATTTATTTATTCTCTACATAAATCCTTTGTAGGATATGGATATTATAAATATTTTCTCACAGTCTATGGCTTACTGTTTTTAGTTTATGGGTCCAATATTGTCCTATTTTTTTTCTAGTAACTTTCAAGTTTTAGGTTTTAGGTTCAGATCTGTAATAGTCTGTCTGATTAATTTCTGCGTATTATGTGAGGTAGAAGCTGAGAATCACTTTTTCTATATGTTTATCCAATTTTTCCAGTACTGTCATAAAGAAGCAAGTGACCCTTATTTTCTTGTATTATTATTTTAATGTTTATAGCAGGGGTCCCCAATCCCCAGACCACAGATGGGTACTGGCCCATGGCCTGTTAGATCCTGGGCCACACAGCAGAAGGTGTACAGTGAACCAGCAAACATTATCGCCTGAGCTCTGCCTCCTGTCGGATCAGCAGTGGTATTACATTCTCATTGGAGTGCTAAACCTATTGTGAACTGTGCATGCAAGCGATCTAGGTTGTATGCCCCTTATGAGAACTGAATGCCTGATGATCTGAGGTGGAAGAGTTTCATCCTGAAACCACCCCCTCCCCAATCGTTTCATAGTCTTCCACAAGATTGGTCCCTGGTGCTAAAAAGGCTGGGGACTGCTGGTCTATTGGCTCTATAGTTTTATTTTATTCCTGATATTAGGAATTTGTGCTTCTATTTTTTTTCTTGATTAGCTTTTCTAGGAGTTTATAAATTTTATTACTGTTTCCAAAGAACTTGTGGCTTTTGTTAATTTTCTTTATTCTTTTTTATTGCGTTAATTTCTACATTTTTACATTTATTTTTTATTTTATTTTATTTTATAGTCTCACTTTTGTTGCCCAGGCTGGTGTACAGTGGTGCGATCTCAGCTCACTGCAACCTCCTCCCAAGTTCAAGCGATTCTCCTGCCTCAGCCTCCTGAGTGGCTGGGATTACAGGCAACTTCCACCATGCACAGCTAATTTTTTTTTTTACTGGAGATGGGGTTTCACCATCTTGGACAGGCTGGTCTTGAACTCCTGACCTTGCGATTCACCCACCTTGGCCTCCCAAAGTGCTGGGATTACAAGTGTGATCCACTGTGCCCAGCCTACATTTATTATTTCTATTATTTACATATTATGGTTTAACTGAGTTTAATTTGTTCTTTTTGTAGTAGCTTAAAGTGAAAATTTACATCATTGATTTTACACCTTTCTTTTTTTTTCCCCCCCCAGGGCCGTAGGCATAGATGGTTGTTTGAGATTTTATACCTTTCTTTAACTAAAATATCAGCATTTCTTTTTTGTTTTGTTTTGTTTTTTTTGAGACAGAGTCTGGCTCTGTTGCCCAGGCTGGAGTGCAGTGGTACAATCTCAACTCATTGCAACCTCCACTTCCCTGGGCTCAAGCAATTCTTCTGCCTCAGCCTCCTGAGAAGCTGGGATTACAGGTGTGTGCCAACATGCCCAGCTAATTTTTGTATTTTTAGTAGAGACAGGGTTATACCATATTGGCCAGGCTGGTCTCGAACTCCTCACCTCAAGGGATCTGCCCACCTCAACCTCCCAAAGTGCTGGGATTACAAGCATGAGGCACCACACTCAGCCTTTGATATAAACATTTCGAAATGTATTTCTTCTAAGAACTGATTTGCCTGCATTCCACAAATTTTGATATATGTTCATTATCATTCATTTTGAAAGTTTCTCACTTTTCTTGTGATTTCTTCTTTAACCTAAAGTTCATTTAGCAATCTTCAAGAGATCTTATTGTAATTAATTTCTAATTTAACTACACTGTGGTAAGAAAATATATTTGTAAAATGCCAGTCCTTTGAAATATGAGTCTTATTTTATAGCCCAGCATATGGCCTATCTTTATGAATGGTCTCTATGGACTTGAAAAGAATATATCTTCTGACATTACTGGTTACAGCATTCTGTGAATGTGAGTTAGGTCAAGATGGTTCTTTGTGTCAAAATCTTCTATATTATTAATTTTTCATCTAGTTATTCTTTCAGTTACTGAGAGAGTGATGTTAGGCCTTCATAATTGTGGATTTGTTTAGTCCTCTCTTTAGTTCTGTCTGTTTTTGTTCCTTACATGTTGAAGTTATTTTATTAACTGCATGCACATTTATGATTATTGTCTTTGTGATGAATTGATTTTTTTTATCATTATGAAATGCCTTTAAGTTCTAGTACTATTCCTTTGCTTGAAGTCTGTATTTGTCTAGGGTTAAAAAAGTCACACCATGTTTCTCTTGCTCACAGTTTGCTTTGCATATATTTTTACTTTTATTTCCAACCTATCTGTATCTTTATATGTAAGCTGCATATCTGATAGACTGTTTATAGTGGAATCTTGCTTTTTTATACTATTTGGCAATATTTGTCTTTTAGTTAGTGTTTAATTCATTTATGTTTAGTGTAAGTATGGATATAGTTGTGTTTACCATTTTGTCATTTATTCTCTATTTATTTCCATCATTTTCCTTTGTTTCTTCTTTCCTATATTATTTTTGCTTAAACACATTTTTGTAGTATTTGTTTTTGTTTTCCTATGGATTTAACAATACATTTTTGTATTTTTTAAATAATTGCTGTATGTGTTATGATATGCATTATTGAATTTACCACAACCTACTTAGAGTGAATGTTTGATCCCCTTATGTAAAATGTGAAAGCTCAGAAACTGTAAAATTCCATTAATTCACAGTCACATGTTATATATCAACATATATTATAATGTCACAATGCAATGTTTTATAAGTTGATTTAAACAATGAGCTACTTAAAAAAGAAAGAAAGAAAAAATACTTTATATTTACCCACTTTTGAAAAAACATTTTTGGTGTTATTTCCTCTGTTGATCTGAGTTTGTACTCAGTCTGAAAATTTTCCTTTAATATACCTTTAGAAGGTCAGCCTTTATCTTCATTTTTGAAGGATATTTTAGCTGGACATAGAATTCTAGATGGACAGGTTTTATCATTCAGCACTTTAAAGATGTTGTTACATTGTATCTGTCTCATTGCTTCTGTTGAAAAGTAGGTGATTAATTATATCATTGATCCTTGTATGTGATCTTTTTCCTGTGACAACTTTGGCTAAACTGTGCCTAGATGTTTGTTTTGTTTTGTTTTGTTTTGTTTTGTTGTACTTGCCTAGCTTGGAGTTTGCTGAGCTGTGTGGATTTATAACTTGATTTTTTTCCCCATTATTCATCTATTATTTTTAATTTTTTTTTCTTTTCCCTGTCTTCTTTCCCTGGGAAGACAATTACATATATATTGGATTATTTGATACTTTCCCACAGGAAATTGAAGCTCTCTTCACACACTTTTTTACATAATTTTTTTTCTCTCTGTTCTTTAGACTGGATAGTTTCTATTGATATCTTCTAATTTCCTAATCTTCTCCTTTACTCTTAAATTCATCCAGTAAATGTTATTTCAAACATTGTGCGTTTTAGCTTTAAATTTTATATTTAGTTCTTTTCTATAGTTTCCATTTCTTTGCTGAAATACTCCATCTGTCCACTTACATGACTATCTTATTCTTTAATTCCTTAAACAATACGTAATAGATACTTTAAAGTCTTTGTAACATCTGGGTCATCTTGGGTCATTTACTGTATGGTCACATTTTCCCATTTCTTCATATGTATAGTAATTTTTTCTTATATATTGGACATCATAAAGAATACATTTTAAACTCTAGTTTCTGTTTTTTCCTCTCAACAGTACAGAATTTTGTGGTACATGGCATTTAAATTACTGGCAGCTCACCATGAACTTTTAGAGGCTTGATTTTATGCTTTGATGGGTCTGTTTCCATTTTGTTATTAGTCCTAAAGCAAATCTCTGGAATCGGATTTCTAGTCTTTATAACTAAAGCATGACTTTTCTAGATTTTAAGAGGAAATCTTGAAAAACCACCAAGCCCCTCAAACTTGGCAGGACTTAAACTCCAAACTCTGTCTTGGTGCAGTGAACAAGAGCTTAAAAATCTCTGTTCTGTTCTTTCAGTCTCTCGGCTACAGTTTTTCACTGGTCACCTTTGAGTTTCCCCTGCACATGTGCAGTTCAGGGTCACCAAGGATTAGAGAGGACACCCTGAGAAGATTTGGGGCCTATCTACCCCTTCTGTGATCTTTCTTTCTGTGATTTTTACCCCTCAATTTGCAGATGTTGTGATAAATCCAAACTCTATCTGCTGACTCCTCAGGCCAATAAGACTGTAGCTTTCTGCTTAAGTTCTAGCTGTCCTGTGCCAAGTAGACTGTAGAGCACCTTTGGGAAAATCAGTAAATTGATTTTATCTAACCTGGTTTCTTATTTCAAGGACCAAATTCTCTCTAGTTTTTGGCTGCTTTGTGGTCTCTCCAGTATGTTTAAATTGTGGTCTTTTAATATTTTATCCAGAGTTCATAATTGTTATCTGTAGTCTGATACAAACTACTGCAACATAATCAGAACCAGAACACATGCAGGCAACTTTTACATTCTATTTCACTTAAGTAAAAAGTTTTTCACCTGTAGCATAAATTTAAGCAAGTTTGAAATTTTAGATGGATCTTTTATTTTGAATCATAAGTTTCTACTTCTGATCATCATTGCTTTAGTAAAAGGTAGATGCTCCAAAGAGAGAAACAAATGCTTGCCTTCCTTGAGACAATCTCAAAGGAAATGCCTTGTCTGTTTTTGTTTAATTTACTATTTGTAATATAAAGAGGTTTAGGACCTCAGCCTGCTAAAAGTTTTCAACCTGAAAGATGTGAGTTTATTATTATCTACGTGGCCTTCCAGTTTTGCAGATAATCCCTTGAAAACCTCCCTATGCCTGACTGTTTATATTAATAAAAGAAAACTCTGTTTTAATTCATCCAATTGAGTATAATGTACAAATTAAGGGAAGGAGAGCCAGGTATAAGAACCTAGTGAGCTGGGAAATGTGGGGTGTTTATTTTGTAGGATGTGGTTTAGAGATTCCTGGTTGGAATGGCCCATACCATAAGAGTTCCGGGTGGGTGCCATGCCACACAGGAAACAATTGTAGCTTGCCCCTGGGAGTAAGCCAGAGAGCTAACAAATTCAGTGTGCATTGTAATGCTTCATCAACACCCCTTCTGCTGGGCCTGCCCTCTCTGCTGGGTCACTGACCTTTATAAGTGCACAGTCATGGCCACTGCCTGACAGGCATGAAAAGGAGACAGACAATGGACGAGAAGGAGACATGCACAGAGGGGGAAAATGCACTCATTCAAGGGATTTACTGGTCAGGGATGTCATGTCCTATGTCCAATTCCAGAATGCATGTGGTGGTGTTTAAGCCATGCATATTGAGCTACATAAATATAAGGAATGATTATCATCAACATATGAACACAAAAATATCCCTGAAAATCGTGATCAATTTCTTGGCAGCACAGAACAATGTAGACAGTTATTTTGTGCTATAACATTTTTACCAATTTATAAAAGCTTTAGATCATTAAAATTGATTAGAGTATCATACAGCCTGATTTCAAAGGCATTCCAGACTCCAGAGGCAGCATCAGATAGTGGCCTGCAAGTCAGAGAGAAAACACTGAAATTTAGGTCCTGAATTTGTCCAAAAGGAGCTGTGCAACCTTTGGTCATTTTTTGTAAACAATCAGCCTCCCGTTTCTTCATCTGTATATGAGTAGTTGCCATCTTAGTACAATGATACTGTACTAAGGATATTTTAGGACTCCATTTGTTACTATTCCTTTGCATCCTCAGGTGATTTGTACAGCTTCTTTTGCAGGAAGCTTAGGAAACATGTTAACACAGTGATTTTCAAAATGAACTTCTGGAACCCTATGTATTTCCTCAGTTCAATAAGACATACTGTTATTATTTTACATATTGGAATGCCATGTAGACTTTTCTTTCTTTTTATTTCACTTTTAAAAGGAGTCTATTCCAAGTCAAAAAAAAAAAAAAAAAAAAATAAAAAAAGAAACAAAAAAAAAAAAAAAAAACAAAAAAAAAAAAAAAAAAAAAGCACTTGAAAACCAATTCTGAAGGATGTTCCTTTTACCTCTGATGATGTATGATTCTTGGAATGAAAAGGGAATGCATAAATTTGTATCTTTCATTGATAAGCATTTTTCAAAGTCTCTTAACAGTGATATTAAATTAAATGTCTCTCCTATTGATTCTTGATCAAAATATTATTCTTATACTATGTATAGCAGATGCATTTGGAAAGGGACATATGTTCTGAGAACCCCACTCTAGAATGGAAGCACTGTTCTAGTGTCTTCCATACACATCCTTTACCAATACAGAGATTGTCACGCAGAGTGGTATTATCATACCAGAACTGTCTGCGTTTCACGATCTCTAATGGTCTCATGTGCTTACACAGCCCAAGGGCATCTTAAAAATGGCATTTTGCCTGGCATTCCACCTCAAAGTGCCTAACAACCCATCCTGCTTTTTGAAGAACCTCTGATGATGGTTCAGGAAACGTAATCAAATTTTACCATTAACCAAACATTTCTAAATCTGTAGAAAGAATAAGCATATGACACATTTCAAAGCCAAATAAATGTGATTTCTATTATTGACCATTGAAAAGTAATCTTTCTCACCACTGCCTTCTATAAATACAAGGTAATGTGTGTGAGCAACATGCAAGTGCGTTCCTAAATCCCACTGTATATCTAATATTTATAGTGACTTTCACTTGAGTACCTACTCCCATATGTGCTAGTAATTATTTTTCCATTTTGAAAAAGTAAAGAAATTATTCTCATTTTGCAAAAGTAAATAAATTTAGTCCTGGAGAGGATAACATCACAGTTCATTTTAATGCATAAATGTCCTTCCCTGCTAAAGAGACCGAGCATCTCTATGGGAGAAGAACGGTATCTGATTAAGTGTCAAGGTGAAAAGTCCAATTCATCTTCTGGAAGAAGAGGATGATATGTCCTTGTTTATCCCTAGGCCTCCCGGGTTGGAATAATGATTACTGGGATTTCACGAGAACCTAAAAGAGCAATCATGTTTAGTGTATTCACTCCCAAAACGCAAAGTTTCTGGACTACCCTCTAGAAGCCTTTATTCTGTGGTATACAAACTCATTATCATTCATACAGCCCAAAATATCACATCATCATGTGCTGAACACTTTGCAGTTAGGCTTTTTAGACATATTTTTAGTTTGTTCTTAATTTCCCTGTTTTTGTTTTTTAGCTTTTTTCTTGGTGGGGAAGAGGGTGAGACACATTTAAATTTAATAGAGATGATTGCTCGACAGAATTTTGAAGGAAGTGAGTGTACCCACCCCACCCACTTCATCAGGAGATGCTGATGTGAGGTGGGATTTGAGTCATATTAATTTGTCCCAGACCACACCAAAATTAAGCTGTTCACGTCCGAAACATTCCATGAATTCAGTTGCGAGGAGGAATTTGTTCAGCCATGTTATGGATTCATATTTCTCTCCTCTCCCAAGAAGGTCTGGGCGTCCTTATAAGGGAGAACGCCTCTGTTTCCCACAGTGTGGGGAGCGAAATAAATACTCTCTCACAGTCAATGCAGAGGTAACTTTTTTTTAATGGATTAAAAAAAAAAAAAAAGCAGTTCTGAGAGTCCATCACTGTTTCAGCATCCCCATTCAGAGAGGGGGCTTTTGTCTCTCTCTCAGTGGGAGCTGCCATTTTAATGGGGCCTCCAGCAGGGCCTGGTTTGATGATGTGAAGTAGGCCTGGAAGAATCGTGGAAATTTTTTTTTTAATTTAGATTTTGGTTAATTTAACCATACTGGCTTTCAAATGAACTGAAATGTAAAAGTGAATCCACGGCAAATGTCCCTCAGAAGCTGCTACCAGATAATTTCAGCGATTTCTCATTTCTGAAGCTCTTTCATGTGAAAACCAATCCCTTGAAGTTCTAATAGGCATTACTAGCCCTCTACCCTCCACTCCCAATCTATTTGCAAAGATGAAAATCAGGAGTAGAATTCATTCTTAAAAATATGCATACGCATCCACAAACACAAACGTGCACTCCTAAATGCTAAATGAAAACATTGCTTTTAGCTGATTGGTGATGCCAAGCCAGGATTGGGATGGCTTTGTGGTAATTCTGGGGTTTCCCTTTTGCCTGAGTCATGAACACCGAGGTACATGGAATGCTCCCCCACCCCAGAGCCTTGGGAGTGCTAAAGCTACTCCTCAAACCCTCGCCCCAGAGCGGGATTCCAAGCCCCCGCCCTCCCCCCCGCACCCCCTCAGCACACTTTCTAGATAAAACTGTTGCTCTCAGTAATGAGGCCACAGCCTGCAGAGCCAAACTGGCCCGCAGGCCGCTTTCTGCATGCCTGGCGCCGGACCTGCTCTGCCCCCGCCCGCCCCGCAGCCCCCGCGGCCACACAGTGGCTGCGCCTGGCAGCTGCGTGCCCAGATGCCAACCGCTGGAATGTGTTTTATGTTCCGCGTCTCTGCCTGGCTGGCCTCAGGGGAAGGCTCTTCCCTGGCCTCTGCGGCTGTGGCGCTGGCCTGCAGCAGCTGGGAAGCTGATGTGCAATCATTTTACACATGAGCTAGCTGTTCACCATTTCAGGAACTGTTTGCCTGCACTAATTCTGCGCAAGATGCACACACTGAGCCCCTTTGTAGAGCTGAAGGATGACAGTCTCTTTGGCCTAGATTGGTTTAGTAAATGACTGACTGTGTGGGCCTGGGTACCTGGGTGGGGCGTGTGTGTGTGTGTGTGTGTGTGTATGTGTGTGTGTGTTTTGACTTAGACAAAATCTCACTCTTTGCAGAAGTAAATGAATTAATGAATTTTTTAAAAAAAAATAAAACTAATGCATTTTCAAAAACTCAAACATCAGGGAATGAACAGTTTGTTACAATATATCTATACATGATTCCATTTTGGGGGAATTTAATGGAGATATCCCCCAGTCCTCCAATCGTCAGACAAGAAAGCACTCTAAATTGAGTTGAAAGTAGGGGGGGCAGAAAAATCGCCCCCATAAAATAATTACAAATTCAGCTTTCTGTTTCCCAGTAATTAGGCTGTCTGAGGATGAGACTGGGAGTGAAAAAATCCAAGTCAGCCTTAAAGCTGCACTTTTCTAAAGTGACTGCAAAGGCTGTGAGGTGGTCAGTGATTTGTGTTTGTTTCCAACAATGTTTTAATAAGATTTGATATTCTCCATTGGTGGCTAAGCAAAATATTAATTATGATTTAGTTTGTTGACTTACCACTCTCAAGAGCTTAGATGATGATTTTAAAAAAATCATTGTACCTCTCTGTGCCTTTTCTATGCTTCAGAAGAGATAATGGCAGGTTCAAGAGTCTAGGAAAGGTTTAAGCCTGGGATGAAAAGTCAGATACTGAAGACCCAGTTTTACACATAATGCATTTTTAGAGGAGACACATAAAAATGGACATCTGGCTAGGCATAATGGATCATGCCTGTAATCTTAACACTTTGGAAGGCCAAGACAGGAGAACTGCTTGAGAACAGCAGTTTGAGACCAGCCTGGGCAGCATAGCAAGACCCCATCTCTAAAAAAAAGAGAGAGAGAGAGAGAGAGAAATAATGGACATCCACTTATAAAGTACAATCTCAATAGCAGATATGCTCTATCTTTAAAAAATGTTTTGAATTATGAATATATTGCCTTCTTGTTAAACGAAGAAAACAATATAGAAATGTTTAAAATTAAAAGTGAAAATTACCCCCATTCCCCCTTCTCCAGAATAATCACTTACAAATCCACTGAGTATCTTTCCACTCTTTTTAAACACACAAATACATATGCTGTATAATATACATGTGTGTACAAGATATATGTGTGTATAAAATAGATGCATATGTTTATATACATACGATATACATTTAATATATCCATAGAAAGTGGATCTCTTCTTTTTAATGGGATCTTGTTAAACATATTGTTCTATAACCTCCTTCTTTTTACTCAGAAATGTATGTCATGAATAGCCTTTAATACCAGTATTACATTATTTTTAGTGGCTCTATGATATTCCAGAATATCAGTGTATGATATTTTTTGTTTAGTTTTTCCCATATTTTATTTAGTTTTTCCCATATTTTATTTAGTTTTTCCCATACTTATGGTCATTTAAGTTATCCTAAATTCATCAGTGCTATCAGTAATGCTGCCATAAACATCCTTGCATATACATCACAAATGTTAAATATATACTTAAATGCAGCTGCTTTATTTATTTATTTTTTGCCTCTGTGGAAACTGGAACTGTCAACTGAGAAGAGAAAAGCAGCAAGAAATGAAGTATAAGTGTTACATAAAGAATAAAGGCGCAAGTTCCAAAGCAGTGAGTTAGAGTTGGGTTATAGAAACGGAAAGCAGACTTATTAAAAGTTGCATTTTGATGTGTAATACATAGTTTTTTCAAACTCAGGAGACTATGTTCTCACAATATCTTCTTTCAGATAACACACCTATAGGTATGCACAATTCTGTCTGCCTCCAACTTTGTAACTGAATTGAGTACGGAGTTTTTTGGGTTTTTTTTTACATTTGATTTCTTTTTTTGTTAAAATATTCACACCCATATACATGAAAAGATTTGACCATGATGCATTCATTGACTGGGTAACTTTGTAACTTTGAAATGTTGATGAGAAGCACAGGAGCAATCATGCCTTCTCTGTAGCTAAGAAGACTGCAGTAGTTGCTACAACCTGTAGCTATATTTGGCTGTTTCTCAAGTGCTGTATTTTTCCTTCAGTTTGATGTCCTTTCTATTTTGCTTTCTTTTATTGTATATTGTTTTTGAAAGTCACCTCACATTCTTACTGATTGGGTCTAGAGTCATTCCTTTATCCATTCACTTATTGATGTACATTGATAAACTTACTGAAATATCTCAAGTAGAGCTCATTAACCTTCATAATACCAGAAAAAAAAAAATCACCCTATGCCATCTGGGGCCAATAAACCCTTTTTATTTTTTTTAAATACTTTAAATCATTTTGCAAATAATTGATAGAAATAAGAATAAGGGATAGTAAAAAAAAAGTTAGAAATTTTAATAAGAATTTATGCATAGCAAATTTAAATTTTCATTCCATATTTTCCTGCTTTTGTAGGTACCTATATCCAAAATGGACAATGTGTTTAAAATTCAACTAACTGCCATACCTATCACACAGGAGCCTGCAGCATATCCATAGTGTAAGTATTGATTCCCAATTTCAAATAACTCATTAATAGGTTTTAGCATATTCATGGTTCTTCTCTGTTTGGCCATATCAAAATGTGAGACGTTTGAAATTTTTAACAAATCGGAATCGTGTTTGCATTGTCACAGGATTCTTGGGGTGTTGCTTTGACAGCCAGAAATCTCTGTGGCCAGTGATGCCTTTGCCCAAGTTTTGCTTGGGCCCACTGTGCCCACTCAGCCTGGCAGACTGCACTCAGCTCATGATACCAGCCTGAAGCCCATGCCTGCCAAGGCTGAGCAAAGCAGTGAGGGGCGTGTGGGTAAGCAAGTGTGATGTCTGGCCACTGCTCACAGCCAGGCACGCTGGCTGCAGTGGGGCAGGCAGCTCCAGGAGCCGGCACCTGCAAGGCTGCAGCTGGACCAGGCATACTGCAAGCAGTTTCCACAGCTGGCACCAAGGAATGCGCTGGTGCCCAGAAGCTTGGTGACACCAGGAATTGCTGAGCCCCAAAGAGGGTGTCACAGCCCCGGCTTGGAAAGCTCCTAGGTCTGTGCTCCCCAAAGGGTCACATTTCTTTTCTCCTTCTCTCTGCTCTCCTTCTTGTCACCCACAATGTGGCAAGCAAGGGGCATGTTTCAGCCCTGTTTGTGTTACAGCTCTTTTAACCCTGCCATTTGGCAGGTCCCAAGTTCTTGTTCTGCAGATAGGAAGAATGAGATACGTGGACAAAAGAGGGTCAGCAATGCAAAGTAGGAGCTTCACTGAGTGATAAAATAGCTCAGAGGAGACCCACAGTGGGTAGCTCCTGTCTGCAGCCAGAGTGTCCCAATGAGTGCTCAGCTCTCAGCAGAGAGGAGACCCTGGGGTGGGTAGCTCCTCTCTGCAGCTGGTCATCCTCTCAGCATTTTTGAGTCTGGTGGAATCTGAGGTTTTTATGGGTTTCAGAGGAGAGGAAATGTGCACTGATTCGTCCATGGGTAGCCATGGGTGGGCCCAGAAAAAGCACTATAAGCTCCCACCTTGGTCTGTAAGACTGGCAGGCCAGCCCCCAGGCTTCAGGCCTTCCCTGGCTTGAAGGCGAGGCTTCACTGGGGGCCTGCCCCTTTCTGCCCAGGAAGTTGTCTGCTTCCTACTGCTGTTTATAGTGCCCAGGCTGTTCATGCCGAGGGGCACCCGCAGGTCAGCGCAGAGCTGCCCTCAGCAACCCCCTTGGATTCTCTCCTATGCTTCTTGGTGCCCAAGGTCCAGAGGGGACCAAGGCAGCAGGGGGCCGGTAGGTCAGCACTTCCCAGAGCTTGCACATACCCAGCCAGGCTGCCACGGTGCCTGGGCTTGGCCTCAGCTTTTCTCCAAAATCAGAGCAGCTCCTGGGAGTGGGGAGAGGCCAGGCAGCAGAAGCCTTTTGGGGGAAGAGGAGCTTCCTGGGCCCCTGAAAGCACTGAGATGCCAGCCATGGCTTGGACAACCACAGCAGCACCTGGAAGGGTGGGGCTCCTGCCTGCTCCCAGCCCCCAAGGGCACAGGAATGCCTGGGTACACAGTCCCAGCTGCACCTCCCTAGAGGCATCATGGCCTTGGCTGCTCCAGAAAGCCACCATTGCCATCAGCACAAAGACTGCCATCTTCTTTGCTCCATAGTGCCAAAAACTTTTATTTCTGGATTTATGAACACCAGTTAAAATAATCAATCCAATTATTTTTTTATTTCTATATCTTATATTCTCTTCCAATTATCTTTGTAAACACACCTGCCTTCAGAATTCATTTGCTAGTAAACCATATGGAACAAATTTTGAAACAATTTGAAACGATAAAAGATACTCTTAACATCTTTTCAGCAAAATAGAATGATTTAAGTTCTTATTGCAAAATATTTGCTGTTGAGTGACTAACTGGTTGAGAATACCATATTTTCTTTATTTATTTAGAAATGAATTGTTCATTCACTGATTCTTAAGTTTGGAAGAGAAAATTATACCCAGAATATTGTCATCTGAGGACTCACACCTTAGATTTCACTTCTCTGACCAATTTACTGTCATCATTAGAGCCTAGGAAGCTGCTATCTGTCTCTTTGCATTCATCTTCTGTTTCATCGAATAATGCTTTCCTCTATCAACTTCTTTTTGTTTGCCATTATGGGAAGAAAAGGGACTTTGAATCCTCAAAAGACTGCAAAAATGTATCTCCATACTTCTCTTATTCCTTACTTTTAAGTAATGCAGTACTTTGTATAACACAAAAAGAAAACTAAAGTTTGATGCCACGATGATGATTTATTTATTTCCTTCCAGGAGATTTTATTATTCTTCCATTTTCTTATTATTTTCATCTTTTTAGAAAAGCATAGTTGAAAATAATTAAATAGCAATGCTAAAGGCATTTCTAGCCAGTTGAAATAGCAAAATGGAAAAAAAACGATCATGAAGATATCTACCATCCTATCTTGTAATTACCATGTAGCTCCATTGGACCCTGTATAAAGCTTTATACAGGCAAAACCCTATCTCTACAAAATCTTTTTTAAAAGTTAGCCAGGCTTGGTGGCACACACTTGCAGTCCCAGCTGGGGCTGAGGCAGGAGATGTGCTTGAGCCCTAGAGGCAGAGGTTGCAGTGAGCTAAGATGGCCCACTGCACTCCAGCCTGGGCAACAGATTGAGACTCTCTTTCAAAAAAGAAAAATAAGTAAATTTTTCTTCCATTTGGAAGTTCTTTGGAAGAATAAAAGACATCAAATATCTTTACAAATAATTATAAATAAAAACTCAAAAATAAAATTAGATGCAACAGGTCCTGATGATATACTGAGGGTTAAGGTAGGAGGTATTGTATGGATCGCATCATAGTCTCCTTTCCAGGTCATACAGATTCAAGATGAGGCAGCTGACTAATGAGGCAGGTGCTGAACCAATGCTTCACTTCAGACTCTTAAAGAATAAACACTAGCTAAAGATGGAAATAGTTGTATTAACAATAGGTATTCAGAAATAATTTCAAAATTTCATGTTGAATTTAATCATCTGTATTTCAATATCCATTTAACACAAGAGAAACTGCTATGAAAGTTAAATAGCTTACCTAAGGTCAATTAAATGAAATATTCTGATCCTCAAAGCTAGGGACATTGCATAGATTCATTCAATAAACATTTACTGATTATCTACAATATGAAAGAGACTGTTACTGGATAGCAAATATAGATACCTTTTAAAAATGGATTAAATCAAAGTGAAAGTATTCCAAGAATGCACTACTTGAGAACAATGTGGGTTTTCCAAACCTTAGGTCTCTAACTTTTAAAATGGCCTTTAGAAAATTACTCACCAAAATTGTTAATTGGGCACAAATTTCACTTTCCTTGCTGATTTTACCCTTACCACCTCTTCTTTCGCCCTCACACAGTATAAGGTATAAATATACTCATATGTTTTCCCCCCTTCATTACTAGACTTAGAAATTGCTTTGTTCCATAAAGATTTAGGGGGGCATACAATAAATGCATTTAATATAGCAATGTAAATCAAACTAAAACAAAAAAGAAAATCTGATAAAGATTTGTACAGAAACCTAACTTAAACCAACATAAGCAAAATAATAATAATATTTAAAAGGGTGTTTTAATTTGGAACAATCACATGACACATCAGAAAGGGCAGAGATGCAGGTCAGCCTTAAGCACAACTGTAACCAGGGCTCTAAGTAACACCAGCATCTTGCTACAGTCTCTGTTTTGCTCTGCTTGTCAGTTTCATTCTTGTTCACCCAGACGGATTCTCTCCACGTGGCAGGAAACACAGCTACTCACAGCAACTGGATTTTTATATCCCATCACTGAAGCTCAACTCTCTGGGTTCCTTTCTGCCTATTCTAAGAAAGGCTCTAACTGTCCTAGCTTGAGTCAGTCAGTCACCAATCTCTGATGCAAATATTAACACCTGTAGCCACAGTCAAAGCCAGAAAAAAAAGAGACTGTGATTGATCTATTATGTACCTGCCTATGTAGTCAAGCACTTATCAATGTACCAATTAAATATAGCCAAGGAGCAGGATCATGTTATACAAAATGGCCACTCCCACAAAAGCCACTCAAGGAGGGATTTACCAAATAAAGTGATTGTACTAGGAACACAATTTCAAAGCTATCTACTATGATAAAGTAGGATAAATTAATGGTAACAATTCAATTAAAGCCAGGAGTTAAGATGGGGCACTTGCTTCACACACACAACATTTCACCAATTCAACCTGCTGTTCAAAGTGGGGATAGGGAAGAAAATTCATACAGAGAAGCCACCTCTATGCTACCTTCACCTCCTCCATGGTGGTTATGACAGCAACACTGTTGAAGGGAGAATGTCAGGACAGGCCTTCAGTGGGGCTCATGTAAAACTGAGAAAAGTCAGTAATATCCACATCACTCTAGACTCAATAGATGAGCTGGCTCTGCAAATAGGTGTGCTGATTGTCTCTAACTCATACTGGCCCCAAGCACTGTAAATCAGTCACTCAGTCTGTGAGGCCAGCAGAGGGCTGGGATCCTTGCCCAGGTCCCATCAGCTTTCCCCAGGAAGAGCTCTGTATAGTCACATTTGAAGCCCAAAGAAAGATCCAGGAACCTCCTTTAGCCCCTCTGTGACTCAGCCTTGCCTATGGCTATCTTTAGACTATGATAGATATATATTTATTTTATTTATTTATGTATTTATTTTGATAATTGACTACATTTGCTTCTAAAACATAAAGATAATAAACCCACATTTGGTCAAAATCCAAACAACCAGAAAGTTCAGATAATCAGAATTTCTTTTATTGATTGTCTAAAAATGATTGACATCACAAATTAATCTTAATTTGAAATTGTCTAAGTGATAAATTTTAAGAACATATTAAATATGTATAATTTTATATATTATAGTTACATTTATATTGATGAATCTATGTTATTTCTTCATATATGTAGAATATATTATGTAAATATGTGCAACATATATGAAGAAATAATATAGATTCATCTTTATATATATGCTTTTAACTTTTAAGTTCAGGGCTACATGTGCAGGTTTGTTATATAGATGAACTAGTGTCATGAGAATTTGTTGTATAGATTATTTTGTTATACCAGTACTAAGCCTAATACCCAATATTTATTTTTTCTGCTCTTCTCCTTCCTCCCACCCTCTACCCTCCACCCTCAGGTAGGACCCAGTATCTGTTGTTCCTCCTTTGTGTCCATGTGTTCTCATTATTTAGCTCCCACTTATAAGTGAAAGTGTGTGGTACATGCTTTTCTGGTCCTTCATTCGTTTGCTAAGGATAACGGCCTCCAACTCCATCCGTGTTCCTGCAAAGGACATGATCTAAGTCTTTTTTATGGCTGCATATTATTCCATGGTGTATATGTAACATTATCATTATTCAGTCTACCACTGATGGGCATTTAGGTTGATTCCATGACTTTGCTATCACAAATAGTGCTGCAATGAGCAATACATGCATGTGTCTTTATGATAGAGCAATTTATATTCCTTTGGGTATATACCCAGTAATGGGAATTGCTGGGTTGAATGGTAGTTCTATTTTTAGCTCTTTGAGGGATTGCCTCACTGCTTTCCACAGTTGCTGAACTAAGTTACATTCCCATCAAAATTGTATAAGTGTTCCCTTTCCTCTGCAACCTTGCTAGCATATGTTATTTTTTGACTTTTTAGTAATAGCCGTTCTGACTGGTGTGAGATGGTATCTCATTGTGGTTTTGATTTGCATTTCTCTAATAATCACTGCTATTGAGCTTTTTTTCATATGCTTCTTGGTTGCATGTATGTCTTCTTTTGAAAAGTGCCTGTTCATATCCTTTGCCCACTTTTTAATGTTTTTCTTTCTTACAAATTTGCTTAAGTTCCTTAGAGATGCTGGATATTAGACTTTTGTTAGATCATACTTTGCAAAAATTTCCTCCCCCCATTCTGTATGTTGTCTGTTTATTTTGTTGATAGCTCTTTTTACTCTGCAGAAGCTCTTTAGTTCTTTCTGATCCTTCTTATCAATTTTTACTTTTGTTAACGATTGCTCTTGGCATCTTTGTCATGAAATCTTTGCCCATTCCTAGGTCCAGAATGGTGTTGCCTATGTTGTCTTACAGGGATTTTACAGGTTTGGGTTTTACATTCAGTCTTTAGCCCACTTTGAGTTGATTTTTGTATATGGTGTAAGGAAGGGGTTCAGTTTCCAGTTTTAGTCTTCTGGCTATGGCTAGCCAGTTATCCCAGCACCATTTTTTGAATAGTGAATCTTTTCCCCATTGCTTGTTTTTGTCAGCTTTGTCAAAGATCACATGGTTGTAGGTGTGTGGCCTTGTTTCTGGGCTCTCCATTCTGTTCCATTGGTCTACTGATGAAAAGTACCATGTTCTTTTGGTCACGGTAGCCCTGTGGTATAGTTTGAGGTTGGGTAGTGTGATCCCTCCTGCTTTTTGCATATTGCTTAGAATTTCCTTGACTTTTGGGGCTCCTTTTTGGTTCCATATGAATTTTAGATAGTTTTTTCTAGTTCTGTGAAGAATGTCATTGGTAGCCTGATAGGAATAGCATTGAATCTGTAAATTGCTTTGGGTAGTATGGTTATTTTAATAATATTGATTCTTCCTATCCATGAGCATGGAATATTCTTCCGTTTATTTGTTTCATCTCTGATTTCTTTGAACAGTGTTTCATAATTCTCATTGTAGTGATCTTTCAGCTCCTAGTTAGCTGTGTTCCTAGGTATTTTACTCTTTTTGTGGCAATTGTGAATGGGAAAGCATTCCTGATTTGACTCTTGGTTTGTCTGTTGTTGATATATAAGAATGCTAGTGATTTCTGTACATGATTCTGCATCCTGAGACCTTGCTGAAGTTGTTTATCAGCTGAAGGAGCTTTTAGACTGAAACTCCAGGATTTTCTAGATATAAAGTGCTGTCATTGGCAAACAAGGATAGTTTGATTTCCTCTCTTCCTATTTGGATGCACTTTATTTCTTTCTCTTGCCTGATTGCCCTGGCCAAGACTTCTAATGCTGTGTTGAAGAGGAGTGGTAAAACAGGGCATCCTTCTCTTCTGCCCTTTGCAAAGTGAATGCTTCCTTCTTTTGCTCATTCAGTATGATATTGGCTAAGGATTTGTCATAAATGGCTTTTATTATTTTGAGGTACGTTCTTTCAATATCTAGTTTGAGAGTTTTTTAAATGAGTTTTTTTTACTTTTGTTGAAAGCCTTTTCTGCATCTATTGAGATGACCCTGTGTTTTTTTTTTCTTTATTTCTGTTTATGTGATGAATCATGTTTACTGATTTTCATATGTTGAATCAACCTTGCATCCAGGGATAAAGCCTACTTGATCATGATGGGTTAGCTTTTTGATGTGCTACTGAATTCAGTTTGCAAGTAGTTTATTGAGGATTTTTGCACCAGTGTTCGTAAAGGATATTGGCCTGAAGTTTTTGTTGTTGTTGTTGTGTCTCTACCAGGTTTTGCAGTGTCAGTGCAGGGGTGGGGCACTGGTGGGGCTGGCAGTCTCCATGTACATCAATGCTCCAATGACAATGGTAGGAAGGCGGTGTGTTAGGATTCTCTAGAGGGACAGAACTAATGGAATACATATATATACACACACACACAGACACATATATATATATGTATTGCATACACACACACACACACACACACACATACATACATATAGATATGTATGTATTCCATTAGTTCTGTCCCTCTAGAGAATCCTAACACACCACCTTCCTACCATATATATGCATACACATACACACACACACACACACACACACACACACACACATACATATATATATATATATATAGAGAGAAGATTTTATTAGATGTTAACTCACATGATCACAAGATCCCACAATAGGCTGTCTGCAGGCTGAGAAGCAAGTAGAGCCGGTCCGAATGCCAAATCTGAAGAGCTTGGAATTCGATGTTCAAGGGCAGGAAGCATCCAGCATGGGAGAAAGATGCAGCCTGGGAGGCTAGGCAAGTCTCTCTTTTTACATTTTTCTGCTTGCTTATATTCTAGCCACGCTGGCAGCTGATTAGATGGTGCCACCCAGATTAAAGGTGGGCTTGCCTTTCCCAGCCCACTGACTCAAATGTTAATCTCCTTTGGCAACACCCACACAGACACACTGAGAATCAATACTTTGTATCCTTCAATCCAATCAAGTTGACACTCAGTATTAACCATCCCAGGTGGGTCAAATGGAGAGAGGGCACACTTAAACTGGCAGCAGTGACACAGCAGGGTGCACATGCACATGCACTCGCAGAGAAGGGAAAGCAAGGTCTGCTCAGGCATGCATGTACTGGCAAAGCAATGGGGGTGGGTGGCTGTGGGTGAATGTGTTCAGGCAAAGCAGTGTGGAGAAGGCTGCAGTCGGGGGCAGGCACAGGTGGGCTGGTGTGTGTTCAGTGGGCGCAGCTCTGCTGGAGCATTCTCCTGGCCATGGGTGGTCCTCCAGTGCAAGAGCTATGACATAGGCCCCCAGCAGGTGCCTGGGGGCTACAATGCAAGCAGACACAGCCAAGCATCTGGGCCCTGGAGAGGCCAGCAGGCCAAGGAGTACTCAGGTTGGACTGGCCCCATCTCATGGGCAAGACCACCCTGCAGAATTCAGGTCCAACAGTTATCCTAAGGGCTAAAGTCTCCTATGGGATCCAATGGAATCGAGAGGTATGGGCATCCCTGGCTGTGCTCCACTATAGACACTCCCACACCAAACCCTCTGGGCTCTGCACTGGCTGGAGGTCTGCCCCTACCACTTCTCTAAGCAGCTCTCCCTGCCAAAACAAGGGTCTGCGGTGATCAAGGGGCCTCCTCCTGCGGGATTCCAGAGGCCCATGGCAAGAGTGGGTTGTTCCTTGCCTGTTCAACTTACCCCTTCGGCAGAAATCACTGGAGGCCAGGAATGAGAGCCAATGCGCTGTAGCCAGTGCAGCATTTCCAGCTTCCTCCCCTTCAGCCCAGCATTTGTGTCTTCCCTCTATCCACTCCTGATGGCTTCCCCTGAAGATCTGCTAGGAGTGTGCCAGTCTTCCCAATGTTCTGGTCTCTTGGTGGGACATGTTCCTCCTGGCTGCATCTAGTTGGCCATCTTGGAGCAGGAACGAGACTTTCTTTAGGCCTAACATATGGTTTTACTACACGTTCACTTATTATAACATCTCAGTTCTCTGATAGACTCCTTGAGGACAGAAACTATGTTTATCTTCCTGATTCCTTTAGGGTAAGCTTCTAGCAAAGTGCCTGGCACATAGTATAGTATAGGTGCTCAATACATATTACTATTAGTTTAATAGATAATTCCTTTGTAAAACCAAACATAGAATTAGTGCGTAACCAAATGTGGTCAAAGTCCATGGACATACACAATAATTTTTTAATCCGTTTTAATTAATTTATACATTGTTTGAATTTTTACTAAAGTGTGTATTAATTATATTTATATAGTAGAAACATTTTTGAAGCCTTTTACCATTCTCTGTGTTATAACAGTAGTTAAAAAATGAGAGTGCAATAAATCCTTGGTTATATTAGGCACTGCTTTAAAAATGTGTTTTGCTAGATGTATTAAGGTACAGGTGACTCAAGCCTGTAATCCCAGCACTTTGGGAGGCCGAGGCGGGTGGATCACGAGGTCAAGAGATCGAGACCATCCTGGTCAATATGGTGAAACCCCGTCTCTACTAAAAATACAAAACATTAGC
>NW_016107352.1:31362-38066 GCF_001604975.1 Cebus imitator | reverse complement strand
AAAAAAAAAAAAAAAAAAAGGTACAGGTGACTATTCAGAAAACTTGATTATTAGAAACAATTTCTAATAATAAAGCAAAAGAGATAATTCTTCTTTGCAATATAAAAAGATATACTCTCTGCCTTTTCACTCCAGATTTGTAATGATGTGCAGAGTCCCTCCCCTTCTGGCGGGTCCTCTTTCAGAAAGAACTCTCTTCTTCATACGCCACCTTGCTGCACCTAAAGGGCCGGGAACATCTTAAATCAAAATTCAAGAGGCAGGAGGAATTGCACAATAAATGTACAAACCAAACCCCAGTGAGCCTAGATTTGTTACAGTCTCTCCGTCTCCTCCACCCCAGGTAAAATTTTGTGGTTCTTGCAGACAAGCTGACTTACCTCAACTCACTTTGTCCTTAAGCCTCCCGCATCTATCCCCCCTCCCTTTACCTACCCATGCCCACATAGACACACACACTTGCACAACTTCTGATTCCCAGAAATATTCAGAAATTGCTCTGCTTTGTAAGCAGCTCTGTAATGCCTGGTTCCAGCCTCATGAATAGAACTAATAGCTAAATGTCCTAAATCTTTCTACCAGGAGCCAGATCCCTTTCTAGAGACTCAGTCCCTGAAACCTCCTCCAAGATACAACCCCACTAATTCCAGCTTTAGAATTGCCCTATGAAAAGGACATTACCCCTCTCATTATGGAATTGTGGTTAGAAGGTTTTCAACCTATATATTTCCTTAGATTTTCTGACCTAAATTACAGAGAAGAAACAATTTCTTTTCTTAAAATCTCCTGAGTGATAAGACAGACACATTTTATATTAGGAGATTATTCAATATTCATTTAAGAATCAATTGGCCCATAAGAGCTAACATTTCTTAAAAGCTTACTATGTACTGAATGGCTTATAGAAATTGTTGTATATAACCCCCACTACATGCCTATGTATTACTATTATTCCTATTTAGCACATTACTATTTAGCATACCTTGGCATAAGGTGATTAAGTAACTTGCTCAAGGTTACACAACTAAGAATTGGCAAAGTTGGGATTCAAACCCAGACCTTTGGACTCTAGAGCCCATGACCCTAACCACATCAAAAAGAATGAATGAAAAGGACATTTAGCCACACTGTCCCATACTTGGAGTCTCACTTCTATGACGACCTGGATTGCCCTCCCACACTCCAGGAAGACCACTTCAACTCAGCAAAGAAGTCTTTTGTAATGGAGTGTACATTCCCATGTTGCTCATCCAAGGTCTGGAACTCAAAGGTAAAACTGGCCTATCACATCGTTTTCTGCATTGGGTAGAAGTGGAATCTAACAGATGACTGTCTGCACATACTTGAAAGCAAATACCATGTACTTCCAGGAAACATCCAAAAATCTTACAATGTTTAGTTGTTTTACTCTGTGTATGAGTCTAAATACAAAGGATTATATTTCAGTGAGCCTCTTGCTCTAGGAGGTACCTAATCTCTAATGCCCACTCTCTTCCCAGCATAAGCAGTCCTGATACCATCCTAATAGCATTCCTAGTATAAAAGTCAGTGGGGCCCGTGGGAGCCTACAATAGGCAGGTAACTAGGTCCCGAAGGTCCAGGCATGAGTGTCCCTCATTCATGCGGGAATTACTCATGGGAATCTATCTCTTACTCTACTCTGCTGCACTAAAGCCTGATTATTCTTCCCTTTCCCTGTTGCCCTTTGCCCACCCTTTCTTTCCTTTTTTTCTTGCAATCTAAAGGTCAAATTATTATGAGGTTTTATAGTTTTGTCATAGAAAAATGATTTAAATTTGCTTCAAGAGCTGGCTAATAGTTTTCATAAAGTAACTTAATCCACATCCTTTTCGGTTTCTAAATTAGAAAATAAATTATAAGCCATTTTCAGGTTAAAGGCAAAATCTAAGCTACCAGGACTGTCACCCATAGAGACTTGTGTGCTGCCACTTGGTTTAGTGGAGAAAGCTCAGAGCTGGAAGTTCAAATGTTGGTTCTTCTGCCTGCCAGTAAATGACATTAGCCTCTCTAAGCCGCAGCTTCCTATGAGCAAAATGAGCATAAAAGCCACATCACAGAGTGATGTCAAAGATTAAATGGGACTGAAAAAAAGAAATCTCTTTAAGTTCTCCTATCACAGTGCTCATGTGTGAGCACCAGGGGAGAAGGCGGTGTTAATATTTATGTGTTCTAAATCCTTTAAAAGATGATCAAATTTGGAGAATAGTTAAACTATATATTATACAAAATTTAGTAGCCTTTCAAAAGTTTCAAAGATTTTGTTTAATGTATAAGAAAATTTTGTTTTTATATAATCTCATTTTAGGATTTCATTTTTGGTGAAATGTGGTAGTCTTATGCAAAGCACCTAGTAAAAATTTTGTATTTTTTTGGTAATTATATTAGGTTTTTGTATTTTCTGATTTGATAATAGAGGAGAATAGAAGTACATTCTTTTGATTGCTGAAGAAGAGAATTTTTTTCAATAAAATTCTTAAGAAAATTGCCAACTTCCATTTTTCTAGAATATCCATTTTTATGGAATGTTCCTAAGTGCTTAGTCAAGCCATAAAGGAATATTTTATTGAATTTGAACTTCAACTGCTTTAGGAAGCTAGTCTACAATCTTGAGTCTCAATCAAGAGATCATTTGATCTTAGAGCTGCTTGTGTGTGATTATTTTCAACCTAATAGAATGCTCTTCTACTTAGAAATTAAATTATCTATTTAATTGTTTATGTTTTAATCCATATTCACCATCATTCCTCCCAATTTCCTAGCTCCCCTAAAACTCTCTTATCCCCCCCATCCCCACCAAACTATAAAATTGAATGTAGTGATTTTTGAACATGAAGATGCCTAAAGTTTACTTTTCCACCCTACATGGTTGCCAGTATTTGACATTCCACTATTAGCCTTTTTTTGATTTGTAAGATACAAAGTTCCATGAGTGCAGAGACAATATCAGCTTCTAATGCTACCGTACGTATAAGGAATACTTAGCACAGTGCTTCACACACAGTAGGTGTTCAGTAAAAGTTTGCTGAATGAAGGGAAAGCTTTTAGGCTTCTGGCATTTAATCACACAAACATCTTCAGAAAAAACAGTCTGCAGATCCATCACATGTACCTTAACTGACTCAAAGTATTTATATGCCACTATGTACCACAACCGTGCTATCTCCTTCCCATAATGCCCTTAGAAGCTACAATGAAATTTGTTTCTCTGATACTTTTCTGATAGCAGGTTTCATGTGCAGGGAGGGAGAGGATGTATATGGGACATGGGACATCTTGGGAGAGAACCATACAAGGAAAAACCAAGAATAAGAACAACTTTCTTTTTCCAAGTCTTAACTAAGTGGCAGAAGTATCCCATTTGACATTCATGTCAGCATTTTGAGGTTATTTCCATTTGTCAGATAAGGAAATGAGGCTTATTTATTAAGGAAATTCCCAAAGGTCATACAGCTAATAGGTGTCAAGGTTATGCTTTGAAATGGTTTTCTGACCCCAGTTCCTCATCTCTGGCCACAGTGCTTCTGGCCTTTATTTCCCCCAAGGGACAGAGGGCTCCCTAGACAAGGTGAGGTGGAGGTAGAAGCACAGAAGAGTGTGAGCTGGCGGTGCCATGAGACCAGAACTTCACCCACAGCATAATGCTGTTCAGAGCAGGCTTTGTTTAGGCAGAGAGGTAATTAATAGTCACAGAGTTTAGTTATCCAATTTTACTCTTTCTAACTGAAAGTCAGATCTACTGAGGACATTAGACAACATGTTCACTCTTAGGGGCTCATAACTAAACCCTGGAATTCGTGCAGCAAATATCGCACGCAGGTCCTGAGATTTACAACTATTTTGGCAAATGCATAATAGCTATAATATGAGAACCCATGTGACCCCCTACCTTTGAGGTTAACTCAGCTGCTTACTTCAGTGGCTTCCTAGACTTCTAAGAATGTAAGGGACAAATGCTGGAATGCTACCTGTGTATAGGATAGCACACATAAGATGTCCCACTCTGTCCACATAGGTGCTGAGGCTGCAAACCAGGCCAAAAAATAACTGCATTAAGAAGTGGACCCCAGAAGCAGAGAGGCCTTTCTGCCCAGTGAGATCCAGACATACCAGGCATGATTAATGCACCAGTGGAGCTCATCCCAGGAGTTGGTTTACTTGAAGCTTTGAGTCTGAAGAAACAGAAAAAGGGAGTAGTGGACTTTTAGAGGAAAAAGAATAGATAGAACAACATGGTATGTGCCATGGGTTCTAATTCCTCATCTCAGCCCCATGGATTCATTTCTGAGCTTTTCAGAGAAAGGCAGAAACTGAAGGAAATGTTTTCTTGAGGAACTCTGTGAGATAGGAGCCACATTGTTTGCGGCCTAGATACCAAGTGTGACAGCCAGCTGGGAGGAAGAACTGCTCTCCCCATGTCAGGTTGGACACAGCAGCATTCTCACTTTGAGGGCTCTGGGGAAAGCCACTCTGCCGTCACACTGAGGACTGGCTGCTTGAAGGGCCTCGAGGGGCTCCATCCCAGGCAAGGTCATCAGTGCCCACAGGTGGGCAGTGGTGTTGGAATGATGGTACCATTCAATGCCTTCAAAGGTGGTTGAAACAAACAGAGAAACTGTAACAAAATCACATGAGGATATAGGGCGTGGAGTAAGCTCCAATTAGATACCCTAAGACCCTCTGCAAATAAATAGGTGAGATTCCAATGTTGCTACAGATCTGTGTTTGGAGGTTGTTGAAAGAATTAGAAACCTTGAATTACTCAAAATGTGACCCACAAAGGCTTGTTTTGTCAGGAAAATGAAATTTTATGCTACCAAAAATGAAATTTAAGAACCCTGGACCCATTCATAAAAATAGTCTAGACTCTATTCCTTCTTTTTCACCTTTCTTACCAGTTTCCATTGCTTTTGTGTGGGCCTTTCTCCTTCTCTTTTTCCTAACTATCTGCACCCCAGCTTTCCCTGATGATTGAAGCATTAGACTTCTGCTGGTTTGAACTTTCCCTTTCTAACACAGTTGTCTCCACACTAGCCCACCCCATCTCAGGGTAAGCCCCTCTCGGAAGGAGCCTCATTGCTCTAGCCAGCTTTGCCAGCCTCTTAACACATGGAGTCAAACCAAGAAAGGAAAGCTTTCCTTACATATGAAGGTTTAGTGAAAGCAGACAGTGAGTAACTGAGATCATCTGCATAAATATAAAAAATAGCCATCTGTAGTTTACATGATACATACTTCTAGGTTAAAGACAGCATATTACAAACACAAATGGCACTTTTAGAGCAGCATATTGAAAATATTATAATTCCTAACATTGTAAAACAAGAATGTTCGAGGTCTCCTAAAGGGAGAAGAGACCATCTGTGGGTTTATGACATGAAGCAGATAGAACAGCTCCTGAAAACGGCTTAAAAGTTTCTCTTCCTGATATTGTCATCAGTTCAATCATAACTTGAATGGTCTAAGAAGAGAAGGGTGTTTTCAAATCCTAAGGTGACACAGCATTTAGGAGGCATCATAGAAATGATGAGGTCACCAGAATTCACTCCAGTGACTGATGGTCAATTATGTTCCAGGCATGGACACCATCTCATGGGTTGTCAGATGTAACTCTATATCCCACTCCAGACAGTGGCTACAGGAACCAAGGTTTTTTCCTCCTGCTTTCTTCCTGATGTCGTTATTCCTGTTATTGTTCAATACAATATTGTTTTAAAGTGTTTGTGTAGTCTTCAAATGGAACAATCAAATAAAGTAAGCAAATAATCTCACACTTTTATCAAAAGAAACTTCAGCTCTATAAACTTAGATTCTGTCTGTTTTAAAGCACAATAGCTACTAACAGCAGTGTGGACCCCTGAATGAGTCCTGAGGGGCCTTGGTATTTGCATTTTAACATACTCCACAAGTGATTCTTACCGCACTGAAATTCGAGAACTGCCCCAGAATATTCTAATTTACTGTTACAATTTGAGAAAATGTTCCACAAACACTGTTATTATGTTCCTTGTGTAATCTTGGAGGTTGAAATGAACAAATCAGGGTATTTGTTTTTTGTTTCTGGGGTTTTGTTTTTTGTTTGTGTTACCTGATTTTTTAAAAAGAGTGAAAGGTATGTAAATAATTCAAGAAGAAATCGTGTATGATAAAGATCTAAAGAAATTAGTTATACATTTTTTCCCAATTGGGGTTTAATATGGTCGAACTTACACATTTTTACATCTGAATTAAGCCTATTCTGTGGCATCATCCAATTATAATTTGTGAGAGAAGGATTACTTTGTTGGAAAATTAAACCAAAACAGCTTCCAAATATATGTCCTTGCCATCAGACATAATGTACAAAACACTATTTAGGCAAATTCAACAATGGACACTGTGTACTACAATATTTTTTTCAGTAAAGCCTCATCTCATAGCAGTTTGAAATGGAATGCCCAAACAATGAAACACCTGTGCTATAAGTAAAATATCTTGTTACACTTTTATTAACCAACCAACTGTTCAGAATATCTTTTTTTTTTCCCATTTATTTATTTTATTGCATTTTACGTTTGGGTACATGTGAAGAACATGCAAAATTGTTGCATAGGTACACAAGTGGCAGTGTGATTTGCTGCCTTCCTCCCCATCACCTACATCTGGCATTTCTCCCCTTGCTATCTCTCCCCAGCTCCCCACCCCCC
>NW_016107352.1:0-26793 GCF_001604975.1 Cebus imitator | reverse complement strand
CTGCCTTCTTTTTTTTTTCCTTCAGACCTGCCCTGCCCAGCAAGGAGGCAGCCTAGTCACTGTTGGCCTGTAGAGGCTTTGCTGAGCTGCTGTGGGCTCCGCCCAGCTGCCGAGTGAACTTCCTTGCAGTCCTGTTTATATGGGTGTAGTTAGAACTGCTTTGGCAATGGTGGCCCGCCTCTGTTGAGGTGGAGTCTCTCTCCTGTGGTGGGTTGCCTTGGCAATGGCGGGCTGCCTCAGCAATGGCGGGTTGCCTTGGCAACGGTGGGCTGCCTCAGCATTGGCCGACTACCTCCGTCGTGGCTGACTGCCTCGGTAATGGCGGACGTCCCTCCCCCACAGAGCTGGACCGTCCCGGGTTCAGCTGCGCTTGCTGTGAAAGTCTCAATCCAGAGTTTCTGATTGCTGTTCTTTTGTGGGGGTGGGACCAGCCGAGCCTGATCGCCTGGCTCCCTGCCTCAGAGCCTTTTTTAAGTTGGTGTTCCAGTCACCTGTTGAAGAGGCGCCGGGGTCTGTTTGTTTTCCCCTGCAGCCACTCACTGCACTGGCTTAAACGGCGGCACTGAGGTTTGTGGCGCTTTTTTTTTTTGCCCTGGAATCTACTGTCCTGGTTCCCTGCTCATTCCCCTTTTTAAACAGACAAATGGACGACTTCCCGTGGCTCCAATCACCAGCCAAAAGGGCACCCGGACCGGTGTATTTTGTACGGAGACCCGCTGCTCCGGGGTGCCGACAAAGCAGCCGCGCGGGGCAAAGCAGCAGCGCCGGCCAGCACAGCCGCGCTGGCCGAAACAGCCGTGCTGGCATCCCATGGAGCTCCTCTGCCTGGGAATTTCCTAGTCTGTGGGCAATAAAAATGCGGCGTCCACTCACCCTCTGCGCTTTCACTGGGAGCTGCAATCCTGAGCTGTTCCTAAACGGCCATCTTGGATCGAGGACCCAGAATGTCTTATCAGTGTGTCACACAAACATATAAAATCCTGTGAAACTACTCAGAATCTACTATAATCCAATAAAGAGAAGTGGATATTTCTTTAAAGATAGTTCACATTCAATTCTGAAGCACTTCCTAATATCCTTTTCTCAGTTTTTCAGACTAAATCAGCTCTTTGTACATTTTTTGTTTTAACACTGGGCTACAGCTAGCCTCAGAAGCCTCTTTAAGCTCCCTATGATGGCCTGGACTGTCCCTGAGTCCTACAAGACCTCAGACCTCTTATTTCTACTCTAGCAAACAGTCTTACTAGCCCATTTCAAGTCCAAAAGATTTAGATTGCTCTCCTAGAAGACTCCTCAGAAGATGTAAGACTACCCAGGTAACTCAGATTAGTTGTGAGTCTCCCTGGGTATACAGTCTATTAGTCAAGCCAGATCTAGTCCCTTCTTTTCTGTCTTTTGGAGTAACTGTAACCCAATGCAGAAATCCCTAACAAGGGCTTTGTTGAGAGGCTTCACTGATTTCATAAAATGCTTGAGATTTTGTGTGAAGACTTCATACAGAAGTGTATATATGCATTTTCCTAAGGAGATTTTCCATGACTTTCTACAGTTTCTCAAAAGCGTCTTTGACATTAAAGATTATGACATTCTCCTCGTGAATGCAATATATTTAGAATTTCTCCCTTGTATTTATAGGCCTTCTTCATACTTTGAACATTCACTTCTTTGTGTCATGTGTATCAGTGTATTGGGGAAAAAAAAAAGCAGCTTCCCTTCTGTATCAGTTAGAAATTGACTTTTCCTGCTAGTAACAGAGACCCTGTCGCGGTGGCTCAAACAAATCAGGAATTTATTCTTTTTTGTAAAAGAAATCTGAGAAAAGATAATTCAGAGTCTTTATGTGGCCAAGAAGATGTCCTTAGAGACACAGCCTTCTATCATTTCTGCTCAGACATCCTTAGCATTTAGCTTTGTACCTTATGATGACAAGAGAGCTGCCATCTGTCTGTTTTTCTTAAAAGGAAATGTCCTAGATGTTCCACGAAATAAATTTGACTTTACATCCTATTTGCCAGAACGTAGCAGCAAGGAAGGTTAAGAAATAAAAGTTTTAGATAGGCAACTTATGTCCCCCACCTCGCCCTCCAAAAAATCAGGTTTTTGTTACTAAAGAAGAAAGAGACAATATATTCAGTAGGCAAGTAGGGATCTTGTATATTTTTTATGGAAACAAATGTCAGTGAAGTAATTTTCTTCTTAAGATTCCTTGGGTATTCTACCTGTTGCTACATACCACTCAGTGAAGAAGGGAGGACTTCCTTCTTCCCATTGCCCTGTTTTTCACAGTCCTTGGGGGAAAAATGATCTAAGAATCTGTCTCTGTCATTAAAGAATTCCTTTGCTTTTCTTCTCTCACTGTGGCTACACTCAGTACTTCCTTGGATTTACTTTGAGCCTTCCTGATAAGCTGAGTTCACTTTATTGAAGCTCAGCTCAGCCTCAGCTGGTAGCATGAGTGGGAATCCTGGACTCTGTATGTCTTTCTGTATTCTGTCTCACTTACTATGATTTACACGGTACACCAGAGGGCTGCTTTCCTGTCTTTTGTGAGAAAAACACCCAGAACCCCATTTGTCTTTCTTCCCCTTGAAGGATTCTGATTTATTAACCAGAATGAGTTCTCAAGATGACATCAGCCTGTCCATGAGAGCACGGCGCATGTGTGCTCCAGTAGTCAGATGGGGCAGGACTATTCTACAGCCAGCATTTCTGTGTCCTTGAGCAAATTGCCTCTGCTCACTAAGCCATCGTTTTCCCATAAGTAAAATGACAGTGATAGTATCTGCTCTAATGATAGAGAGATGAAGCTTTTGCACCTGAAAGGTAGTATTTTCTCTTAGCAGTTACATCCTTATAACTCCTTTAGCATGAAGACAGCATTCCCATTTCAGTGCAGGCAGCCTGCTGCTATATTTGCACCACAGAGTTTGACTTCCAGTCCCTGGAAGATAGGAAGGCTTTGGGTTTAGCAGGAGAAAATGGGAAGAGGCCAGGCCTCAATCCACTGGGTAAAGGATAGACAGCATTCTGAACTCCACGGATGGTCTCTTGTGTCCTCCCAGCCAAGAAGCTGATGGCTGCAGGATGCACCCTGAGCTACTTGAGAGGCACAGCCAGGGGAGGAAATGGTATCCCTCGGAATCAATGTGAACATTTTCACGACAAACTAGGGAATGGCTTCCATCCAGAATGGTTCCTCTATTTGGTTTTCTGCCTTGAGAACTATATGTATAAAAGTCATCAGCAAAGCATGGAAGAGGGCTCTTTAAAAACCCTCAGACTGAAAGTCCCTAGATGCTGTGGGCTGAACAGGCTCTCTCTTCTGCCTGCCAGAGAATCCAAGCCCTGTCTGACTTCCTGTGAAGCTAGTCAGGGCAGAACATCTTTTCTCCGGATCCTCTTCTCAGCAGCAGCCACAGCAGTAAATCTTCAGAGAGGCCTCATTAAGCAAGTTCCTTTTTGAACTCCCCCCACCCACCCTCCAGACCTCTTGCAACCACCACTGCCATTCTAGCATGTTATTATTTTCCCCTCCTAAGCTAGCATTTTCCTCACACCCGGCACCCAGGCCTCCCCACACAGCTCTCACTTTCCTTAACAGACTCTTCAGCTGGAATCTCTCCAAAGGGTGTGTTTGTGCAATCAAAAACTTCCCTTTTTGTTTTATCGCATCATTGGACATATCAGATAAGGCCCAGCAAAGGGAGAGAAGGGGAGAAAAGAAAAAAAAGGAGGGAGGGAGAGAAAGGTCTTCTGGGCTCGGTTGGTGGAGGATGGGGGGGTAGGCAAAGGGGGCACAGGAAGGAGGAAGAAGAAATCTTGACATCAGCATTTAGAACCATGTAGGCTCAGCAAACACGGACACACGGGTATTTGGTGCAGCCTCTCCCCATCTGTCCCCAGCCCCTTCTCAGGAAGCTGCACAGCATTCAGCCCTATAGCAAATGACTGTCCACGACTGGAAAAGACCATATAAAAGAAATCAGACACAAGATACAGTGAGACACAGGACACCAGGACATTAAATAGTTAATTTTTAGCAAACCCAGATTGCATTTCCATCATGTGCAAGCAGTCAGCTGCTATTGTAGGTCACCAAGATACAACGCATTATTTCTACAGTTTGTGGAAAACATTAGGCAGCTGTAATAAAGTCAATGGTATTTCCTTCCTTACTGAAACATGACTTCAGTAAATCCCCCATTTAAATTTTTTTCCCTTTCTAAACATTTCTCTCCATCTGCACGATAAGTCAATAAAAGAAATTAAAAGTTAAAATCCCTAATGAAATTTTATCAGGCATGAAATGGCATTTAAACCAGAGTTGCCACCCGGGCTTAGATGGGTGAAAACTGACCCGAACTTGAGGGGATATAAAAAGCAGAGGCAGGGTAACAGCAAATTTCAGTGGCCTTTATGTATTGCAGCCACTGGGAAAAAAAATCATTCCAAAGAGGCATTCCATAAAACCGAGACTCTCTGAGCAGCTAAGATTTTTACAGGAGGTACATCATTTTTGTAAACCTCTGCATTCTTTTAGGCCACCATTGTTTTTTCTTTCTTCACTTCTTTGCTCTGACATGCTTATTTTGAGAGCCTCCTTCATCTGCGTACCTCTGTCATGATCCCAGGAAAAGTGGCAGGAAGAAAGCCTGAGAACATTCTTAAGAAGAAGAAGAAACAGAAGGGAAAGGCAGGGGACTTAATTTTTAATCTCTCTTAAGGAAACGTATTAGATATTCCATGCAGATTCAGACAGAGTTTTAAATCAATGAGCATAGACAGAAAGTAATCTTGCATAAAATAAAATTGTTTATTTTAATAATTACTTTCTGCACCATCCTTGAGTCATAATAGACATCTCATTTTTATAGGAACCTGAAAAGAAAAGGAACCATTCAATGTGAGTGTGGATATTTTTCAGCCTTATCAATTTAAAATGTTAAAATTCTTTAGAAACAAGTCCCAGAGTCCTCCCTCACACAGACCATCCATGGCATTATGTCTAAGAAGGGACAGCAGAGTCAGACCCTCTAATTGGAGGGCACATTCAGCACTTCCGGAAAACTTCCTGATTCTGTCTGTAACCAGACGAGTGTGTTTCAAAGTGATTGGGCTTGTTGATTGTCTTGCTGAGAAGCAAACTGTTGTCCAGCCTGCTAAGCAGGAAGAGGGACTCTGTCATATACTGGATCTTGTTCATTTCTAATGGCCCTGGAAATCAGCATGGGATGGTGGTTTTCCCACAGTACGTTGTATTCCACTAAAAAGTCAGTTACGGGAGTATAGAGCCTAAACACTGCAGAAGCAAAGCCCTGCCTCCATTCAGAAACTGGCCAACAAGTATATGGGACAGTATGTTTTTAAGTTGTGGCCAGCATCAGGGAACTACAATTATAAACAGATCTTACTGGTGCCCACCCAACCTGGTGATATTAAAATTCCCTCAATTCAGTCAAAGTGATACAATTTTCAAATATTTGCATAGCTATCAGGGCCTCCCTAGGCATTTTTTAAATAATTAAAGAAAGCTGGGTCTGCAAATCTAGGAAAAGACATGTTTACTTTTATTTTTTAAATATGACTTTCTATAAACCAAAACAATGTATAGTAACTTTTCCAATTTTTGCCTCTTTCCGTCATAGCCCCAGAAATCTTCTAGTGTTAGAGATTCTGTGACACTCAGACACACAGCATGCTTCCAACAATGTATTTGTTGATAATATTTGGGGGCCAGATGACTAGAAAGAAAAATATTTGTAAATATTTGAGACAGGCACACACAACTCCAGGGATAAGATGCATTTGAGATTTGCAGATACACACCAGTCTCCCATATTTAGCAGCTCATCTACCAAACCCTAAGCAAGGCTGACTATGTGTTATTTGTACCAGACCAGATGTGTGCAGAATACCTGAGCAATGACTGACTACTATGTGATTGAAGGAAGGATTCAAAAATTAAACTGAAATTCAAGAGGTGAATAGACAAGCCTGATACAGGGAAATTCTGATTTAGGAAAATACTTTTTGGACAGATGCATCATGCAAACTGTAAATAAACATGGTAGAGTCAGAAATAAAACGAAGCTGGATAACCATTGGGACAAAAAGGGTAATGTTTAGATGTGTGCCTCTTAGAAAAGACTGCTGCTCACACACCAGCTATTTTGATCACAGATAGAAACCCCACTGGATACAGCTGGACAGAGCCAGGGCTTGTGGACTGAATACTTACATAACATTGAGGCCCTTTTTAAGAAAAATTTTAAAAAAATATACAAAACTATGTGGTATATACCTACAGTTCCAGCTACTCCAGGGGCTAAAGTGGGAAGACCACTTGAGCCCAGGACTCTGAGTCCAGCCTGGGCAACATAGATAGCAAGACCCTTATGTCTTAAAAAAAATTTGTATAGATGTGAAGATTTATTTAGAAGGGACCTGTGCAAGTAAAGCACCCTGAGGTTTAAGCTTCATTAGTTTCCCAATACATTCACCACTGGTGATAATACTTTTTCCTATAAAATGAATGCTGCATGAATACAGTTTGGGTCAGTTGTGCAATGTAATTCTCAGAATAAAAGAACGACTATAAGCTCGACAGTGAGGAGGCTTGTTAGAGTTTTACAAAGATTCATGTCACATTAACATTTCCATATCATAAGGTTAACTCTTCATCGTGTCTTTCCAACCTGCAGGGTGGACACTTAATCTTGAGTTTGAGCCCCAACAGATGTCATAATCTCAGGATTATCTTGATTAGAAGGGCATGTAGATTTGCCCATATAGATCTGAGCATACAAAGAGATAATCAGAGGTTTTGCACAGAGACTTTCACAAGATTCTGTTATTCTTTTGTGTTCTCCCTACCTCTAATCTTTATATTGGGATTTACAGTATATGATCTAAGTTTTCACATGCTACTGGTACAACTTGCTGTCAATGAGTAACAGAAATTGGTTCAAAATTGAAATCAACTTCAATCTGGAGACCTAAACTGGTTATTTTAAGCATCAAGTTACATTAGAATTATTTTGAAGAGAAGGTGAATGTAAAAACCAATCTAATAATTATTAAAAAGGAGAAATTTACAGATATCATTAGAAGTAACTGGTTCTTCATTGATGTAGGCCTCCGACATCATTAAAGAGGATGAAAAAATTTTTGAAACAAGGCTTTGTCAAAGCAAATATCTTACTTCATGGTTGATATAATCCAATGTTATTAGTCCTAAATTTAAAATTTATCTCAGATGAGATCTTTGGGATTTGGATCCAATATCCCTTTCTCTATTCTCAGATCAACTGTGTTTTACTGATTGATTCCAGGAAGGAAATATAGTTAATTGCTTTTAAAACATTAAATTCCCCTCTATCTTTGTGACTGTTAATAGCATTAGCAGAAAAAAAAAAAAAGCACTCCCTTTTAATCCAATAGAAGTATGAAAGTCTTGATATTACAACTGCTTTTTGATATCAATATTCTACATAGCATTTTATTAAGTGGAAAGTGGCAAATGTGCTCTTTATTGCTTTTAAGAAAATTAGACTAAAGGTGCTCTAGTCCCAGAGGGGCTTTGAGCTGGATGGACACGGAAACACTGAATCACCCTTCTGCATAAAGCTGGCTGCCTAGAAGTTTAACCCTCAAAACAAGCGTGACTGGTAGTCATAACAATGCTATCAGAATACCCTTCTCTTCCAAAAGGAATTGGGGCATTTTTCCAGCGTGGACATTACATATTTCCCACATGGCAGCAGGAATTCCAAAATTGTTGAAGTTGCTATGGTGGTCACCAATCAAGAAATATAAACTATATATAGTTTTTCATTAATTCAACAAACATTTATTGAAAGCTTAGTTTATACAGATAGAGGCATATAGAGATGCTCTTGTGGAACTTAAAATTGATATTATGTGAATATATTCATGTATTTACCTCTCACATACTTAGCACATAGATGCCACACCAGACATACACACATGCATACATGATTGGTCGTTTCCAGCAATTTTGACTATCTACTACAAAACCAAGAACTTCTGAGTCACTTAGAAGGCAAACCATGTCAGAATGTTTAATGAAAAAAAAATCATGAACTCATAGGAGAAGCCTTTGGGCCTCACACAAAACTCATGTACTCTTACTTTTCTCACAATTCCAGCAGCTTCGATTATCTCATATCTAATAGAGCTGTTGAAAATCTCATTGTCTCATTGCAAAATAAAAGGCATACCAACAGCAGGGGCAGGGAACTAGTAAATGAACACAGGAAGTAAAAACACAATGTGGCCACGCACGGTGGCTCACACCTGTAATCCCAGCACTGGGAGGCCAAGGCAGGCAGATCATGAGGTCAGGAGATCAAGACTATCCTGGCTAACACAGTGAAACTCCGTCTCTACTAAAAATACAAAAAATTCGTCAGGTGTGGTGACACATGCCTGTAGTCCCAGCTACTTGGGAGGCTGAGGCAGGAGAATCGCTTGAACCCGGGAAGTGGAGGTTGCAGTGAGCCGAGATCATACCACTGCACTCCAGCCTGGGTGACAGAGCAAGACTCCGTCTCAAAAAAAAAAAAAAAAAAAAAAAAAAAAAAAAATGCCCAATAATTTGGGACTATTTAATGCAGGGACAAACAACACTACACCCTCAGTAGTCCCTGAGTTATTAGGTGAGAATAAATTATGTTCAGTATTATCCATTACCAAGACAAGGAAATGTCTTTTTAAGTTGATACTTTGTTCTATTCCTTCAATAATATTGATAATAAATGAGCTGTCATTATGCAAAGATACTTGTTACTCACCTTTAAACTCATATTTATTACATTTTCCTTTTTCTAATTTGGGAAAAGAAAATTATAGATTGGACAATAATTATAGACTGGTAAGGGTGATATAAGGCACACTTATTCCAGTTTGAAAATACCCTAACAAATGAATTGTTTCTGTCCAAAATATTCCTTTGGTGATAGAAAGGAGGGTCCCTGCATCCAAAAAACAAGGATAAAGATCTGTCTTCAGCAGAAATCTCCTTGATTTGTGACTTTATAGTTTGCATGACTAACATTCTTGATTTCTCATTTTTATAGATTGAATTGGCGAAAGTGATTTTTTATGTTCCCTGGAATTCCCAATACTTAAAGGTAAGCTTTTTGCATTTTAAATGCAACCCATACAACCTGTTTTGTTTACAAAGCCTCTGAGGTGAGAAGCCAGAGTTCCATGAATCAGGAAACCATGGGTGAGCAAGATAACTCTATAGTCTGAAAAGTTGAGCTGTTCAGTAGTGCTACCACTTGCCTCCATGGTGCTGGAGATCTGGGATTAGTGACTTCCACGACAAATTACACACATCATAGACATGAAGTGATCTGCTTAAGAGGTGGTTTATCTGCAAGAGAACATAAAAGCAATAACTTATAATGAACTCTTGGAATACTTAAAGCTTAGTAGTACAGATATAAATTATTGCAGGAAGCAAAGGATGCTTTGAGAATATGTACAAGTGTTCAGAGTACTTTTGTAGGAAAAAGAAATATCCACTCCTAGTATTTCCAAATTCGAACACTCTAGAAGAATGTACCAAATGTTAGAGGATTTCACCATTCAATTTCAAGATTTAGTAAAAGGCTACACTAATTAAGTCAATGTGGTGTTTGCTTAAGGATAAACAGAGAAGAGAGTCAAAAATAGATCCATGCAGTCGATTGATTTTCAACAATGATGTCAAGGTTACTAAACGGAGAAGAGTTGTTTCAGTAAATAGTACTGGACAAATGAGTATCCACATGCAAAAAAATGTGAACCTTTGCCACCCTATTAAAAAAATTAACTCCGTGTGGCTCACAGAATTAAGCAAAAGTGCTAATATGATAAAATATCTAGAAAAAAGAAAAGGAGAAAATCCTGGTTACCTTGAGTTCGGCAAAGATTTCTCAGGACACTGAAGTCATGAATCAAAAAGAAAAAATTGGTAAATTACACTTCATTAAATTAAAAGCTTCTGCACTTTAAAAGATCTGAAAGGCAATGTTAAGAAAATTAAAAAGTAAGATACAAAGTGAAAAAAATATCTACAAATCACATATCTGATAAAAGGCTTGTATCCAGGATATAGAAAAGAATTCTCAAAACTCATAAGACAGCAAACCATACAATTAAAAAAAATAGGCAAAAGGTTTGAATAGACAACTTACAAAAGAAGATATACAGATGGCAAATAAGCACATGAAAAGATGCTCAATGTCATTAGTCGTTAGGGAAGCGCAAGTTGAAACCATCATATAATACTATTACACACCCATCAGAGTGACTAATTTAAAAGAATGGCAATAGCAAATATTGATTAGGATGCAGAGCACCTGAAATTCTCATACATTGCTGGTGGAAATGTGAAATGGTATTATTACATTGGGGAAAAGTTTAGCAGTTACCCATTAAACAAAAATTTATCATACAACGGTAGCAATTCCATTTCCAGGTATTAACCCACAGAAAATAAAAACATATGTCCACACCAAAACCGATATGAAAATTTTTATCTTTTATTTTTACAGTTTTATCCATAGTCACCAAAAGCTGGAAACAACCTAAATGATCAACAAGGATGAATAGATAAACCAACTGTGGTACATTCATGCAGTAGAATACTACTCAGTAACAAAAAGTAACAAACTAATGATGTGCACAACTGTAGGTTAATTTCAATAGTATTATGCTGAAAGAAAAGAGCCTTACTCAAAAGGCTTCTTACTATGATTTCATGCTCCTCATCTTTGCCATTTTAACCCAATTACAATTGCAGTATAACACTAAGGCATATTGTAGAATACAATGCTTTTGTGTGCATTTTCTATTTGATTAATCTTGTAAGGTTTTTTTTTTCTACTTAACTGAACTACTTATCAATAGAGTTAAAGAGTTTCTCTTGAAAGTCAGCCAGAAGCTTTTTACCAACAGATGTTAAGTGCTTGAAAGATAGTTCTTGGTGACAATTGGCCAGTTCAAATAACCTCTCCACACTTGGAAAATGTCCTGAATTCTACTTTATTACTGCGTCTAATCCCATTGAGGAAGGAGACTAGGGACAACAGACTGGTTTGGGAGAAAGAAATTTGAGAATTGAGAAGATATGACAGCTAGTGGCAGATTGGAACTTCACAATTAAGAGCAGAAAAGCTGGTATGATAATCGGTACTTTGTCACCCCACCAAATCATCAGTGAACTAACTATCCATGTCTAGTTAATATCCATGTTGTGCAATTTAACTCATTTCTATAATACATCTATGTAGCCTTTCCTTAAAGGGAGAGAGGACAAAAAATGAAGGTTACCTTTGAGAATTGCCATATGTTGATTCAAGGATAGTAAAAGTTGCTTCTCTGAATTATTTTGAAGATTAAATAATGTATTAAAGTATCTTGTACAATACTGAGAATTTAATATATGGTCACCAAATGTTGATTTCCCCTCACTTCCTTTATACAAAGGATAATATTTTTAGAATTGGAAAGACCTCAGAGGTTACCTGGTTCAATATTTTAATTTTACAAATGAGAAAACTAGGTTCAGTGAGATTAAGTGGATTGTTCAGACTCATTCACAGTTACAAGTCCAACTCCCAATTCACATGAATCCTTTCACTAAAGCACCTGCTTTCAACTGTGATGTCTCAAGCAGCAGAGCTGGAGGGAGAACTGAGGGACCAAAGAATTTTGCTGTATATATTTAGGGATCATGGACTCTTGCTCCTGGGCTTCTCGCTCTGTGTTTATTTTAGCTATTTTCAATTATTTTTTGCTTCCAAGAATGGGAGATAATGCGAAGCCTTTCTCTTTAGGGACTAGCATTGCTAAATTTAGCAAATAAATTACAAAGTGTACAATTAGATTTGAACTTCAGATAAAAACCACTTAATTTTCTAGGTTCATGAAGTATTTGGAACATACTTATGCTGGCAACTTCTCTGTGTTCTCTATTAGGGAATCAAATATGTGATTCTCAACCGTGACTTTTTTTTTTGCCTCAAAGCAAATAAGCAGTAGCAAAATAGTCACTACCTCCATGCATGGGTCTTAGCTTCCTGGCTGTTTCTGCCCATGATCATTTTCCCTCACCTGGGATCTTGATAACTGTAATGAACAGCCTCTGTGGCCAAGTCTGTGCTTAACAGAGATGGTGATGAGGCAGGGCGAAGTGAATGATGCACCTAAGTGGCGTTGGGAGGACATATTTTGCTAAACAGGAAGTAGACAGTTCTACCATCCAGCAGACCATGGTTCAAATCCCTCTCCCTCTTACTAGCTGTGTGGCTGTATGACTTTGTGCAAGTTGTTTAAACTACCACTCACCCATCCTCAGACTGCTTTTTCCCTTCATAAAATAGGTCTTTATTGCCTTCGTAAACCTTAAATTTTTGTGAAGATTGAATATAATGGGAAGAAAGTTCTTGTCATTGTGCCTAGAATGTAATTAGAATCTTATAAATTATCATTTCTAAAATTGTACACACATGTTTTACATACTTGTCTGTGTATTTGCTGTAGTTCCCAATAAAAACTGTTTTAACAAAAGAGCAGGGACAAATTTGCAAGGGTCTTGAACGCCAGAATGAGGAGTTTGAAGACTAAATTTTATCCTACAGTTAGGAGGGAACTGTTGGTATCTCTGAACAATGTTTGAGACCCAGAATCAGACAACTTCCTTCCAATTTTCCACTAAAAACTACCTGGGAAATTTTGTGGAACATCATTTCCTGATGGATCACACACACATTCACCAACACAGGATGAACTGATCTGCCTTCTATGGGTTTCTTCCACTAGAGCCTTGCCAGAGTAGGCAAAAAATTATAGCTCATCCCACCAATCTACTTTGTGCTGTATGTGAAATGCATAAACCAGATAGTAATTCCTGCTCCATCACTAAGTTATTAGTAGAATGGCCTTGTACAAATTAATCGAATCTTCTGAAACTCTACAATAAGGATAATATCACAAAGCTGATAGGTGCTTAGAATTAGAAAAGTCTAATGCAGTGCCTGGTTATAGGAGCTGCTACATAATCTGTGTTTTTATTTCCTACCCCTTTGGAACACTACACTGAAGTTTTATGAATCATAGGTCCCTAGAGTTCTCTTTCTCACACATGTGAGAAAACTGAGTTCCAGTTCTGATCAACTTTGCTTAGAAAGTGGCTTACTGAAATATCTTACGCAGTTGACACCTGAATGCCTGATTCTTATCCAGCCTTCTCCTTCACACTGTATAGGCTGAAGATCCTAGCTTCACCAGTTGCCTTGCTCATGCCTTTGGAACTTGCAGATGTTTGTTATCTGCTCCTGCTGTTTGGTCAACTTAAGTGCTTCTAATCTTTTTAAAACTAGTTCTGTTGGCTGTTATCTAGTTTCCTTGTTGCGTCTTGTCTATTGTAAAGTTTTAACAGATCCCCACCCACTTCCCCAGCAATTAGAAGGGTAATATAATTATTTAACAATGTGCCTTCTATTGGATATGCTTCTTATTCAGACCTTTTCACCTTTTGCTGTGTGTGTGTGTGTGTGTGTGTGTGTGTATGTGTGTGTGTGTGTGTGTGAAAAATATTACCTGAAGATTTTTCTTAAAGCTGGATTATTATACTATGTCCTGAACCGAATACCAAATAAGGGCCCAGGGCTCTCTTCTGCCAGTAACTCATGCCTCCCCAACCTTCTCCAGTCTCCATGCTTAAGGAAATAGCTATTGTTTCCTTCAATCTAGAAAGATGAATCTGACCTATTACTTTAGTTTTGCAAGTCAGTTTTTGTCATTTTCTCATATAGTTTTACCACTCTTTCTATTCTGGTCCTTACCTGTGTGGCTCTATAGTCACTGAAATCACCAGCTCTGTATTTAATCATGGGATAATGTGGGATATTAGAAAAAGTAACGGACACGCTGGGTGAGGTGCTCACGTCTGTAATCTCAACACTTTGGGAGGCTGAGGTGGGCAGATCACAAAGTCAGGAGTTCAAGACCAGCCTGATCAACATGGTGAAACCCTGTCTCTACTAAAAATACAAAAATTAGCCAGGCGTGGTGGCACATGCCTATAATCTCAGCTCCTTAGGAAGCAAAGGCAGGAGAATCGTTTGAGCCCGCAAGACGGAGGTTGCAGTGAGCCAAGATCCCGCCACTGCACTCCAGCCTGAGCAACAGAGTTAGACTCCATCTAAAAAAGAAAGAAAGAAAGAAAAAGCAATGGACTTTGAGTCATGAGGGGTTAGTTTTCATCTAGGCCCTGCCACTAACCAGCTATGTGGGCTTGCCAAGACACTTTTCTGGGCTTCAGGTTCCTCATCTGCAAAATATCTAGAGAACACACATCCCCCTTTGGTTTTGTGCTCTGAGCACCTCCACCTTTGAAATGCCTGTCCTTATGTCTATGCGCTTCCCATGTATTTCTGACCACCTAACAAAGAACAGCTTTTACTTTCTCTCAATATATCACTCTTGGTTTTTGAGAAATGACCTCTCATATGCTTTCTCACTAGCCCCAAGTAATTTAGCTTAATCCTAGCATAAAGAAACCAATCATTCCTGAATGTTATATATAGGTCCACTAACCTAACTAGAGTTAGACCCACTTACTATTGTCTATGTAATTTAAAATATATTAGTCATGCAATTTTTTCTTAAACCATAAAAATACAATTTATAATTTAAAAATGAAATTGTACATTTCTTGGTCAACTTGTGAAATTGTCTGGAATAATTTTTCTTAAAAAAAGTGAGATGCAGCTACTTAGGAGACTGAGGCAGGAGAATCGCTTGAACCCAGGAAGCCGAGGCTGCAGTGAGATGAGATCACACCATTGCACTCCAGCCTGGGCGCCAGGGCAAGACTCCATCTCAAAAACCAAAAGAAAAAAAAAAAAAAAAAAGAAAAAATTGGGATGATGAGTGGGGTAAGTTATAACCCATATTTATTAGCCTCATTCTAAGCAGAACATATTAAAAGGTCAATAACCAGATGCATTGCATTCTTAGAAAGGCAAAAATAAATTCCAAATGAGAATGTAAAGAATTACACAATCTTTCTTAAGACTTGCAAAGATCTTTTCTCCTCAGAGCCCAAGTCTCTCCCTGGTTGCCATTTAGAGTAGAGCAGATTCCCTACAGCAACAGAGCTCAGGGTTTCCAGGAAAGTCCCCTACGGTCTGAGCAGGAACCTTAAGATAGGAGCTACCTACAACTAGCATCCAAATCCTTGTATTATCAGACACCTACAGCCAGGGTGAGGACCAGTTAACCACCGTGACATGCAGAAAGCAGCCCAGAGAACTTTACTGACCACATGCAACACCCAGCTCTGGACTAACAGTCTCCTTCCTACAGTTATGCAGTAGGAACAAAAAACAACACTTTCACTTTGAAGATGAACCTATGTTAAAATGAAGAGGCTAATTGTGTCTTTTGTGGTGTTTTCCTTTTAACTTAAACTCTGTAAACTGAGGGGGTGGTGCTGTAGACGCTGCTCGTTGCACATTTGCTCTCCTCTCCAGACCCACTTTCTTGGCCGGGTTCAAGTTCCGCATCTCGTTAGACCACCCCATAGTTCTTGAGTGGCCATCCTATCTTCAGCCTCACCCTACCTGCAGTCCACCTTCCGTATCATGGTCAGAGTACTCTTCCCAAAACTCTAATCTGACTGGGATTCCCCTGTAGAAAGTCTTTCACTCACTCCTCCTCATCCTCAGGCTACAGTCAAAGGTCTTCACTATTTCCTGCCCAATGTCCTCCATAATCTTGACCCTTCTTGCTTACCTTTGTTAAAAGGAAAACTTCAGCCAAATTATATTAAAAGGAGTTTAATTGAGCAACGAACAATTGGTAAATTGTGCAGCCCACAGAATCACTGCAGATTTGGAGAGACTCCAGGGATGCCTCGTGGTCAGAACAAATTTATAGCCAAAAAATAATAATAATAAGTGACGTACTGGATTGGTTACAGGTTGGCATGTGCCTTTTTTGATCACTTAGCACTCTATGAGGGGTTGAAGTATGGCCACTGGGATTGGCCGGGACTCAGCTACTGTTACAGGCACATACTCCCAAGTTAGTTTTTCAATCTGGTCTGTGTATTAAGGTAGGTTACAGTTCATCCACCAGGACTCAAATATAGAAGTACTGAGTCCTTCTCAGGCCATGTTTAGTTTGCTTTAACATCTTGCTTCATTCTACAGTCTTCTCCTTCCTCTTTCATTATAAACTCCAGCAGTGCTGAACATTTCACATATCTCTGAGCACAATGTGCTCAAGATTCTAGAGTACCCGTCTCTCAGACCCATACCCGCTTGTCCCGTTAGTTAATTCACAATCAATCCACTGATAGATAAATGAATAGATAAAACTCTTATGTCACCTTCAGAACCCAATTCATAAAAAGTTAGCAGGAAAAACAGTATTTTGTTGTGATTTGTATTTGCCATATTTTTATTACTAATGATATCCAAGTTTTTTCTTGTTTGAATAACTTCTTAACCTTTAGCTATTTTTAATTTTTATATAATTTTAAATAACCAGTACATAAGATGTTTGCCTAAGAAGAAGAATCATTTGTTTGTCATATATGAAGCAAAACTTTTTCTTCAAACTGAATACCTTGTTTCAGTGAATAGACTTCCACTTCACTGTGAAAAATTTGCCTGTAGTTAAATTCTACCAAAGTTTATTGTTGATTTTGGATGCTTTCAATTATTAATTATGATAGTAATTAAGAATTATTTTCTGCTTTTTAATAAATTCATATTCCACATTTAACAAGAACAACAACGAAGCCAAATTAATAAGTTACAGCCCAGAATATAGAGTGGGTGTTCAATAAAACATTTCTAAGTGGAATGTCATGCATCAGAATCCAAGTGACGAAGTTACAATCTTTCTATTTTCCTTTAAGTTTCTTCTTCCTTCTAACTTTAATGGCTTCCAAGACATCAGATACTAGATACAAGAAAAAACAGCTAAGCAAGTAGTATTTTATCCTCATTCTTAGAGTCTTTCAGAAGATACCTGTTCCATCATAAAGTGATCCAAGAAAACCAACCAAACCCCAAGTCTTCTCCATTCCAGAAGAACACAAGAAAAAACTCTTCTGAACCTTTCCTGGGATGGCCAGGCAAATGATAGGAACAGTTTACTTACTCTCTTGATTGCACTTGGTCCAGAACTCCTAAAGCATTTGCCTGCTAACACCTGTTCCCACACCTGCTGTGATAGATCTGGCCTCTTGAGCATATACCTTGCTAGTCTTAGGCTAATCTAGCCAGAATTTTTAGGGCCATTTCCTTTCCAAGCACTGCCAAGACCTTGGTCCCACATTAGTCCATGACTGCTGCCCACACTGGTGTGGAAAGGAAGTACAATACTGACCACTGACTTCAGTTTTCTGAGATATAATTCCTGTACCTTGTAATTTACCCATGTAAAGTGTACAATTCAGCAGTTTTTAGTATATTTACAGAAAGATGCAACTATCACCATCAATTTTACCATCTCACTATTTCTCCATCCTCCCTTTGCTACCCACGCCAAGCCCAAGCAAATATCAATTCACTTTCTGTTTCTATAGATTTCTCCATCCTGGCTTTCATATAAATGGAATCATACAATATGTGGTCTTTGTGAATGGCTGCTTTCACTTAGTATGTTTTTGAGGTTCATCTATGTTGTATTACAAATAATGTTCTATTATGTATGAAGAAATGAATGTTCTTCATTCCTTCTTATGGCTGAATAATATTCATTGTACATTTATACCACAAATATCAGTTGATGAATATTTGAGTTGCTTCTGCTTTTTGGCCATTACAACTAATACTGCTATGAACATCTAGGTACACTATTTCTTGCTCTTAGCATAGACACATTTTCTAGCAAAACAGATTGCTTCTTATGCTAAACAAAAAATCCATTTCATATATACACTATGAGAGAGAATTATTTTGAAATGTCTCTGGTGGCTATTAAATCAGACAACAAATATTTGTTAGATGTAATGTCAAGTAGTGTTCTAGCCAAGAAGAGAACCAGAAGCAGTTGCTACACTTTGGGAATTTATAGGCTCATGTAGGAACAGATAAAAAATGTGATGATGAAAATGCAGAGTGATAATGCTTGGGAAGTATGGTGGTACAGAGAAGGAATACTAAGGATGGGCAACAGATGTAAAATTGGAGAGGCAGAGAAATTAAAAGGTACTTTATTGGAATACGAGGTCTTAAATGGAGTCTTTGCAGACTTGGGAGACAGGGAAGAAGGATATTACTAGCAGAAGTAGTCATTTATGCAAAGAATTAGAGGTAAGAGAGAACAAGAACATATAAGGGAGCTCCAAGAGGATCAGTAACAGCAACGAAATTACTTGCAGTAGGAAGTTAGTCTGGTAAGTAGACAGAGGCTGAATCATGGAATGCCTTGCATGCAATGCTGACAAATTTATGGCCATTAAATATGAAAACAAGGAACGAACAGAATAAGTTTCAGTTTTCAAAATTCCGCCTGGTGGCAGTCGAACAGATTAGAAGAGGTGAAACTGGATGCCAGAAGACTATTACAGTAGCACAAGCGCAGAATTAGCAAAACCAAAACCAAGGCAATGGCAATAGGGGTGGAGAGAAAAATGTTTCACAAATATTTAGAAAACACAACTCTAAAAATTGGGAGTGCAATTAAATGTGGAGTAAGTATAGGGAATAAAGATGGTGAGTAGGCAGGTAGCTATAATTGAAGATGCCTCCATCTCTGGCTTTGGAAACAGTGGTGGAACCATTAAACCCTAAGATGGGAAATAAAGGAAGAAGAGATAGTTTGAGAGAGTGAAAAAATGATGTATGCAGAAGCCAAACTTAAGACGTCAGTGCATCAGCCAGAGATGTCTTATCAGCCACTGAATATAGCAGTTTTAAATCCACATTATTTTTCCATGTTGAAGATACATGTTAATGTTTAATAGTTATATACATGAGAAGTTAGAGCCATCAATGAGAAGGCATGTGTCCACAAAAGTTTTTCAAGATTGGTAATGGGAGGGAGGAAGTTTGAGGACAGAATTTAGTAGAACACCAACATTGACACAGTACGAGGAGAAAGGAGGCTTCAGGAAGGAGACAGAGGAAGATTGTCTATCCAAAGAGGTAGGAAGGAAAGAGGGTCAAGAAAGGCAAATGGTCAATAGTATCACACACAGCAAAGTATGGGGATAAATAGGTTGGACATCCATTTTACTTGGCATTTTAAGTTGACTAAACTGAAAAACAGTTTCCATAGTGAGTTGAAGGCTAATGTCAGATTACACTGCACTAAGGAGTGGGGGAGAGAAAGTGCAGGTTTTTCTTTAAGAAGCTTGGCTGAGCAGGTATAGAGGAAAGAGGGAAGGGAGATAAAGAACGAAAGTGGACCAACGGACAGTGTCTTATTTCTATATAATTTTATTGCTTATTTTTATAGCTTTGTGTGATTACAAAATTAATACATGGCAACTGGGAAAAGGTTCAAGAGATTCAGAAAGCTATAGTAAAGAAAAGTCTCCTATAATGCAAGACACGGGAGATAGTTATCATTAACAATAGGATGATAAGGTAAGGTGTAATTGTTTTAAATATTAATCAGTGTGTTTTTCATTTCTAGGAATTCCTTTTTACATTCTATGTCCACCTCTGCTCTTTCCCTATTTAAATTAGTTAAGTGTCATCCATTATTCCAGATGAGGGCAGTTACAGCAAAATCTCTGAAAGGGAAAGTCCGCCCTCAATTTTAAGATTTAAAAAACACAAAATCCTGAGCAGAGATAAATCTTGAAACTTGGATAACTTTGGAATCCTGAGTAGAGGTAAATCTTTGAGAGAAAAGTTCTGAGTCTTAGGAGTTGAGGTTCTAAAAGACTTTAGATATGAAGCTTCTGTTAGTGCACTTTTTTCTGCATAAAAATGTATCTGGAGCTTGGGCGAAGGCTCAGAAGCAGAAGGAAGCAAGAGTAATAGTGGCAGGTAAATGTCCTGAGAAGGGACCGAGAACCCTTAGCCATCCCAAGCTAAGCTACCCAGGAAAGCAATGAGGAACAACAGAGGTTCCCACCACCATCACGACTCCCCACTTTGTCTTCAAACTATTTTGCTCTCATTCTCCACTTTGTTCACACTGCTTGGACCAAACAGATCTCCTTGCTCTCATTCACGCAGGTCAAGCATGCCTCATGCTTGAATAAGAGAGCAAATATAGCTCTTTCCTCTGCCTGGAATCCTCTTCCATCACACATCTATGGCTGCTGCCCTCACCTCTTTCTGCTCTCTGCTCAAAGTTCGCCTGATCAGGATGAGTTTCCCTGACCATCCTTGTTAAAACAGCAATATCCCTTGCCCTACCCCTCCCTGTCCCCTTTTCTTAACTTGTATCCAAAACACTTACCTGATATATTACATACTTCACTTATATATTATTTTATTGTGTGTCTGTACCCAATAGAAATTAAGCTTCATGCAGTCAGGATTTTCTTCCTGCTGCTGCTGTGATTTTACTGTCCTGTTCATTGCTATATTACTAGAAACTTAAAACAGTGCTTGACATATGATACACAATCAAAACTTGTTGACTGACTATATGAGTGAATGAACAGGCCGCTGAGTATTGATACCCCTTTTCCCGGAAACTGCACAAGCTCCCCTAAAAACCAGATGCTTCTCTGCAGAGAAAGGAAAGGAGACAAGATTTATATTAACTGAGAATACTCTGAATTAGCTAAATTTAACCTGAATTGACTCAGAATAGGTTTATGTCACTAGGCAGAAAGGACATGTAAGAAATTAGGTTTAGCTATAAAAATAAAAAACAAAAAATATATTTCACTTACATATAACTTTGTGGTATGTGAGATTTGCCTGCTAAAAAGACACTAGCATTTATACATGTGTATTTCACTACAGTTGATAAAAATTGAATCTGTACATATCCCTAAACTGTCCCCTTTCACCTAAAAGTATGTCTCTTCCTATGTCAGTGGATACAGATTGATCGTTTTCTTTTTTACTGGATCTGTGGCATTCTATTTGTATGAAGGCACACAAATATATTTCTATTTAACCAAACCTCTATTGACAGACATTTAGGTTTCTTATGTTTTATTGTGTGTAGAAACACCTCAGTGAACATCTTAGTTTCCATGCAATAAACTCAAGGCAGAATTACTTAGTCAATGAGAAATACACATTTAAAATATTAAACAATACTGATACATTGTAGAAAAGGGAGATTTTTCTAAGGCAAGATTTGAGCATAGTTCTATGCTCAGGAGAAAGAGGTAACAGAGATAAAGGGATAAAGATAAGCAGGAAGGAATCAAAGACAGAGAAAGTCCATGTAAAAAGGGAGGGACCAGGATCCAAGTCGTCAGCAGAGGAGCCAAACTCCTGCATGGGAGGACAGGGAGGGAGTTACTTTAAGATTGAGGAGAAGAAAAAGACCAAGCAGAATTATATAAGTCTGTAGGCAGAGAATTCCATATGATAACCTCTTTTCCCTTTGAATAAGGAGATACCGCCAGGTTGAAATTTGAATAATGAATTTTTGCCATGTGATTTTTTTGCAAAAATACTCCATGGTCAGATAAAAGAGAGTGAAAAGGCAAATGCCTGGATTTATCTCGGGTTGAGTATTATTAGGGCAAGAGAAGCAAAAGACATTGGAAATCAAATGAAGTTGTTGACCAGAGAGGGGGTCACTGAAATGTTGAATGATGAAATTTAGGTTGATTAAGAAGTAATCAACCTAATCATCAAAGAGTGGGCATGATGGCTCACACTTGTAATCCCAGCACTTTGGGAGGCTGAGGCGGGCAGATCGCTTGAGGCCATGAGTTTGAGAACAGCCTGGGCAACATGGTAAAACCCCTTCTCTACCAAAAAAAAAAAAAAAATATATATATATATATATATATATATATATATATATATATATATATATATTAGCAGAGCGTGGTCCCTGTGGTCCTAGCTACTTGAGTGGCTGAGATGGGAGAATCAGCTGAGCTCTGGAGGTTGAGGCTGCAGTGAGCCTTTGCTGTACCCCTGCATTCAAGCCTGGGTGGCAGAGTAAGACCCTGTGAAAAAAAAGGGAAGAAAGGAAAGAAGGAAGGAAGGAAGGAGAAAAGAGAAAAAGAAAGTGAATCCAAAAAGGAGCCATAAGATTGAGAGGGAAGAAAGGCACAAGGAAATGGAAGTCTTAAGATAGAAGGGAGTGATAAAGTGTGGGAGTTGGGAAGTTGGGAATTTGAGTCAGAGGGTGGGATATTGCTGATGAAGCTTTCAGATGAGGAGTGGTTCCAGACAAAGCTCAGTCCCGGGGTGTGACATTGCTGTGCCCTGCTTGGAGTCTAGTCCCGCTATCTAGAAATCCACAGAGCAAAAACTGTTTCCTTCAAGTCCTCTGCCTCGGATGGAAGTCTTCCTCTTCCCTGGTTAACTGAGGGTGAGAAGATCCATTCCTTTCAGGGGAAGTTCCACCCATATCGCAGGGGTGTGGAGTGGCCCTTTGTCTCTAGGATGAAATCAGTAAACAACAGTCCAGCTTGATTGTCCCAGATTCCATGTTAATCAGCTTAAAATAAACACCAGACGCCATATACAGTTTATGGAAAAGTTAAAGTAGGGCTTTGGCAGCCTTCAGCTGATTCCTTTGTTGATCTCTCCACCATTGTGCCCTAAAGATGAAAATCCATATTTTATCTACCATTTCCTGCATTTTCACTCCCAATCTTTAGTGAGCAACTGAGGTTGTGCATGCACACATACACCCTTCCACAAGAACAAACAATGGTTTTCAAACACAGCGTGGTTTAAACCAGGGATCAGCAAACTTTTTCTGTCAAGGGTCAGATACTAAATATTTTTAACTCTGTGGGCCACATAGTATCTCCATTAAAACCCCTGCAATTCTGTCCTCATGCAAAAGCAGCCACAGACAATATGTCAGTGAATGTGCATGGCTGTGTTCCAATACAATTTTATTTATGAACACTAAATTGAATTTCACATAGTTTTCACATGGAATGAAATATTCTTCTCTTGATATTTTTCCAACCATTAAAAAAATATAATAAACCATGCTTAGTTTGCAGGCAGTGCAAACACAGGTGCTGGGTCAGATTTGCCCCATGTGTAGTTTGCACTGGTCTAAATTTACACAGTCGTGCACCACATAAGGAGCTTTTGATCAACAAGGGATTGCGTATATGATAGTGGCTCTATAAGATTAGAATGGAGCTGAAAAATTCCTATTGCCCAGTGATACTGTAGCCATTGTAACATCATAACACAACATATCACTCACATGTTTGTGGCAATACTGGTGTAAACAAACCTGCACTATCAGTTTTATGAAAGTATAGCACATACTACTAGGTGTAATATATAATACTTGATAATAAACAACTATGTTACTGGTTGTGTCCTTAATATATTACACTTTTGTTATTTTAGAGTATTTTCCTTTTACTTACTTAAAAGAAAATTAAATGCAAAACAGCCTCAGGCAAGTCCTTCAGGAGGAAGGCATTGTTATCATTGGAGATGACAGTTCCATGCATGTTTTTGGCCCTGAGACTTTCCAGTGGAGGCGGAAGACAATGACAGTCATAATCCTCACCCTGTATAAGCCTAGGTTAAAGTGTCTGTGTCTTAGTTTTTAACAAAAAAAGTTTAAAAGCAAAAAAAAAAAAATGTTTTAATAGCATAAAGCTCAAGGATATAAAGGAATAAAATAGTTTTGTACAGCTATACAGTGTATTTGTGTTTTAAACTAAGTGTTATTACAAAAGGAAGTGTTATTACCGAAGAAAGTAAAACATTTTTATAGATTTAGTTTAACCTAAGTGTACAGCTTTTATAAAGTCTATCGTGGTATGAAGTAATGTCCTAGGCCTTCATATTCACTCACCACTCACTGACTCACCCAGAGAGACCTTCAGTCCTGCAAGATGCATTCATGGTAAGTGTCCTCTATAGGAGTAGTTTTTATCTTTTTCATTATATTCCTACTGTACCTTTTCTACATTCAGGTATGTTTAAATACACAAATACCATTGTGTTACAATTGTCTATAGTATTCAGTGCAGCTACCTGCTGTACAGCTTCATAGCATGGGAGTAGTAGGCTATACCACCTAGCTTAGGCATGTAGTCGTCTGTACCATCTAGGTTTGTATAAGTATACTCTGTGATGTTTGCATGATGATAAAGTAGCCTGACGGCGCATTTTTCAGAGGTATCTTCATCATTAAGTGACGTGTGACTGTACTTAGAAAGCAAAAGTGTCTGGGGGCTGTGGCTCACGCCTGTAATCCTAGCACTTTGGGAGGCTGAGGCAGGAGGATCGTTTGAGCCCAGGAGTTTGAGAACAGCTTTGGCAACATGGCGAAACTCAGTCTCTACAAAAATCACAAAAATTAGCCTGGTTGGTGGTGCAAGCCTATGGTTACAGCTACTTGGGAGGCTGAGGTGGGAGGATCACCTGAGCCTGGGAAGTCAATGCTGCTGTGAGCTGGGAGGGAGGGAGGGAGGAAGGGAGAAAGGAAGGAAGGAAGGAAGGAGGGAGGGAGGGAGGGAAGGAAGGAAGGAAGGAAGGAAGGGAGGGAGGGAAGGAGGGAGGGAGGGAGGGAGGAAGGAAAAGCATTTCCATCTTTCCATCTAAAGGAAACTTTGTGTAGAGATGCAATGCTTCCCTGAATAGAGGAAACTTACATTACCTAGTTCATTCTATCTCCCTGGAGCCAAATTGTGTCAAACTTCTTCATTTTAAAGATTGCCTTTGCATTAGTTGGGAGAAGTTTCTCCAGAATAAAGTGACACTGTGCTTAAAAGATAAAACTTAAGTCTCCACCTCTTAAGATATAGAAAACTCTGTTTGCAATTTACAAATGGATACTTTTTCTCATTTCTTCGCACAAAGGTGCAAAAAGTAGTGGAGTCTTGTCTTAGTCAAGGTCACTTATCACATGGAAAGAGCTTTACATTATGGGAATACCAGTGACACATGCTGCTCCTTGAATGGAACTCAGATCTGATTTTATGTTCCTTCTGAAATAGCCATGTAGAATCCATTCTTGCACTAGAAGGAGGGCTTAGTTAAATACAATCTAAGGTCCCTTGCCACTCTAAGAGACTAATAATATCCTGGTGTAGAAGTAAGGCTTCTCTAACACCCATCTTTTAAAAATACTAGTTTAGAACAAGTTCACGTCATTGACTTTTCAAATTTATGACCCTATCATTCTAAGGAATAATTGAATTTTAATGGTCTAAGAGATCTTATAGATGATCTTACCCAGTGGCCCCTAAACTGGCTGTGCATAAGTACTTGAGAATAATATAGCTCCCTGGATCCCAACCAGAAACAGATTCCAAGGGATTTCCATTATTTAATAAGTCTTAGTATATTCTGATTGCTATAACAAGCTACCATAGACTGGGTGGCTTATAAACAATAGAAATGTATTTCCTCCAGTTCTGGAGAATGGGAAGTCCAAGCTCAAGGTGCTAATAGATTTGGTGTCTGCCGAGGGCCTACTTTGTCATAGATGCCCATTCTTATGATGTCCTCTCAGTGAAAGGGAAGATCAATCTCCCTGGGGCCTCCTTTATAAGGTTACTCATCCCATTCATGAGGGGTCTACCCTCATGACCTAATCACCTCCCATTTGTCCTATTTTCTGGAAGCATCACATTAGAGGTTAAGATTTCAACATATTAATTTTAGTGGACCACAAACATTCAGATCATAGCATTTAATAACTAGACCAAATGTACCAGTTAGAGTCCAGTCAGGAAAACAGAAACCACATTAAGCCTTTTAGCAGACAAAATTTAATACTGGGACTTAGTTACATACATGTTAGAAAACGAAGAATAGAAAAGAACATGGAAGGAACCCAGAGATTATACCTGCAGGAAGCAGTCACCAAGGAATTGAAGGGAAGGAGCTGGAGCTACCAGAACCTAGAAGCTCCAAGGAGGCTCCCCAATGAGTTGATGCTCAGTGCCCTGAGAAAGAGGTACTACTTTGCTGCTGCAGAGAGGTGGGATGTAGCAGGTTCAGAAAATGCCCAGAAGTGAGAAACTCATCCCAAGTTCCAGGTAACACCCTTCCCCTCTGTTTTCATCAGATAGCCCAGGCTCTGCTTCAACGCCAATTGTACTGTTTCACATCATAGTCCGTCTTCTAAATCACCATAAATCTTTTTAAAGCTGGGCAAAAAAAAGTATCCCCCAAAACATTTTTACACTTCACCACACATCACATTTTTCAAGGTCTTTTACCAAAAAGATATTTCTCAGAATCGATCAGAGGCTACCTCTTTTCTATTCCTGATTTAAGACCTAAACCTTGCCTTCAGATTTGGGTTATTGGGTTACTGGAGTATTTTCTTTTCTTTTCCTTTCTTCCTTCTCTTCCTCCCTTCCCCTCCCTTTCTTCTTGTTCTTTTATTTATGGATTTTCCTTTTTGTTTTTAAATTAAAACCGTGTGTGTGTGTGTGTGTGTGTGTGTGTAGAAATAGGAAGGGATACACTCTATAAAAGGGTTTTAAGTACAAACTTTTAACTTTATTAAAAAAAACTTTAAAGTTTTTCTTTGACTTTTAACGATAGCCAAATGTCAGAAATAGTAATTAAAATGTTTACATTAAAGTAGATTGCTAGATCTACACTGTAGCCAAGGCTGGCAGTTTTTGATATATTGGAATGAGCCACACAGGCTGAT
>NW_016107351.1:10687217-10690711 GCF_001604975.1 Cebus imitator | reverse complement strand
ATGAGTCCCACAAAAAAACATTCCTTGGAAAAGCTGAACAAAATGAGTGAAAACTCATACCGTCGCTCTCATCGGAACTGAGGTCCAGCACGTTGAAGAGAATTGAAGTGCTGATCATTGGACCTGGGCCCATTTCTCAAGCATACATTTGATGTCTTTACTCTTCTTAGGAGCAGTTGTCATGACAGATCCATCGCTTGCTGGAAAGGAAGGTGGTCGATTCTTCTGACCAACGGAGGCTGTGTTGACTTCTTGATTCGGTGTAGCCTGACATGTACAGTGCACCCCGTGCTGGTGGGTGGCTCAGGATGGTAAGCATTTCTCTGCCCTGCATGCAGAGGTGTCTTTCAAATTTCTGAGACCTGCAAAGAGCTGTGTCTCAGCCAGCCACAAATGGCGTGGCAAGTTCCACTTCCTGAATTAATATTCTGTGCCCATTGCTCAGTGGCGTGATTCTGGGTTCCACAGGGTGCCAAAGGTCTTTAAGGTCATTGGCTTACGCACTGCCTAGCCTGTGGTGTCAAACATCCTGCCTTTTTAAATGTGCTTGGATCGATGATGAGTTCTCCAAAAAAACATTCCTTGGAAAAGCTGAACAAAATGAGTGAAAACTCATACCGTCGCTCTCATCGGAACTGAGGTCCAGCACATTGCCTCCCCTGGGTACTGTAATAGTGAGGGACATCTTCCACTAGTCCCCATGGTTCCATCACCCAGCACGTTTACAACTCAAAGTCTCCCATCATAGACATTAGGAACATTCTCTTTGTGTAACATAGACTGATGGGAAAGTCGTGGGGATGATCGGCCACTCTGTGATGTCTTGGTGGCCGTGGAAATAGGCAGAAATGTCTTGACCTAGGGCAGTGTACGGCTGACCTTGGCTTGGTGAACTCCCAGGAAGGGAGTCCCAGACCTCACAGTGGGTGTCTACGCACAGGACCGCATTCTGGTTCCCCTGCTGAGGAGAGCACGAGGCCCAGCCTTCAGGCAGACCTCGGCCTTCATTTTCTGTTAGCTGATGACAGGGGAGTTCCAAGGTGATGGAGGAGAGTGCAGAGCAATGGGTGTTGCAGCAGACCATTAAATCCTCTTCAGCCGTCCTTCCAGGGTTGGTCACAGGTGCCCCCGGCATGGATTTCTTCGCATCCCTAGCCATGAGATGTCCGTGTTACAGTGGCTAAGTCCTGAGCAGGATGGTACCACAGAGAAAAGGCAGTAGAGCGTTGTGTGGACATGCATGTCGTCAGTGGTTTCGGGCTGCCATTTGGCAGTGATGAGCTTTCCTGATTCCTCTGGTGGACCACAGGATAGCCATGGTGGGTCTTTGAGGGCTTGTCTCTGGGCAAGTGAGTGTTGGGGTGTTGTCTGTAGCCCTGGGTCACTTCTGGTCTTCCCAGCAGAGTAGTGGGCTCCACCATTGTACACATCTTCCTGGAAATGGTCTCCTGGCCCACATTTTCCGGCAGCCCCACCTGCTGCAATTCATGTGAGCATATACTGCTCTGGTTTCCTCTTTGCCACTTGGAAAGCAATTTCCATTCCAAAGGCACCCAGAGGGAATGTGTCCTGGTCCTGGCCCTGGTCCAGGACTCTCTAGTGGGCTCCAGTCATGCTTGGGGCCATCCACGGAGGTCTGTGTGCGTTCTGGGCAGCATGTATGCAGTCCCAGGGGCATTGGCCACAGAGAGTCTCTTTGATTTGGGATGCCTCCATGCCTCGGCTTGTTGGCAACGTTCCAGTGTTGGATTCTGCTACACCGTAGGCACGATGAAGCGTTTCAGTTCTCTTAACTGTTTTGAAGTCTCAGGGTAGCCAGGACAGGCATGCCACTTTGAAGGGCACATGGTTGGCTTAGAGCTGGAAAGGATTGGTGGTTCTACAGCTTATAGCTCATGTAGCAGACAGGTGCATGTAGACCCAGTGGTGTTGAGGCAGTGCTGACTTGCAGGCACTGTGGTGGGTGGTAGTGCAGTCTGGTTGGCTGTGTGAGGTGATATCACCTCAGAGGTCACTGCAGAGAAGCCCTGTAGATGTGTCCAATGCAAGAATGATGACAGGCAGTGTGTCCTGTCAACCTGGTCCTTGGGGGAGGTGGGGGTCAGGCAGAGACGTCCCATTGGAAAAGTAGCCATTCCCTTTGGGTATCCTGAGGGCACAGTTTGGGCATATGGACTGGGTGGAGGGGAGAAGGCCCGCATTTTGAGGTGGTTTGCTGGTTAGGAAGACTGCTTTTGGCCTTGATGCCAAGTTTCAGACCTATGTGCTGGACTTTGCTAAGGCACCCCTACCCAGCAGTGGTCGTGACTGGTTTTCCGCTATGTGCACCTCACCTGACATGGTGACCAGAGACAGTGTCTGATCACGACATCGGATGTCCCATGAATAGCAGTGTGTGCTCATGCCAGGGGTTGTGGCTGATAGACAAGGAACCTCCGGCCTATGTTTGCATGGCCTCAAGGTCAAAGTTTACATCCTGCTGATTAAAGGCCTGGGTCTTGAGCCTTTGGGTTGTGGGGGCATCCAGCTCTGGAGGCTGCCGACCATGCCTGCCCCTGCGGTGGTGGTAAACACAGAAGCGAAAGGGAGAGATACATACACAGATAACACTTACTCTCACGCACACATACAAAGACAGGCGTGCACAGACACAGGCAGATAGATTCAACAGTGGGTGCATCCTGTCGTTTCGGTCACAGATGCTTCCTAGGTGTCCACAGAGTGACACGGGTCAGGTATATTCATGGAATGGAGGTTAACGAAAAGCAAGCCTGCGAGTTGCTCTGTGGGAAACAATGACATTGGAGTGGTGACCAGTGGACCTGGGCTCATTTCTCAAACATTAATTTGGCTTCTTTACACTACTCAGGGGCACTTGCCATGGGGGCCTACAGTCTGCTGGCAAGGAAGATAGTCGATTTTCTAAGCAGTGAAGGCCGCACGGAGTCCTGGATTTGGTGTGACCTGGCATCCACAGTGCACCTCGTGCTGGCGGACAGCTCAATACGGTAAGCATTCCTCTGCCCCTCATGAGTGGGAGTGTCATTCAGGTTTCTGAGACTCACAAGGAGCGGTTCCTCAGCAGGCCATTAAGGGCATGGCCGAAGTCTTTAAGGTTATCGGCTCACCCACTGCCCAGCCTGTCGTGTCAGATGTCCTGCCTGTTCCAATGTGCTTGGATCGATGATGAGTCCTCCCAAAAAAAACATTCCTTGGAAAAGCTGAACAAAATGAGTGAAAACTCATACCGTCGCTCTCATCGGAACTGAGGTCCAGCACATTGCCTCCCCCGGGGCCTGTAGGAGTGAGGGACGAGGAGAAGCAGGTGTATAAGTTGTCCGTTGGGAAAGACTGATATTGATGTGACCAGTGGATCTGAGCTTGTTCCTCAAGTGTACCTTTGATATCTTTGCATTTCTCAGGGGCAGTTGCCTTGAGAGGATCACCAGATGCTGCCGCAACAGATGGTCGATTGTTCCAAGCAACGGAGTCCC
>NW_016107351.1:10647592-10685678 GCF_001604975.1 Cebus imitator | reverse complement strand
GGAGAATCAGGTGTACAAGTTGTCCCTTGGGAAAGATTGATATTGATGTGATCAGTGGACCTGAGCTTGTTCCTCAGGTGTACATTTGTTATCTTTGCACTTCTCAGGGGAAGTTGCCTTCAGAGGATCACCAGATGCTGCCGCAACAGATGGTCGATTGTTCCAGGCGGCGGAGTCCCCTTGGAGTCGTGTAGTCAATGTGGCCTGGCATCCATGGTGCACCTCATGCTGGCAGGTGGCTCAGGACGGTGAGCATTCCTGTCCCCTAGTGCTGAGTGAGGGCATCTTTCAGATTTCCAACGCAGGCATTGCCCAGCCTGCGGTGTCAAATGTCTCATGTCTTCAAATGTGCTTGGATCAATGATGAGTCCTACAAAAAAACATTCCTTGGAAAAGCTGAACAAAATGAGTGAAAGCTCATACCGTCACTCTCATCGGAACTGAGGTCTAGCACATTGCCATCCCCGGGGACTGTAGGAGGGAGGGACAACTTCACTGATTTCCATATGTTCCGCCACCCAGGGTGTCCAGTGGTTACCAGTGGACCCGAGCATGTTTCTCAACAATGCATTTGATTTATTTATACTTCTCAGGAGCAGTTGCTGTGGAAGGCCCTCAGCCTGCTGGCACGGAAGATGGTCGATTGTTCCAAGCAATGAAGGCCCAACGGAGTCCTGGTTTTGGTGTGGCTTGGCCTCCATGGTGCACCCCATGCTGGTGGACAACTCCATATGGTAAGCATTCCTCTGACCCCCATGATGAATGCCGGGTGTCTTTCGGATTTTTGAGACCCACAAGGAGCAGTTCTAAGCAGGTCATTAAGGGCATGGCCAAGGTCTTTAAGGTCATGGACTTGCCCACTGCCCAGCCTGTCGTGTCAGATGTCCTGCCTGTTCCAATGTGCTTGGATCGATGATGAGTCCTCCCAAAAAAAACATTCCTTGGAAAAGCTGAACAAAATGAGTGAAAACTCATACCGTCGCTCTCATCGGAACTGAGGTCCAGCACATTGAAGAGAATTGAAGTGCTGATCATTGGACCTCGGCCCATTTCTCAAGCACACGTTTGATGTCTTTACACTTCTCAGGAGCAGTTGTTGTGACAGATCCATCGCTTGCTGGCAAGGAAGATGGTCGATTCTTCTGACCAACAGAGGCTGCTTTGAGTCCTTGATTTGGCATGGCCTGACATCTGCCGTGCACCCCGTGCTGGCGGGTGGCTCAAGACGGTAAGCATCTCTCTTCCCTGCGTGCAGAGGTGTCTTTCAGATTTCTGAGACCCACAAAGAGCTGTTTGTCAGGAGGCCACTAATGGCATGGCGAGTTCCACTCCCCGAGCATATGGTCTGTGTCCATTGCTCAGTGGCGTGGCTGTGGGTTCTGCAGGGTGTCAAAGGTCTTTAAGGACATTGGCTCACCCATTGCCCAGCCTGCAGTGTGAAATGTCCTGCCTCTTCGAATGTGCTTGGATCGATGATGAGTCCCCCAAAAAAACATTCCTTGGAAAAGCTGAACAAAATGAGTGAAAACTCATACCGTCGCTCTCATCGGAACTGAGGTCCAGCACAACCCATTCCTTCCTAGGTTGGTCACAGGCCCTGCCACAACCCCAGCAGTTATTTCTTCACCTCCTGGGCTGTGAGATGCTCATGGTGTGGTAGCAGAGGCCTGGGCAGGAAGGTATTCCCGAGAAATGGTGATAGAGGGCTCACGTGGGCAGGCATGTCATCAGTGGTCTCGGGCTGTCATTTGGCAGTGATGGGCTTTCCATGGATTTCTGTGGCAGATTACAGCTCAGCCAGCAGGGGTCATTCAGGGCAGACAACAGTGAGTGTGAGGGTCAGGGTGGCTCCCACAGTCCTTGGTCTGGAGGCTGCAGACTACAAGCACCCACTGTGGTGTTGTGACACACCCACAGAGGCACACACAGCCACAGGCAGATACACGCAGCTATGGGCACGTATGTTCTAGCCACACATGCTTCAGAGTAGCATAATCAGGCACATTCATGGAGATGGAGATCAAGCCTGGAGACCCAGGAGAAGCAGGCATGCGAGTTGCTCCACAGGAAAGCGTGGTATTGAAGTGGTGACCAGTGGACCTGGACTTATTTCTTAAGGATGCATTTGATTTCTTTACACTTCTCAGGGGCAGTTGCTGTGGGAGGCACAGCACCTGTTGGAAAAAAGATGGTGAATTCCACCAAGCAACAAAGGCCACGTGGAGTCCTTGTTTTGGTGTGGCCCAGCATCCGCAGTGCACCTGGTGCTGGTGGGTGGCTCAGGATGGTAAGCATTCCTTCACCCCTCTTGCTGAGTGAGGGTGTCTGTGGGATTTTTAACACCCACAGGGAGCTGTTTCTCAGCAGGCCACTAATGGCATGGCAAGTGTCTGGCCTAGAGTGGATGGTCTGTGCCCATTGCTCAGTGGCACAGCTCTGGGTTCTGCAGGGTACCAAAGGTCTTTAAGGTCACCAGCTCACCCACTGCCCAGCCTGCAGTGTCAAATGTCCTGCCTCCTCAAATGTGCTTGGATCGATGATGAGTCCTACAAAAAAACATTCCTTGGAAAAGCTGAACAAAATGAGTGAAAGCTCATACCGTCGCTCTCATCGGAACTGAGGTCCAGCACGTTGCCTCCACTTTGGCTCATTGTGGTTCCTGGGTAACTTTTTCACCTTACGTTAGACTTCACTACCCAGGCATTGACATTCAATTTTTGTGGACGTTTTGACCGTTGTAAAATTCTTTATCATAAATGTATTTGTGAATCATATTTTGGTAGCCCATTACTTTTTCTAGTCTTATTCTTCTTGGTATGAAGTTGGTTTTACCCTCAATGTTAGGTTTTGTTTTTTGTTGTACAATTGATTTTTAGTCAGGTTCCGGTCACCAATCATAACCTTTCACCAACATTATTTTTTTCATGTTGAGGAAGTACATATTTCATGAATGTTTTTGTTTTTGTTCCAGTCTTGGGCTGACTGGCATGTCATCTCTATCTTATCCTGAACTGAGTAGTTGTACAAGTTTTCAGCTTTCAGCATCCAGGGCACCAAGTCTTTTGTATGCACATTGCACATGTTGAAAACATGGTGTTGATGGGGATGCTCTATCTATGTCCATGCTCGTTAGTGGTGTGATGCACTCCCAGGGTACCCAGAATCCACATGTGCAACTCTGTATATGTGTTTCTGTGTACACAAACTTGAAGCCATAGGCAGTTTTCATATGTACCACAGACGTCTGGATGACACGGCCCTCCTGACCTGTGTACCTGTCTGTCTTTCTGAAGCACACTCATTTCATCTGCGCCTCCCTGGTCACATTGGCTTGGAAGGAAGGCCCTTGTTCAAGAAGGATGGTCTTCATCTTGTGTGATGTTTGGAGATGCCATGAGGCCCCTGGATGTACATGGTGTGGGCTCCTTCAGAGCCTTTTGGATTTCTCCTGAATGTAAGTGATTTCTTCTGAAAACATTCTGATATTCCTCACTTGCAGGGACAAAGACTATGTGGATTGATGGTGACTTCCATATATACATTTTTTTGGAAAGGTGAACAAAATGAGTGAAGACTCCATACCATCATCCTCATCGACCTGAGGCCTGGCATGCTTCTCCATCAGGGGCTTTATTTAGCGGGACAAAATCTGTTTGTTGTCATGGGCTGCACTGAGGCTTAGGATGTAGTTGTCTTTCAGTGAAGTTGAGTAGCTGGGTATTTTGTACTGCCCTGGCTGAGAGAGGTGTTTGTTGAAGGACTTCCCCATGAGAAGGTGGGGTAACATCCTGCCAGTGCACAGGAGAAGGTGGACTTAAAGGTGCCACAGGAAGGCAGTATCCAGTTGCCCACCACTGCATGACTGGGTCTGTCCTTGATTCATACCTCTTGGCTTCATCACCCCTAGAGGAAGACAGTTTCTTCCACATGAGGAGATAGCACAGTACCATTCCTGGGCACTTTTTCAAGTCTCTTTAATTTGTGGCCGAGGACATGGGACCTCCTATAGTGTTTGGGTGGCATCAAGGGCTGCCCATCTTGAAGCTGCTGGCAATCCTGATTTGTTCTCTGGAGAGGAGGCTGGAGAAGCTCTCCCCAGTGAACTTGTTCATCTGTAGGAGGAATTCCAAATTCCATGGCCCCAGAAGGGTACTGGCTATGGGAAAGGGAGAGGTCTGTACATGCCTTTACTGGGCATCATTCCATGTGGGTCATGGAGTGATGACTGTGAGCCTCTTTTGCACATGGTAGGGTGCCCACAGTCCATTTCATGATCTTCAAATGATGGTTTGCTTGGGAAGCCTGATGTCATTTGCCTCTGACAGACACCTTGATGCAGTTGGGGTTTATAAGAATAGGTCACTCCCCATGTTGTGGTGACTTATGCTTGGAAATGCAAACTGGGAAGGCGTCTTTGCTTATATACTTCAATGTCTCCTGATACTAGTGTTTTTTCAAATTCCTCCTAATTTTTCACAGCAGTGTTCTTTGGGAAACAGTAGTTGGGTGGCAGGACAGGGCTACCATCTGCAAGCCAATGCTGGATAGGTTTTGGACGCTGATGTTATGTTCACAGGCAAGTGCCATAGATCTGGTTTTCTTAGCTGCAGCACCTCAGAAGACTCGTAGGATTCAGAATGCTTGGTGCTCTTTGGGTCCCTGAGCTGCACCTGTGTCGTGCACATGGAGGTCGATTTGTGATTTTTTACATGTTTCTGGATGGGAAGAGTATGAAGGACCCTGGGGGTGAAAATGCTTCAAGGCCAAAGGAAAGCTGCCTTTTGCATAAGAAGCGGTTACCTCTTGTGCCTGGATCGATGATGAGCCCTCCAAAAAACATTCCTTGGAAAAGCTGAACAAAATGAGTGAAAACTCATACCGTCGCTCTCATCGGAACTGAGGTCCAGCACATTGCCTCCCCCGGGGACTGTAGGAGTGAGGGACAAGGTGAAGAGGTGTATGAGTTGCCCCTTGGGAAAGACTGACATTGATGTGACCAGTGGACCTGGGCTAGTTCCTCAAGCGTGCATGTGTTATCTCTGCACTTCTCAGGGGCAGTTGCCTTGAGAGGCCCGCCATGTGCTGCCACAACAGATGGTTGATTCTTCTGAGCAACAGAGTCCCCATGAAGTCGTGGAGTCAGTGTGGCCTGGCATCCATGGTGCACCTCATGCTGGCGTGTGGCTCAGGATGGTAAGGATTCCTCTGCCCTTGTGCTGAGTGAGGGCATCTTTTAGATTTCCAAGACAGGCATTGCCCAGCCTGTGGTCAAACGTCCTGCCTCTTCAAATGTGCTTGGATCGATGATGAGTCCTCTAAAAAAAACATTCCTTGGAAAAGCTGAACAAAATGAGTGAAAACTCATACCGTCGCTCTCATCGGAACTGAGGTCCAGCATGTTGCCTCCCCCAGGGACTGTAGGAGTGACGGACAACTTCCACCTAGGTTCTACCACCTGGGGTGTCCAGTGGTGACCAGTGGACTTGGACCATTTCTCATGCGTCCCTTTGATTTCTTTACACTTCTCAGAAGCAGCTGCCATGAGAGCCCTGCTGCTTGCTGGCAAGGAAGATGGGCGATTCTTCTGACCAACAGAGGCAGCGTTGGGTCCTTGATTCATTGTGTCCTGACGTCTGCAGTGCACCCCATGCTGGTGGGTGGCTTAGGACGGTAAGCATTTCTCTGCCCTACATGCAAAAGTGTCTTTCAAATTTCTGAGACCCACTGTCCTCATTAAAGTATCTTCATGGCCTTTATCTTCTCTGCTGGCCATGAGAAGGGCTTTCAAGTCAGAGGTGTGGCAGCAGTTGGTGTTGAGAGTGTTCTTCACACTTAGTTTGATGGTACCTTCAAAATTCATGCCTGCCTCATCCCTTCATGTCTGGGCAAACCCATGCACATGTGCAGAAAGAGGAGTAGCCCATGGGAGGTAGATACAGAATACTCCACGGCAGGACAAATGACATGACCCTTGCCACCTACACACCTGACTGCCTTTCTCAAGCACACCTGTGTTGCTCCTATACTTCTTAGGTGGCGTTGGTATGGAAGGAAGGCCAGTGACCACAAGGGATGATCTTGATCTTGGGAGATCCCTGGTGATGGTGAAGTACTCCTAAACATGTGTGGCATGGTCTCTTTCAAGCTGGTGGATAGCTCAGCATGGTAAGTGTTGGCTTTTCAAATGCCCCAATGTTCCATTTTTGCTGGTATGAGGACTGTGCATGGATCAATGAAGACTTCCATACACGGATTCTTCGGAAAACTAAACAAAATCAGTGAAAACACTATACTGTCATCCTCTTCAAACTGAGGCCCAGCACACTGCTTCAACAGAGGTCCATCTCTCCTTCATTGATGTGGGTTGAATCAACAGGTCTGTCCAGGCTTAGGATGGGGTTCTCTTTTGGCAAGGGAAGACCCCAGGGGAGTAGGAGTTCCCATGCACAGGAGATCCCTTGTGTGACCCCTTCTCTCTGTGAGTCCGGGGTAGCACACACACCGTCTTCAGGACTAGGTGAATGTGCAAGTGGCACAAAGGACTTAAGCTCTGCATCCCCCAGTTTGTCCTTGAGTCCTAGCTCTTGGTTCTCTCATCATCAGGAGGAAGGTAAGTTTGTGTAGTTGGGAAGAGAGCACAAGGCCACACTTTTGCCTCATTATTGGTTCATTTTTTTCCTTGTGTATGTACATGGATTTCTGGTCATCAGGTATAGCATCCAAGCCAGGCTGCCTCTGTTGTATACTGTGTGTTGTGAGGATATACAGTTGGCCTCCTGTCCTAAGCTGTGGCTGATAACCAATCAGTCTCTGGCTTATCTCAAATCTGGTGTAAGTCAAAGACTTCCTTATTAGGGGTGCAGGTCCTTGAGGCTTTTGTGATCAGCATTGTGTGTGTGTACGGGTATTTAATGGGGTGGTCAATGTCAGTTCCCTCTAGTGGGATTCTGTACTCCATGGGCTCCCAGGATCCAGATGTGCATCCCTGTGTCTGTGCATTTCTGTGTCCATGTGGTTGGTGGAGCAGTGACGGTGAGTCCATGTGGTTCGTGGAGCAGTGACAGTGAGTCCATGTGTTTGGTGGAGCAGTGACGGTGAGTTCATGTGGTTCATGGAGCAGTGACAGTGAGTCCATGTGGTTCGTGGAGCAGTGACGGTGAGTCCATGTGTTTGGTGGAGCAATGACGGTGAGTTCATGTGGTTCGTGGAACAGTGACGGTGAGTCCATGTGGTTCGTGGAACAGTGACAGTGAGCCTCTTTTGGGCATTGCAGGATGCCCATAGTCCATTTCAAGATGAACTTAGGATGCTGGGACACTGTCACTGTTCCATGAACTACATGGAATGTGCCATTTGGTACATGCAGGTGCAGCCTTCTCACCTTCCCACCACCAGTGCCCTACAGGGACCACGGGACTTGAGTTTCTCCCTATGGATATATGAGTTCAATGTGGATACCCTCCCTGGGCTCCTCTGTAGAAAGCAAATCAGCATGGCCACCCACCTCATGACTGCCTGCCCCTAATGCGACCCAAACACCATGGGAACTCCCACGTCCTCCACTGAAGATGAAAGTGCGCTGAAGAAATATCCAGAAGTGACGTTGTGCTCTCAACCCACAGGAAAGCAATAGTATCCCCGTGGTGGGAAGGGAGCAATGAAACCAAAGGGTGGGAATCAGGGACACACAGCCACGGACAGGGTGGCTACTGCTTCCTGTGCCACCTGCAGCTTCAAGTTCTGCAGACTGGCAGTGTGCTACCCCACCCTGTCAGAGGAAATTCTTTCAACCAGGCTGTCTCTGAGCTACAGAAGTACGAAAAGCCCAGACACTCGCATTCACCCCAAGAGGACCACATCTTAAGCAGGGTTGAACACCATGTCAACAAAGGGATGTTGCCCCTCACCACCCTGCCTCCTATGTAGCATTGTGCTGGACCTCAGTGCAATGAGGATGATGGTACAGAGTTTTCACTCATTTTGTTCAGCTTTCCAAGGAATGTATATATGGAAGTTACCATCGATCCGGGCACAGTGGACTAGTTGCAAGCCCATGTGCCTTCTGCAACTTCACAGACTGATTTGGTTTGAAAGGTCTGTGTTAAGGACCCTCTGTGGGACACTTTTCTCTCTGCTAGGCATTTGAGCTGATACTGGCTCAGGGTTTCTGCCCATCCAAGGTTGTACATACTGCTGTAAGGGCTTGTTGCTCACTGTTCCCCTGTATTGATCAGGAGGTTTGCTCAGGAGAGCTGATGCTGTTTGCATCTGAACTGCTCAGGCACTTCAGTGCAGTTGAGGTTGTAACACTTCCCATGTTGTGGTGACTTCTACTCAGAAAAGTGACCCATCAAGGTCTCTGCCCTTAAATTTTCCATTGTCTTATGATGTTAGGTTATTTTGAAATTCCTCCTTAATTCTTCACAACAGTCTTCTTTATGAAATAGTCATCAAGTTGTATGAGGGCGATCATCCACAGGCCAGGGGTGGAGAGGCTTTGTCCTCTGTAGCCGTGTTCACAGACAAGTGCCTTAAGATGTATGGTGTTCTTGGGGACAGCACCTAGAAGCCCTGTAGAATTCGGCATGTCTGATCCTTTTCTGGGTCCCTGAGCTGAATCTGTGAGGAAGGCTTAGAGGTGGAGGTTGATTTGTGATTGAATGTGTTTCTCAGTGCAAAGTGTGTGGAAAGAGCCCAGGGGTAGAAATAGTTTAAGGCTGAAGGAAAGTTGCTCTTTGGCTGAAACACTTTTTCCCTGCAGCTGTCCCTACTGAAATATCCTCATCGCCTTTATCTTCTCTGATGTCAAGAGAATGCCTTTTGAGTAAGGAGTGGTGAAAGCGTGGTGTTGAGAAAGTTCTTCACATTTAGTGTTTTCTAGTTTGACGGTGCCCTTGGAATGCATGCCTCCCTTATACCTTCATGCCTGGGTATATCCATGCACACATCCCCGAAGAGAAGTCACCCATGGGAGGTAGATACGAATACAACATAGCAGGATGAATGGCATGGCCCTTGCAAACTGTGTACCTGCCTGCCTTTATCAAGCACACCTGTTTTTCCTCTGTACTTCCCAGGTGGCATGGGCTTGCAAAGAAAGAGGCTGCAAGGATGAATTTCATCTTGGGAGATCCCTTGAGATGGCAGGGAGCCCCTGGACATGTGTGGCATGGGCTCCTTCAGGTGCTGGTGCGTTCCTTCATACGGTAAATGTTCATTTCTCAAAAGACCCTAATGTTCTTCCTTTACAGGAATGAATACTATGCATGGATCAGTGATGACTTCTATATAGCATGCAATGATGCATTCCTTGGAAAGCTGAACAAAATGAGTGGGAACTCAGTAAACTATCGTCTTTGTCAAACTGAGGTCCACCAGGGGCTAGAGAGGGACAACTGTCATTTTTTTATGTTCATTGCATGAAGGGTTCGTCCATGCTTAGGAAGGGATTTTGTCTGGGTGGAAGAGTCACAGGGGAGTTGAGGCTGTGTGCACAGGAGATCCCTTGTTTGAAGGACTTCTGTCTACAAGACCAGTGTAGCACCCATGCAGTTCGTAGGACTAGGTGAATGTGTAGACTGCTCAGGGAGAGTTAGCCTGGAGCCTGCCTCTGGGTGGTCAAGATTGTCCTTGACTCCTGGCTCTGCGTTCCCACAACCCCTGAAGGAAGACAGGTGATTGTGCTTGCGAAGAGAGGAAAGGGGCATTATTTTTGCCTTTTTTTTCATTTTTGGTTGAGGACAGTAGAGTTCCGGTCACCTGGCATAGCTTTCAGGCAAGCGTGCCCGTGTTGTGTCCCGTGCATTGTGAGTACATGCATATGGCAGCAGCACACAAGCTCCCATCCAAGCTCATCTGATAGGCAAGGAGTCTCTAGCATAACCCACCCAGTATGGGTCAATGACTTCCTCATTAAGATTACATGCCCCTGTAGCTTTTGTGAGTGACATTATATGTGTCAATGCAAGGATGTTGAGAGGGATGCTCAATATCAGTGCTCTTTTTTTTTTTTTTTTTTTTTTTTTTATAAATTCTTCTTTTTTTTTTTTTTTTTTTTTTTGAGACAGATTCTCGCTGTCTTACCTGGCTGGGATGCAATGACAACATCTCAGCTCACTGCAACCTCTTCCTCCTGGGTTCAAGCAATTCTCCTGCCTCTGCCTCCTGAGTAGCTGGTATTGTAGGCGCGTACCACCACGCCCAGCTAATTTTTGCACTTTCAGTAGAGACAGGGTTTCGCTATGTTGGCCAGGCTGGTCTCGAACTCCTGATTTCAGGTGATGCACCCATCTTGGCCTCCCAAAGTGCTGTGACTACAGGCATGAGCCACGACAGTCGGCCAGTGTCAGTGCTCTTTAGCGTGATGATGCACAACAGCACCCGAGCCCTTGTCAATGCGTTTCTGTGTCCAAAATCAGGAAAAGCCAGGGTTGGGCCAAAACCAGGTAGACTGCCGGGACCAGAGGACATGGCCTTTGTGTACTGTACACCTGTCTGATTTTCTCAAGCATGCCCGTGTTTTCTCTTCACCTCACAGGTGGAAGTGATGAATTGGCCTGGTTCGTGTTGGTGAGGGATAATCATCATCTCTTGTTATCCTCTGAGTGGCAAGTAACCTCCTGGACACACATGGTGTAGGCTTCTTTGGAGGCTGCTGGATGCCTCCTGAATGTAAGCAATTCCTTCCCAGTGCACCCCGATTTTCCTCCTTTGCAAAAACAAAGATTGTGCATGGATCGATGATGACTTCCATATATACATTCCTTGGAAAGCTGAACAAAATGAGTGAAAACTCTATACCGTCATCCTCGTCGCACTGAGGTCCAGCACGTTATTGTAATGGGCTAGACAGAGAGGGCCAACATCTATTTGTTGACATGGGTTACACCAAAGGGTCTGTTGAAGCTTAGCTCAGGTGATCTATGGGTGATTCAAGGTCACGGGAGATTGGTGGCTCTTACGTACAGGAAATTACTTGGTTGAAAGATTGTGTCAGGGAGGGTGGGTAACACGTGCACTGTCTGCAGGACTAGGTGAATGTCCATGTGGTCTAGGAAGAGTTAGCTGGTAGCCTGCCTGTGATTGCCAGTTTGTCCCTGAGACCTCACCGTGGCTTCCCAGGTCCCCAGAGGAAGACAGATCTGTCTGGTAGGGAGGAGAGTACAGGGCCACATGTTTGTTATTCATTGGCTTTGTCCTCCGTTGAAGTCATTAGAGTTTTGGTCACTGGGAATAGTCTATGTAGCCTGTGTGCCTCTGTTGTATCCCATATGTTATGGGGACATGTACATTGTATTAACAAGTGAGTTCCTGCTCCAAGCTGGTTCTGATACCCAGGAAGTCTCTGGTTTATCTTAAAACTGGCACAGGTTAAAACCTTCCTCATCAGGGGTCCAGGACCCTAAGGTTTTTGTGAACACCATTGCTCGTATTGAAGCTACAATGTTGAGAAGGATGCTGAACATGCTCTTTGGTGGGATGAGGTGCTCTGAAGGCACCCAGCCCCCAGATGAGCATACTTGTGTCCCGTGCATTTATGTGTCCAGAATCAGGGGAGGCCATAGACAGGCAGACAGCAGATGTACTGCAGGGTGTGGAGGACATGGCCCTTGTGACCTGTGGATCTGTCTGCCTTTCTGAAGCACGCTTGTGTTTATTATACATTTCGCAGATGGTGTTGGCATAAAAGGCAGGCTCGTGTCATGAGGAATGATTGTCATCTCATGGACTCCTTCGGATGCTGTTGAAACCCTCCTGAATGTAAGTGATTCCATCTGAAAGCATCCTGAGTTTCCTCATTTGCAGAGATGAAACCTGAGTGTGAATCGATGATGACTTCCATCTATACATTCCTTGGAAAGCTGAACAAAATGCGTGAAAACTCTATACCATCATCCTCATCGAACTGAGATCCAGCACATTACTCCAAACAGGGGCTAGACAGAGAGGGCCAACGTCTCTTTGTTGGTATCGGTTGCACCAAGGGATCCATCCAGGCTTAGGATGGGGTCTCTTTGGGCAAATGGAAGTCACAGGGAAGTGGGAGCTCCCATGCACAGGAAACTCCTTGGTTGAAGGACTTCTGTCTCCCAGGGTGGGATAACTCATGCACTGTCTGAAAAGCTATGTGAATGGCAAGTTGCATGGGGAGAGTTTGTGGGTAGCCTGCCTATGATGGCCAAGTCTGTCCTTGAGTCCAAGCTCTGGATTCCCAGAGGAAGACAGATCCTCGGGTTGGTGGGAGAGCAGAAGGCTACACCATTCTCATTGGTTAGCTCATTTTGTCCTTGATGGAGAACATTGTAGCTCCAGGAACCCAGCAAAGCCTCCTTCCCTCATGCCCATGTCCTATCCAGTATGTTATGAGAATTTCTGTATTGCGTGAATAGGTCGGGGTACTCTCCAAGCTGGGGCCATCAGGCATCAAATCTCTGGGTTATTCTAAACCTGGTTTAAGTCAATGGCTTCCTCTCTAGGGGTTCAGGGCTCCAATGCTTTATAAGCTGCTTTGCAGGTGTTGAAGCAACGATGTTGAGAGGCATCCTCAACGTCAGTGCTCTTTAGCGGGATGGTACACTCTAAGGGCCCTCGAGCCCGAAGGAAGCATCTCTGTGTCCATGCGTTTCTGCACCCATGAACAAGAGGAGGCCATAGACAGGCAGATAATAGATGTATCGCAGCGGGCTAGATGACATGGCCCTTGTGACGTGTGCACCTTTCTGCCTTTCTGAAGCTCACCTGTGTTTCCTCTGCACTTCACAGGTGGTGTTGGTGTAAAATGCAGGCTCGTGTCATGAGGAATGATTGTCATCTCATGTTCTCCTTGGAGATGGCAGGAAGTTCCTGGTCCACATGGTGTGGAATACTTCAGAGGCTGTTCAAACTCTTCTGAATGTAAGTGATTGCATCCCAAAGCACCCTGAGTTTCTTCATTTGCTGGCATGAATAATGTGCATGGATCGATCATTCCTTGGAAAGCTGAACAAAATGAGTGAAAACTCTATACCGCCATCCTCATCGAACTGAGGTCCAGCACATTACTCCAACAGGGGCTAGACAGAGAGGGCCAACATCCATTTGTTGACAAGGTTTACACGGAGTGGTCTGTTCAGGTTTAGTCTGGGGTGTTTTATGGGCGAATGGGGTCACGGGAGAGTGGTGGCTCCCATGCACGGGATATTTCTTGTTTGAAGGACTTTGTCAGGGAGGGTGGGTAACACATGCATTGTCTGCAGGACTAGGTGAATGTCCTTGAGGCCTAGAAAGAGTTAGCTGTAGCCTGCCTGTGCTCGCCAACTTGTCCTTGAGTTCTTGCTCGTTCCCAGGTCCCCAGAAGAAGACAGATCTGTCTGGTAGAGAGGAGAGTTGACCACATCTTTATCACATGTTGACTGACTGTCCTTGGTTGAAGACGTTACAGTTTTGGTCACTGGGCATAGTCTATGTGCCTGTGTGCCCCTGTTGTATCTCATTTATTTTGGGGACATGTACATTGCATGTATAAGTGAGTTCCTGTTCTAAGCTGGTTCTGATACCCAAGAAGTCTCTGGCTTAACCTAAAACCGCCGTAGGTTAAAACCTTCCTCATTAGGGTCCAGGGACCCAAGAGTTCTGTGAGAATCAATGCAGATATTGAAGCAACAATGTAGAGAGGATGCTGAACATGCTCTTTAGTGGAATGAGGTACTCTGAAGGCACCTGGCACCCAGACGAGCATCCCCACGTCCATGCATTTCTGTGTCCATGAACAGGAAAGGCCATTGATAAGCAGATAGCAGATGATTCGCAGGGAGCTAGATGACACGGCCTTGATGACCTGTGCACCTGTCTGCCTTTCTGAAACATACCTGTGTTTCCTCTTTACTTTGCAGGTGGTGTTGGCATAAAAGGCAGGCTCGTGTCATGAGGAATGATTATCATCTTGTGCGATCCTTGGAGATGGCAGGAAGCCCCTGGCCACACATGGTATGGACTCCTTCAGGGGCTGTTGAAACTCTCCTGAATGCAAGTGATTCCATTTCAAAGCACCCTGAGTTTCCTCATTTTCAGGCATGAATAATGTACATGGATCGATGATGACTTCCATATATACATTCCTTGGAAAGCTGAACAAAATGAGTGAAAACTCTATACCGTCATCCTCGTCGAACTGAGGTCCTGCACGTTACTCCAACAGGGGCTAGACAGAGAGGGCCAACATCTGTTTGTTGATACGGGTTGCACGATGGTGTCCATCCAGACTTAGGATGGGGTATCTTTTGGCAAATGGAAGTCCTAGGGAAGTGGGAGCTCCCATGCACAGGAAAGTCCTTGGTTGAAGGACTTCTGTCTCCCAGGATGGGATAACTCATGCGCTGTCTGAAAAGCTAGGTGAATGGCAGGTTGCATGGGGAGAGTTTGTGGGTAGCCTGCCTCTTAGTGGCCATGTCTGTCCTTTAGTCCCAGCTCTGGATTCCTGAAGTTGTGGGGAGAGCACAAGGCCACACCATTCTCATTGTTAGCTCATTCTGTCCTTGGCGGAGAACATTGTACTTCCAAATAGCCTCTTTGCCTGCATGCCCATGTCATATCCCATATGTGATGAGGATTTGTGTATTGTCTGATTAGGTGGGTGCCTGCTCCAAGCTGGGGCTGTCAGGCGAGTCTCTGGGTTAACTCTAACCTGATTGAGGTCTGCAGCATCCCCTCTAGGGGTTTAGGGCCCCTAGTGTTTTGTAAGCTGCACTGTAGGTATTGAACCCGTCATGTTGAGAGGGCTGGTCAACGTCAGTGCTCTTTAACAGCATTGTACACTCTCCCCAGCCACAAGATGAGCATCCCCGTGTCCTTGCATTTCTGCCTCATGAACAGGAGGCGATGGACAGGCAGATATATCTATATCACAGGGGGCTAGATGACATGGCCCTCATGCCCTATTCAGCTGTCTGCCTTTCTGAAACTCACCTGTGTTTCTTCTGTACTTCACAGGTGGTGTTGGTGTAAAAGCAGTTTATGTCATGAGAAATGATTATCATCTCGTACGATCCTTGGAGATGGTAGGAAGTCCCTAGAAAATATGGTGTGAATTCCTTCAGAGCCTGTCAAAACCCTACCGAATGTAAGTGATTGCATCCCAAAGCACCCTGAGTTTCATCATTTGCGGGCATGAATAATGTGCGTGGATCGATGATGACTTCCATATATACATTCCTTGGAAAGCTGAACAAAATGAGTGAAAACTCTATACCGTCATCCTCGTCGAACTGAGGTCCAGCACGTTACTCCAACAGGGGCTAGACAGAGAGGGCCAACATCTGTTTGTTGACATGGGTTACACCCAGGGGTCTGTTCAGGCTTAGTATGGGCTTTTTTTATGGGTGAATGGGGTCATGGGAGAGTGGTGCCTCCCACGTATAGGAAATTTCTTGTCTGAAGGACTTTGTCAGTGAGGGTGAGTAACGTGCACTGTCTGCAGCACTAGGTTGATGTCCATGCATCCTAGGAAGTGTTAGCTGGTAGCCTGTCTATGATCGACAGTGTATCCTTGAGTCCTTGCTATGGGTTCCCAGGTCCCCTGACAGAAGACAGATCTATTTGGTTGGGAGGAGAGGTCAAGGTCACATCTTTATCATTTGTTGGCTGACTTTGTCCTTGGTTGAGGAAGTTAGAGTTTTGGTCACCGGGCATAGATTCTGTTCCTGTGCCCTTTTGTATCCCATGTGTTTGGGGTTCATGCATATTGCATGAACAAGTGAGTTCCTGCTCCAAGTTTTTTCCTATACCCAAGGAGTGTCTGGCTTATCCTAAACCCAATGTAGGTTAAAGCCATCATCATTAGGGGTCCAGGGCCCCAAGGCTTTGTGCCTTATTGCAGATATTGAAGCAACAATGTTGAAAAGAAAGGTAAACATGTTCTTTAGTGGGATGTTGTGCTCTGAAGGCACCCAGCCCCCAGACGAGCTTCTCCATATCCGTGCATTTCTACGTCCATGAGCAGGGGAGGCCAGAGATAGGCAGATAGCAGTTATATCGCAGGGGACTGGATAACATGGCCACCATGACCTCTGCACAGGTCTGCCTTTCTGAAGCACACCTGTGTTTCCTCTGCACTTTGCAGGTGGTGTTGGCGTAAACAGCAGTCTTGTGTCAGCAAGGGATCATTGTCATCTTATGCGATCCTTGGAGATGACAGGAAGTCCCGGGACATATGTAGTATAGGCCCCTTCAGAGCCTGTCAGATCCCTCCTGAATGTAAGTGATTCCTTCCTAAAGTATACTGAGTTTCCTCATTTGTGCAGGCAAAGAGTGTGTGGATCGATGATGACTTCCACATATACTTCTTTGGAAAGCTGAACAAAATGAGTGAAAACTCTATACCGTCATCCTCATCGAACTGAGGTCCAGCACACTGCTCATCATAGGCTAGAGAGAGGGACAAAATCCCGTGTGTTGACATGGGCTGCAGCAATGCTTGGGACAGGGTCATCTTTGCAGGAAGTGGAGTAGCTGGGCATTTTGGACTTCTGTGGTTGAGCCACGGCTTGGTGGAAGCACTTCCCTCTGTGCTGCTACGTGTGTTCTTGATTCACACCCCTTGGCTCTTGCACTCCCCAGAGGAAGACAGCAAAATACTCCTGGGTACTTCTACAGTGCACTTTCATCCTCATTTGGAGACTTGGGAGTTCCCATGGTGTTTGGGTAGCATTGGGGGCAGGCAGTCCTCAGGATGATGGTGATGCTAATTTGCTTTCTGAAGAGGAGCCCGGAGAGGGTATCCATGTTGAACTTGTATGTCCATAGCAGGAAACCGAAGTCTCGCAGCCCTGAGGGGTCCTGGCAGTGGGAAGGGAAGAGTCTGCATGTTCATTTACTGGACAGCATTCCGTGTGGGTTGTGGAGTAATGACTGTGAGCCTCTTTTGGGCATTGCAGGGTACCTGTGTTTTATTTCATCATGACCTCAGGGTGCTGGGGCAGGAATGTGATTGCAGGTCCACATCCTTCTGCAACTCATCAGACTGACTTGGTTTGGAAGGTGTGTGTTCACACCCTCCAAAGAGATGCTTGTATCCCTCAGATATTTCAGCTTATATCCACCCAGGGTTTCTACCTATCCTAGGTTGGGAATACTTTGCCTCTGAACCCCTCAGGTACCTCAATGCAACCAGCGTGCCTAATTATGAGAGAGTGTCTTCCCATATCCTGGTGACCTCTACTCGGAAATGTGGTCCAGGATGGTCTCTGTGCTTAAATACCTTAGTAGCTCATGATGTTAGGCTATTCTCATTCCTCCTAATTCTTCCCAACAGTCTTCTTTGTTAAATAGTCTTCTTGTTATAGGACGGGGCTATGTAGCGTCCACAGGCAGTGATGCGTAGGTTTTGAACTGCATGGCCATGTTCACAGGCAAGTGCCTTAAAAGTATGGTGCTCTCGGCCACAGTGCCTCAGAAGCCCTGTGGGATTCAGTGTGTCTGGTGCTCCTTGGGGTCCCTGAGCTGGACCTGTAAGGAAGACGCCGGGGTAGACTTTGAGTTGTTACTGAATGTTTTTCTCAATGTGAAAAGCGTTAAAGCAGCCTAGGGTGAAAATTCTTCAAGACGGAAGGAAAATTGCCTTTTGTGCTAGGAGAGCTTTTCCCCAAAACTCTCCTCATTTAAATAGCCCTGTGGTCTGTGTCTTCTCTGATGATGAAGAGAAGGGCTTTTGAGTCAGTGGTGGCAAATGGGTGGTGTTGAAAGAGTTCTTACACTTTGGGTTCTGTAGCTTGATGGTACCTTCAAAATTAACACATGCCTGGTATGTTCGTTCCTGGGTGGACCCATATACCCATCTCAAAAGAGGAGTAGCCTGTGGGAAGTACATATGGGATACACCACAGTGAGTCAAATGCATGGTCCTTTTGATGTGTGTACCTGCCTGCCTTTCTGAAACACACCTGTTTTTCCTCTGCACTTCCCAGGTGTTATGGCCATGGAAGGAAGGCCAGTGGCCATGAGGGACAGTCTTCATCTTGGGAGATCCCTAGAGATGGCAGGGAGCCCCTTGACATGTGGAATGTGGTCTCCTTTGGATGCTGGTGGATCCCTCAGGTTGGTAAATGTCCATTTTCCAAAAGCCCCTGATGTTCCTTCTTTGCAGAGATAAAGACTGTGTGTGGATCGATGATGACCTCAATGCCTGCATTCCTTGGAAAGCTGAACAAAATGAGTGAAAACTCTATACCGTCATCCTTATTGAACTGAGGTCCAGCACACTGCTCCAGCAGGGGCTAGAGAGGGAGGGACAACTTTCATTTGTTGATGCGGGTCACAGTAAACCATCCATCCAGGTCTGCTTTGGATCAAAGGGAGTCACAGGGCAGTTGGCGCTCCTGCGTGGAGGAGATTCCTTGTGCGAAGGACTTCTCTCTGTGAGGCTGATCTGCAGGACTACGTGAACGTGCAGGTGGCACAGAAGAGTTAGCCAGTAACCCACCTCTGTGTGGCCAGATTTGTCCTTGAGTCCTGACTCTGGGTTCCCTTTTCCCCTGGAGGTAGACAGGTCCTTGTGGTTGGGAAGAAAGCCCAAGGCCACACCTTTGCTGTTCTTTGGCTCATGTTTTTTTCATGGCTGAGGACTTTTTAGTGCCCATGGTGTTTTTGTAACAGCAGTGGCAGTCAGTTGTGAGGAGGAGGCTGATCCTGATTTTCTTTCTGGAAAGTACCCTGTAGGTTGGCTCCATTTGTGATTTGTGTGTCCCCAGAGAGAAATGGAGATCCCATGGCTGGTGATGAGTACTGCAGGTGGGAATAAGAAAGCACCTTGCATGTATTAACCTGATACCCTAACCCAGGGATGGTCAACTGACATTTGCGATTCTGTTTCACATGGTGTGTACCTTACATCACAAATGCCACGTTGGCCTTGGGGTGCTGGGAATGGAATGTGATCTGACATCTACATGGGAGGGCATTTCAGCAGATTGCTTTTATTTCCTGACAGTCTTTCTTATATCCCCAGTCACGTGTTTTCTCCAGGGGACATTTTATTGGAGTCTTTTGGGTCAATATCAGAAAAAAAAAGTTGTGGTTATCCAAATATGACGTGTGGTGATTTAACAGTGGTATGGATGGTAGCTCAAGTAAACAGCAGCAAAACCAAAATATATTTATGTACACAGGTGGCCCTGTTCTCTACTACATATTGAGTCTGGTGTTAGTCTCTTCGTCCTGCACTAATCTCAGTGATCTGGAAACTTTTCCAGGAGGCCTTTTTAAGATATTTTGTGTCCTTGTAGTTGTATTTGTACTCTCTGCAGTGCTAAGTCTGGATCATTCTGCTGTCCATGTGCTACTGGAATTTCCATTGTTTGGGGGGCACTGTCTGGCCATTGTGGATACATCTTTTGGGGCCCTATAACAAGAAGGACATTAGAAGTCAGGTTTGGAGTAGTGGTGACCTCCTCCCTAAGGGCAAAGGCAGTTTTCTATCTAAATCTTATTGCAGGTTTCACAGCCCAGGTGTTGTGTGGCAGGAAGAACACAAAATTAGAGTATCTCATGTGGACTTGGGTCCAGTATTAAGGCAGTGTTGGGTAATTTTCCATATCTTCAAGGTTCCCATTAGACTCTTTATGCCCAGCAGATATTCACAAGCCAACTTTTCTCTTATGCTGGAAGCCTCATTCATGCCATGTAGAGTTTCCATGAAACCATCATTCAGGTTCTAAGTGCAAGGATTTCTCTCAAGAGATTAATTTGTTTCTTCGACAGAGCATTTTTCTTCTCCATAAATTCTACTTCCTGTGGTTTGCAGCACAGATTAAGTTCCCAGGTCTTATTCTGCTTTTCTGCCCAATCTTGGATCAGTAAGCCTTTAAATGTGTTCTTTGATTACTGGCAAAAGTTCTTGGAATACCAGTCCTTAGCCACAAGCAATACAGAGCTACAGAGGCTTGTAGTTTTTTTTAAATTGCCTGAAGCAGTGGGTTTGTTTGTATCTTGTCATTTATGGCTGCCAGCAAAACTTAGTTGTTACTCAACCAGACCACACCCACCAATTATAGTACTTCTGGTTCCTTCTGTAGTAGCTTGTGGGAAGTAGATACAGGATGAACCACAGCGGAATGAATGATATGGCTCTTGAGACCTGTGTACCTGCTTCCCTTTCTCAAGCATACCTGTTTTGCTTCCAATTCCTAGATGGTCTGGCATGGAAGAAGGCCAGAGGCTGTGATGGATGATCTTTGTCATGGGAGATTCCTGGAGATGGCAGGGAGCCCCAGGCCATGTGTGGCACGTGTGGCGTGGGCCTCTCCACGTGCTGGCGGATCCCTCAGGACGGTAAATGTCCATTTCCCAAAATCCTGTTATCCCGTCTTTGCAGGTACAAAGACTGTGCGTGGATCAATGATGACTTTTATACATGCATTCCTTGGAAAGCTGAACAAAATGAGTGAAAACCCTATACCGTCATCCTCGTCAAGCTGAGGTCCAGCACATTGCTCCAACAGCGGGTAGATAAAGAGGGACAGCTTCCATTCATTGACGCAGGTTGCATCGGCTTTGTCCAGGCTTCTGTGCACAGGAGATTCCTTGTGTGAATGACTTCTTTCTGTGACGGCAGGGTAGCACACATACTGTATGCACTAGTAAGTGAATGTGCAGGTGGAACAGGGAGAGTTAGCTGGCAGCCCGTCTCTGTTTGTCTTGTTCTAGCTCTGCAGTCCCTCAGCCCTTAGAGGAAGTTGGGTTCTTCAGAAGACTTAAATTTGTGGAATTTAGTAGAATATTGCCTACATAATGTTCCCAGTGAATGCTAGGCATATCACCCAAGATGGCTAGGCCACTGGCCATAAAGCATAGTAAATAGTAGGGTGTGCATATATTCACTGGAGAGGACCTGAAAAACCCTTTTTTGGTCCTCCAAGGTGAATGCCTGCATAAGCAAGTGAAGCACGCTCCGCCTGGCCTGACCTGTGCTCCACACCGTATCTCCCACTTCTGTTGCCCCTTTGCCTTGCCAGGTGGAGCCTGACTGGCTTTTGCCACTGCTGCCACCACAGACCACCTGGAGCCCTAGCTAGTTTGAGGAAAGTGGCTCTGCCTGATTTTCCTTTTTTTCTCTTTTTTTCTCCATTCCTGACTCCAGCAGGTGGGAGTTGGAGTCGCTGCTTCTGCAGCCACAGAAGACTCCCCAGTTTGGAGGGCTGTGGCTGTGGGCTCCCTAGGTATCTCTCTGCAGAACCCTTCCATCTTCCATTTTACCAACCCCATCAATAACTAACACAGTGGCGGAGGAGCTCATGACTCTGTTTGTCATTAACTCTTCTAACTTACACAGCTGTACTCAGCCACTGGTCAGAATAAGAGAAAAAGCAAGGTCCCCCTCCTGGGACCAGGAGGACCCTACCAGAAATTTTACATTTTATTTTTGTTTGTGCATATACCTTTTCTATTTAAATGTGGACTTGGATTTGATATGCTTCCAGCACAGATACAGATTCCATATGTAAGAGAGTATGGAGTTGCATAGAAAGGAGACTTGTCATTCTCCTGTACTGTTGGTGTTCTAATATATCTTCATGGTTTTTGCCTCTTCTGGAGTTAGAAGATACACAAACATAGTTTGTAACGTGGCCTCTTCGTATTTTAGTAAGGGACCAAATGTGCATGTCAGTGACAGGTGTTACCTTGAATTGGGGTCAATGTTTGTGTGACTGTACTCAGTGATGTCATTTTCTCTCACACTCAAGTCACAAAATATTTAACCACTCATTTTTTTATATCTCTGGAGGGATAACCCAAAGGATTGTACTAGTAAAGCCAGAAGAATTTCCACTTATGCTAATTATTTGTGTAATACTTAGTTGGCTTTATCTGTTGTTTGTTGGCTTATTTTTCTGTAGCTTTTCAAAGTTTTTCTATGGGTTATGTTAAAGTGTCTGACAATGATGGAGCCTAGAAGACATACTTCAGTTTCCAGGATGGTTGTGTTTTCCACAGAGGCATACGTAAACCATTGGTGCAGCCTTGCCTTGCCTTTCACAGGTAATTCTGGGTGCAGTGTTTCATACCTAGACTGACTTCTATCCTACCATACTTGTTTGTGTGCAGGTATTCTGGGAGATACAATTCTTGTTTTCACCTCCATAGCTATCTCACACGCACTCTTGTGATGGTTTGATTTATCAGTTGTGTTCAGCACATTTCAGTGAGCAAAATATGAGATTTAATTTTCCATGTAAAATCCGTGATTGCCAACTGGGTGTGGTGGCTCATTCCTGTAATCTCAGCACTTTGGGAGGCCAAGGCAGGTGAATCATGAGGTCAAGAGATCAAAACATCCTAGCCAACATGAGAAACCCCATCTCTACTAAAACTATAAAAATTAGCCAGGTGTGGCTGCACACACCTGTAGTCCCAGCTACTCAGGAGGCTGAGGCAGGAGAATTGCTTGAACCTAGGAGGCAGATGAGCTGAGATTGCACACTGCAGTTCAGCCTGGGTGACAGAGCGAGACTCTGTCTCCAAAAAAAAAAAATACATGACTACCAGTACATCAAAGCCTCCCTGATTTTTAGTTGGTGTTCTGTTTGTTTTAATGACAAGGTTAGTCAGTTTGGAGTGACATCTAGAAATAACATGTTGTGATACATAGTGTTTTGGTTCCTCAGAGTACACAGTTTGAGCACTAGTGAAGGTCTTCGGCTTTTCACCACTGTAGCAGTGGCAGTTTCAGTAGGATTTGTATTTGCCTTCGAGATTCTTCTGTTCCAGGAGTGATGATGGTACTCGCAGAAACATAGGTTCATGTAAAAGTTTTCCTCTGATACCTTCTATTTGCTGATTGTGATAATGAAAGGGAAAAGCAGAAGTGCCGACATACTTCAAGATAGTTATTTTGCAGTTTTCTGCATGCAACTTTACTGTTATCCTTTGGACTCCCCAGGGTACCTGTGAAGTGCACTTTGGCTAAATGGTGGTGAACAGTTAAGTAATTTGAGTCAGGCTTCTTCACTCCAGTTGAATTGCCACTATTCCTGCCTGGTGTCCTGGAGGTGCTGCATGTTTTTGCAGAAATTTTATTCTCTGGTAATTTTGCATTGGTCCAGTGCATGCCACTTTGATAGCTCCAATACATGAGGTAGATGTTCTTGTCAGATCTGTTGTGAGAAAGAAGGTATACAAACTGTCAGGGAGCACCCATGAGAAGCAATGTCTTTTAGGCCAGGGGTCTATGGCAATCTCTGTTGCCTGCTGTTAGCCAAAGTCACCATCCATTTTTTTGTTTTGTTTTGTTTTCTTCTTTTTTCAGACAGGGTCTCACTCCATCACCCCGATTGGAGTGCAGTGGTACAATTACAGCTTACTACAGTCTCGAACTCCTGGGTCCAAGCTGTGCTCCCTCCTGAGCCTTCTGCATAGCTGGAACTACAGGTACAGGCCACTATGCCTGGATAAATTTTCCAAAAAAAATTTTGTACAGACAGTGTCTCTTTGTTGCCAAGGGTGACCTTGAACTCCTGGCTTCAAGTGATTCTTCTGCCTCCACCTCCCACAGTGCTAGGATTACAGGTGTGAGCTTTTTTTGAGATGGATTGATATTCTGCATGTTTGCTGAGATTGAAATGAGAGAATTGTACACTGAAGTTTTTTTCTGAGTGAAGTGAAAACGATTTCTATTTTAAATGTTATTAATTCAGTTAAAGGCACAACATGTATTATACAAAACAACATTGCTTCGTGATTGTTGACCAATGCCTGCCTCCATAATTAAGGGGGCATGTGCTTCCTGCACCCTTCATAGGTGTAGTTGCCACGAAAACTCATGCAAATATGGATTTAAAGAAGATTTATGTTTTCATTCACACTTCAAGATGTGAGAGAGTGCTTTGGATAAATAAGCCATAGAGCTGGTAACAAGCAACTGGACTGCTCATGTTTGTAAGTATTCTTCTTTTCTAAAATGTGTCCTAAAATGTGTTTCTAGATGCAGAAGGAAGTTTTACTTATGCTCTTCATGGCATGTGAATTTTCTTGATGGCTTTCTTTTACTAGTGCTAGCAGAGTATCTACATGGAAAAAACAAATGTTTTTATGTTGTGTTTATTTTAATTCCTTTCCAAGTGTTCTCTAATTGCCCTTGTGAAATCTTCACCAACCTAGGAGTTATTTAGAATGCATTGTTTTACTTTCAGTATTATTGTATTTTCAGGTGTTTTACTGATTTATATTGTGACAACCATATTAGATATTTGATAAAAATGCAATTAGTTTAACTCTAGTTAACATTATCTTTTTTGTCCCCAATAAGTCTGTCTTTATTAATGCTTTGATGTGCATGATAAAAGAGTGCACATTCTTCTGTTAGTTTGTATGGCTCCTTTAATGCCATGAAAATCAAATTGGGGCCAGGTGTGGTGGCTTACACCTATAATCCCAGCACTTTGGGAGGCCAAAGCAGGTGGATCACTTGAGGTCAGGAGTTCAAGACCAGCCTGGCCAACATGGTGAAACCCCGTCTCTGCTAAAAATACAAAAAATTAGCCAGTCATGGTGGCAGGCACCTGTAATCCCAGCTACTCGGGAGGCTGAGGCAGGAGACTCAGGAGAATCACCTGAACCTAGGAGGCAGAGATTGCCTGAGTGACAGAGCGAGACTCCGTCCCCCACCAAAAAAAATCTAATTGGGTGATTGTGATGTTGATGTCATCTAATTCCTATTTGTTCTTTTAATTTTATTAGTTTTTGCTTTGTATACTTTATAGATCTTGTTTTAGGTACATACACATATAGTATTGTTACGTTTTCGTGATCAATTACTTAGATTCTTTTGTAGTCTCTCTCTTAAGATATATTGTTTTGAAGGCTGATATATTGTTTTGAAGGCTGCTTTGCCTGATAATTAATGTAAACATGTTAGCCTTTTGATTCTACTTGTATGTCTTCCTCTTGTTTTAATTTTTAACCTCTCTGTCCTTAGTTTCTTATAGATAACATTTTCATTTGGTTCTTTTAAATAATACCTGTCTTTTTATTGGTATCCCCTATTTTGTGTGACATTTTCATCACACCTTCTTGTACTACTTTTTTTTTTTTTTGAGATGGAGTCTTGCTCTGAAAAATACTCTGAAAGAAAATGAACATAGCCTCATGAACCTGTATGTGACACAGAGAGCTGACGTTGAAAATAATTATAATTTTTTTTGAGATAGAGTCTTGCTCTGTCTCCCAGGATGTACTGCAGTGATGCAATCTTGGCTCATTACAACCTTGACCTCCCAGGTTTAAGTGATTCTCCTGCCTCAGCCTCTGAAGCAGGTGGATCACCTGAGGTCAGCAGTTTGAGACCAGCCTGGCCAAAAATGGCAAAACCCCATCTCTACCAAATATACAAAAATTAGCCAGACATGGTGCCATGCACCTGTATTCCCAGCTACTCAGGAGGCTGAGGCAAGAGAATCACCTGAACCTGGGAGATGAAGGTTGCAGCAAACTAAGATCGCGTCACTGCACACACGCCTGGCTGACAGAGACTCTTGTTTCCAAAAAAAAAAAAAAAAAAATTTTAATTATTTTCAACCGACGTCCTTGTATCAGACACAGGTCCATGAAACTGTTTTGTTTTGTTGTGTTTTGTTTTGTTTTTTTCAGAGTATTTTCTTTCAGGTCCAAATTAGCTAAATTTCGTTGTTCTATGCTAAATTACTACTATTATTTTTTAATTTTTCAGTTCTATTTTGTCACTTCATTCTTTTAAAAAAAAAAACAAAAAAACTTCTACCTCTCTGAGATTTCTAGTTTTTACTTTTTTTCAAGAAGCTTAATGATTAATTGCCAAAGCATTTTTACCGTGACTATTTTTAGCTTCTTACCCAATAACCACAACATTTGGTTAATCTTGAGGTTGGTTGGCTTGGTTAACTGTCTTTTCTTATCCTCCTTATGATTTTCCTTCCAATTATGATTTTTCCAGTTCTCATTAGATGGGTAATGTTTTAGTTTATCCTGCATTTTTTTCCTTTTTAAGTTAGGGGAATCTTAATCTATTCAAGTGTTTTATTTTAGCAGGCATGTTCCCTGTTTAGGTTTAATTCCTGTCCTGCTTTTGTAGGCCATGTTTTTTGTAGGCAACCTAGCTATCAGAGCTGAGGGGGTATGTTTTGATGCTTAGCTTATCTGATGTTACTGGGCTTCCAACTAGCACCTACTGATACTTCCTGGGATGGTGAAGGGTTTTCTCCGAGATGCCGGGTCTATGTGGAGGGTGGAGACTCTGGACCATAAGAATGACAAGAGTATCTTAGGTTAGGCAGCTCCATCATATGGGTTAACCTGGGTCAATCAGTCAGTAGCCTCATGAAATATGGGAAAGGATTCTTCAGTGTAGGGAACAATGAAGCTGTGCATGTGAGAACGCCTACAGCGTGGGCATCCCCAGGCCATTTGAGTAATGAATGTCTGTGTTATACATCTTTGCTCACCTTTTCTCTATTGTTGTAGTTCAGTGTGGAACCAGCAAAGATTTTTATATGAAAGTTATTTTTTCTACCTCAAGAAGTGACAGAATGGAGTGTAATATGAATACGTCTGACGTCAAAACCTTCAAATGCTTGATACTGGTAAGCATTTTATCCTGAGAATCCCAGCATTTCCTCTTAGGGCATCATGACACTGCAGTGACCATGAGAGCCTGGCTGTGCTAGTCAGCCATGGGCTGGTCACTGACTGTGATGCTGGGCTCCATGTGATTGACTAGTGTGGGTCAGTGTCTCCAGATGTAACAGATAGCTGTGTGCTCAGTGTCTGCCGCATGTCTCAGGCTCAAGGTCCCTTTTGTAAATGTGCCTGGATCGATGATGACTTAAAAATGGATCTCATTGGAATCTGAACAAAATGAGTGACCAAACCACTTCTGTGCCACTTCTGTGAGCTGAGGTCCAGCACAGGGGCCATGCCAGAGAAACACGTGGAAGTCATTCAGTTTGATCAGCACTGGTGCCAAAATGGCCTGTGGAATCAGAAAATGAATGAGCTCTCATACAGTAGAGGAAATTATTGGATAATTACCTATCAATATGTAGTTGAAGGTAAGATCGAGACTCTTCAAGTGCTTGGCTGGTAGCACTTACACACTACCAGACACTGGGGAGCCAGCACAGGAATTATGGGATTTACAGGAAATCATTGTGTGAACCCACGAGCCATTCAGACATTTGTGTGAGTGCCCAGAAGGTTCTGGTTTGATGATGTGTCACTTGATGGCAAAGAGATATGAGCATTCAAAAATATCACAGGTTTTTACTTCTCATTTTCTTTTTTTTTTTTTTTAATTTGTGATATTCTTCCTTTTTTATATATATATATATATTTTTTACTTTAGATTCTAGGGTACATGTGTAGGTCATGCAGGGTTGTTGCATAGGTGCATACATAACCAGATGGTTTGCTGCCTCTATTCCCCCTTTGACTATATGCGGCATTTCTCCCCGTATTATCCCTCCCCACCCCCCGTTGTCCCTCCCCTGCCCCCAGTGTGTGATGCTCTTCTCCCTGAGTCCACGTGTTCTCATTGTTCAACACCTGCCTATGAATGAGAACATGCGGTGTTTGGTTTTCTGTTCTTGTGTCATTTTGCTGAGAATGATGATTTCCAGATTCATCCAAGCCCCTACAGAGGACACGAACTTGTCGTGTTTTATGGCTGCGTAGTACTCCATGATGTATATGTGCCACATTGTCTTTGTCCAGTCTATCATTGATGGGCATTTGGGTTGGTTCCAGGTCTTTGCTATTGTACACAGGGCTGCAATGAACATACGTGTGCATGTGTCTTTATAGTAGAATGATTTATAGTTCTTTGGGTATATACTCAGTAATGGGATTGCTGGGTCAAATGGAATTTCTATTTCTAGATCCTTGAGAAATTGCCACACTGTCTTCCACAATGGTTTAACTAATTTACACTCCTACCAACAGGGTAAGAGTGTTCCTTTCTCTCCACAGCCTCTCCAGCATCTGTTGTCTCCAGATTTTTTAATGTTCACCATTCTAACTAGCATGAGATGGTATCTCAATGTGGTTTTGATTTGCATTTCTCTAATGACCAGTGATGATGAGCATTTTTTCATGTGTTTGTTGGCCTCATGTATGTCTTCTTTTGCAAAGTGCAAAGTGTCTGTTCATATCCTTCGCTCATTTTTGTATGGGGTTGTTTTTTTCTTGTATATCTGTTTTAGTTCTTTGCAGATTCTGGATATTAGCCCTTTGTCAGATGGGTAGACTGCAAAAATTTTTTCCTATTTTCTTGGTTGCCAGTTCACTCTAATGATGGTTTCATTTGCTGTACAGAAGCTCTGAATTTTAATTAGATCCCATTTGTCTGTGTTGGCTTTTGTTGCCATTTCCTTTGGTGTTTTAGTCATGAAGTCCTTGCCTATGCCTATGTCCTTGATGGTTTTGCCTATGTTTTCTTCTAGTGTTTTTATGGTGTTAGGTTTTATGTTTAAACCTTTAATCCATCTGGAGTTAATTTTAGTGTAAGGTGACAGGAAGGGGTCCAGTTTCTGCTTTCTGCACACTGCTAGCCAGTTTTCCCAACACCATTTATTAAACATGGAGTCCTTTCCCCATTGCTTGTTTTTGTCAGGTTTATCAAAGATCAGATGGTTGTAGATGTGTGGTGTTGCTTCTGAGGCCTCTCTTCTGTTCCATTGGTCTATGTCTCTGTTTTGGTACCAGTACCATGCTGTTTTGATTACTGTAGCCTTGTAATATAGTTTGAAGCCCGGCAGTGTGATGCCTCCAACTTTGTTCTTTTTGCTTAGGATTGTCTTGGCTATGCGGAATCTCTTGTGATTCCATATGAAGTTTAAAGTGTTTTTCTTCGGTTCTGTGAAGAAGGTCATTAGTATCTTGATAGGGATAGCGTTGAATCTATACTTTGGGCAATATGGCCATTTTCACGGTATTCTTTCTTCCTAACCATGAGCATGGAATGTTTTTCCATCTATTTGTGTCCTCTTTTACTTCGTTTAGCAGTGGTTTGTAGTTCTCCTTGAAGAGGTCCTTTACATCCTTTGTTAGTTGTATTCCTAGGTGTTTTATTCTCTTTGTAGCAATTGTGAATGGGAGTTTGCTCTTGATTTGGCACTCTGCTTGTCTGTTATTAGTATATCGGAATTCTTGTGATTTCTACACATTGATTTTCTATCCCGAGACTTTGCTGAAGTCGCTTGTCAGTTTGAGAAGATTTTGGGCTGAGACAATGGGGTCATCTAAATATACAATCATGTCATCTGCAAATAGAGACAATTTGACTTCCTCCTTTCCTAATTGAATACACCTTATTTCTTTTTCTTGCCTAATTGCTCTGGCTAGAACTTCTAATATGATACTGAATGGGAGTGGTGAGAGAGGGCATCCTTATCTAGTGCCTGATTTCAAAGGGAATTCTTCCAGCTTTTGCCTATTCAGTATGATATTGGCTGTCGGTTTGTCATAAGTAGCTTATATCATTTTATGATAGGGTCCATCAATACCTAGTTTATTGAGAGTTTTTAGCATAAAGGGCTGTTGAATTTTGTCAAAGGCCTTCTCTGCATCTATTGAGATAATCATGTGGTTTTTTCTTTGGTTCTGTTTATGTGATGGATTACATTTATGGACTTGAGTATGTTGAATCAGCCTTTCATCCCTGGGATGAAGCCTTTTTGATGTGCTGTTGCATTCAGTTTGCCAGTATTTTATTGAAGATTTTTGCGTCGATGTTCATCATGGATGTTGGCCTGAAGTTTTCTTTTTTAGTTGAGTCTCTGCCAGGTTTTAGTATCAGGATGATGTTGGTCTCATACAATAAGTTAGGGAGGATTCCCTGTTTTTGTATTGTTTGATATAGTTTCAGAAGGAATCGTACCAGCTCCTCTTTGTACGTCTGGTAGAATTCAGCTGAGAACCAGTCTGGACCTGGACTTTTTTTGGGTGATAGGCTATTGATTCCTGCCTCAATTTCAGCCCTTGTTGTTGGTCTATTCAGGGTTCCTCCTGGTTTAGTCTTGGTAGAGTACAAGTGTCCAGGAATTTATCCATTTTTTCCTGGTTTACTGGTATATGTGCATAGAGCCGTTTGTAGTAATCTCTGATGGTAATTTGTATTTCCGTGGGATCAGTGGTGATATCCCCTTTATCTTTTTTTATTGCATCTATTTGATTTTTCCCTCTTTTCTTTTTTATTATTCTGGCTAGCGGTCTATTTTGTCGGTCTTTTCAAAAAGCCATCTCCTGGATTTACTGATTCTTTTTGAAGGGTTTTTTGTGTCTCTGTCTCCTTCAGTTCTGCTCTGATCTTAGTTATTTCTTGTCTTCTGCTAGCTTTTGAGATTTTTTGATCTGCCTCCTATAGCTCTTTCAATTTTGATGATAGGGTGCCAATTTTAGATCTTTCCTTGTTTCTTATGTGAGCATTTATTGCAATAAATTTCCCTCTCAACACTGCTTTAAAGGTGTCCCAGAGATTCTGGTAAGTCGTGTCTTCATTCTAATTGGTTTCAAAGAACATCTTTATTTCTGCCTTCATTTCATTGTTTATCCAGTCAACACTCAGAAGCAAGTTGTTCAGTTTCCAAGTGGTTGTGCAGATTTGAGTGTGTTTCTTAATCCTGAGTTCTAATCTGATTGTGCTGTGGTCTGATAGACTGTTTGTTATGATTTCTGTTCTTTTGCATTTGCTGAGGAGCGATTTGCTTCCAATTATATGGTCAATTTTTGAGTAAGTGTGATGTGGTGCTGAGAAAAATGTATATTCTGTGGATTTGGGGTGGAGTGTTCTGTAAATGTCTATTAGGTCTGCTTGGTCCAGCTCTGTATTCAAGTCCTGGATATCCTTGTTAATTTTCTGGCTCGTTGATCTAATATTGACAGTGGAGTGTTGAAGTCTCCCACTATTATTGTGTGGGAGTCTAAATCCCATTTTAGGTCATTAAGAACTTGTTTTATATATCTGTGTGCTCCTGTGTTGGGTGCATATGTATTTAGGATAGTTAGCTCTTCTTGTTGGATTGATCCTTTTACCATTATGTAATGCCCTTCTTTGTCTCTTTTGATCTTTGTTGGTTTGAAGTCTGTTTTATCAGAGACTAGGATTGCAACCCCTGCTTTTTTTTGTTCTCCATTTGCTTGGTAAATCTTCCATTCCTTTATTTTGGGTCTATGTGTGTCTTTGTATGTGAGATGGGTTTCCTGAATATGGCACACCAATGGGTCTTGACGTTTTATCCAGTTTGCCAGTCTGTGTCTTTTGATTGGGGAGTTTAGACTGTTTACATTTGATGTTAATATTATTATGTGTTAATTTGATCCTGCCATTTTGTTATTGGCTGGTTTTCTTGCCCATTAGTTTAGTCAGTTTCTTCATTGCATTTTTGGTATTTGCCATTTGGTGTGCTTTTGCAGTGGCTGGTACTTGTTCCTTTCTGTGCTTAGTGTTTCTTTCAGGAGCTCTTGTAGGACAGGTCTAGTGATGATAAAATCTCTCAGTAATTGCTTGTCCATAAAGGATTTTATTTCTCCCTCACTTAAGAAGCTTAGTTTGGCTGGATATGAGATTCTGGGTTGAAAGTTCTTTTATTTATTTATTTAACTTTAGGTTCTGGGGTACATGTGCAAGTCATGCAGGGTTGCTGTATAGGTACATACTATATCCAGCATTTCTCCCCATGTTATCCCTCCCCATACTTCCCACCCTCTGCTGTCCCTCCTCTAGCCCCCCCAACAGCCCCCAGTGTGTGATGCTCCTCTCCCTGAGTCCACGTGTTCTCATTGTTCAACACTCACCTATGAGTGAGAACATGCGACGTATGGTTTTCTCTTCTTGCATCAATTTGCCGAGAATGATGGTTTCCAGATTCATCCAAGTCCCTACAAAGGAAATGAACTCATCCTTTTTTTTCTTTAAGCATGTTGAATATTGGCCCCCACTCTCTTCTAGCTTGTAGGGTTTCTGCTGAGAGATCCACTCTGAGTCTGATTGGCTTCCGTCTGTGGGTGACCTGACCTTTCTCTCTGGCTGCCCTTAGCATTTTTTCCTTCATTTCAACCCTGGTGAATCTGACAATTAGGTGCCTTGGGGTTGCTCTTCCTGAGGAATATCTTTGTGGAGTTCTCTGTATTTCTTGGATTTGAATGTTGGACTGCCTTGCTAGGCTTGGGAAGTTCTCCTGGATAATATTCTGGAATGTGTTTTCCAGCTTGGATTCATTCTGCCAATCATATTCAAGTACATCGATCAAGTGTAGATTAGGTCTTTTCACATAATCCCGTATTTCTTGAAGGGTTTGTTCATTTCTTTTCACTCTATTTTCTCTTGTATTGCCTTCTCTTTTTATGTCATTGAGTTGATCTTCAATCTCTGATATCTTTTATTCTACTTGATCGATTCGGCTATTAAAACTTGTGTTTGCTTCACATAGTTCTTGTGCTGTGTTTTTCAACTCCATCAAGTCATTTATGTTCTTCTCTAAGCTGGTTATTCTAGTTAGCATTTCATCTAACCTTTTTTCAAGGCTTTTGGTTTCTTTGCATTGAGTTAGAACATTTTCCTTTAGCTCAGAAAAGTTTGTTATTATCCACCTTCTGAAGCCTGTTGCTGTCAATTCGTTGCACTCTTTCTCAGTCATGTTGGGTTCCCATGTTGTTGAGGAGTTATGATCCCTTGAAGGAGAAGAGGTGCTCTGGTCTTTGATGGTTTCATCTTTTCTGTGCTGTTTTTTTTTTCCATCTTAATGGATTTACCTGGCTGTGATCTTAGGGAGCTGCTTGATGAGGTTGCTTGTCTGCCTGTCTAGGCACCACTGGGTTTCTAGGGACCCCTTTAGGTTACTAGGTAAGCTTCCTGTGTCTATTTGTTTACACTGGGAGGTTAGGCCCGCCTCTTCTGCTGACCTGGAGGCACTGCTGGGTGGTCAAGAACACCGTCCCATTGCTACTTAGGCTTCCTGTGTTTTTTTGTTGAAACATGAAGCCTAGTCCCACCTCTTTAATGGTGGGTTTTGTCACTTCTCATTTTCTTTTAAGTGAAGTAATTACATGGAAATTAAAGAATAAATATCTTATATGAAATCTTGCAGTATATTTTCATTTGATTGCCAACCCAGTCAGTAGGACTGAAACAGTTGTTTCTTTTTTGTTTTTCCATCAACCAAGCAAGCTGTTACATGTCTCAGTGCTAGTTTCAACTACATGTTGGAGCACACATTTTTAGAAGTGATAGGAATGTATTTCAAAGTCTTAGATTTTTACAGGAATTTCATTGGCTATTTTCATATGTCCTCCATGGGTGAATACTGTGTTAATTAATTAAAAGTTGTAATGTGGCCGGGTGTGTTGGTTCCTTCCTGTAAAGCCAGTACTTGGGGAGGCCAAGATAGGTGGATCACCTGAGGTCAGGTGTTCGAGACCAGTCTGACTAACATGGAGAGACTCTGTCTCTACTAAAAATTACAAAATTAGCTTGGTGTGGTGGCACATTCCTGTAATCCCAGATATTCAGGAGGCGGAGGCAGGAGAATCGCTCGAACCCAGGAGATGGAGGTTGGAGTGAGCCGAGATCACACCATTGCACTCCATCCTGGGTAAGAGAAGTGGAACTCCATCTCAAATAAAAAAAGTTGTTTTGAAGCGTATGTGCTGGAGGAACTTTGGGACAAATGTTTTAGAAAACATTATTTCCATACAATTTCAATCAAAGATGTGAGCATAATTGTTCTTTTTATACAGATGGTCCAATGAGTATCTAATGTGAATTCTTATAACCGCTTAACAAATTAAGTCCGTTAACCAAATTTTGTTTCACAACTTTCCTAATTTTCCCTGTACTTTGTAGATTGGATAAGATAGAATTCCATGGAATTTCATTGCCAAACCAGTGAAGTGCTAATTTTGACATTTGTACCAGCTAACACAGCTGTGAGGAAGCACTCCAATGCACATCTAAGGTAACATCCAATTTTCAGTGAATTTATTTTTGTGATGCCTTTTTATTTTTTTAAGTAATTAAGAATTTCGGTTTATAAAGAGTTCGTTAATACTAACAGTTTCAGACATTAATATTCTGATGAGCTAGGCATCAATCTCCTTTTTTAAAAGATTTTATGCTTTTCTCTACTTTGAATAATATATGAAACATCCTGTCTTATGCAAGGCCAAAAAATGTCTATATGTACTTCTCAGATTCTCATATACATACTCTTTTCCTACAGAACAACATATACCAAGAACTGGGTTTCATATGGATGAATTTATCCTTCCCTTTGAGGCAAGACAAGAAGGAAAGTATTGGGAATAATGCTGCCCTCCCATCCTCAAGGGCCAGTGGGAACTCTAATACTGGTAAGCCTTTTGTCCTGAGCATACCAACATATCCGCATGGGGAATTGTAACACTCTGGTGACCATGAGACCCTGGCTGTGCTAATCCACTGTGGGCCGGTCATTGACTGTGATGCTGGTCTCCATGATTGCATAGCCTGAGTCAGTGTGTCCCAGAGTGACAAATGTGCTCAGTGTCTGCCACATAACTCAGACTCAAGGTCCCTTTTAAAAATGTGCCTGGATCGATGATGACTATTTAAAAAATGGATTTCATCGGAATCTGAACAAAATGAGTGACCAAATCATTTTTGTGCCACTTCTGTGAGCTGAGGTCCAGCACTGGGACTATGCCAGGCAGACATGCAGAGGGAGTTCACAGGGATTGGGGTACTGGAAAACGAACTGACCCACATATGTTAGAGCAAATGAATTGTTCTCAGGTCTGTAAATATCCAGCTGTTTTTTGACATAGCAACCCTCTTTGTACTTGGTTGGCAGCATTTATAGAAACAGTTTATACACCCTGGGAACCAGGACATAGTGAGACTCATGGACGTTATTGTGCCTGTCCTTGAGCCATTCACACATTTGTCTGAGCTCGCAGAATTTTCTAGTTGATGATCAGTCTCTTGAGGGTAATGAGAGGGTCAACGTCCAAATCCAAAGATATGATGAGATTTTCCTTTTCCTTTTTTTCTGAGACGAAGTCTCAGTCTGTTGCCCAGGCTGGAGTGCAGTTCTATGATCTTGGCTCACTGCAACCTTTGCCTCCCAGGTTCAAGAGAGTCTCCCACCTCAGCTTTCCAGGTAGCCTGAGATGCCACCATGCCCGGATAATTTTCATATTTTTAGTAGAGACAGAGTTTCACCATGTTGACCAGGGTGGTCTCAACTGTCAACCTCAGGTGATCCACTCGTCTCGTCTTCCCAAAGTGCTGGGATTACAGGCATGAGCCACTGCTCCTGGTCTTACTTTTTATTTTCAGCTAGGTGAAACAATTACATGGAAATTGAAAAAAGGGTATTCTATGTAGAATATTCTAGTGTATTTTAATTTTCTTGCCAATTCAGCCACTAGGATTGTCACACTTGTTTTTTAGATTTTATTTTTTCTTATCAAAAAGCAAACCACTGTTTTGCTGGCTTCAACTGTATGCTGCCTCAAATAAACTTAGATTATATTTCAAATTCTTTTTTACATAGATTTCATTGGCTATATTCATACATCCTCAAAGGTTTCCATTGCGTTTGAAGAGATATCCTCATTGTAATAAATGACTTTGATTAGGCATGCCAGGGAAGCTTTGAGACTAATGTCTCAGATAAAAAGCTTATATTTTATCGTGGTCAAAGATGGAAGAATAATTTTTCTTGTCACTCATTGGATGGTCGAGTGAATGTCTAGTGTGAATTCTTATATTTGCTTGTAACTAAATATTCCATTTGACAAATTTTGTTATATAACTTCCCTAATTTCTGCTACACTTTGTAGATTGGGTGAGTTACAATTCCATGGAATTTTACCACTGAACCAGTGAAGGGCTGATATTGTCATTTGTACCAGCTAACTAATTTGGAAAGAAACAGAACAACACACTCCTGAGGTAGTATCTGATTTTTAGTAAATTTATTTTTATTATTTTTAAAACTGTCAGTCATTTGGTTTTGTGAATAATAGGTTAATACAGACTATTAGGAATTATTAACCTGATGAGCTGTCTGAAGCATCAGTTTCCTTCATTTTTAAGATGTTTTCTTCTCTGTACTTTGAATAACATTTAAAACATTTCCAAGAGTTACAAATTATAACTACTGCTCCACTAACCTGCTTATTTTGTCACATGTACCAGATTCCTTGTCTGGCAGTGAGAACAATGCACTTCAGAGGTAATATTGCAATTTTTAGCAAGTGTGTTTTCCTGGGTTATTTCTATTATTCTATTTTAGCAATTAAGATTATAATTGGTTTTTCAAACAGTCTGTTAATCCAAACGGTGTGAGCCCTACTAATCTGGTTAGTCATCTGAGGTTTCTGTCTCCTTTGTCTACTAGTATTTTTATACTTCCTCTGCTTTTAATAACGTTAGGACACCCTAGTGGAGAAATAATTTAGTATATTTAATATACTTGTGCATAATAAACCTGTTACATTTATACACCATTTGCATGGTTGGCAAATGTACATTTACATTTTTTATTTTTCTATATTTTTTTCTATTTTCAAAGGTGAATGTGGAACAAGAACTAGATTTTATATAAAAGAGTTTATTCCTTCTACTTGAGTTGTGACGTGAAGAAAAGTAATGGAAATCCTTCTGCCCTCCCATTCTCAAGGGCTGGGGGAATTCTAATATTGGTAAGCATTTTGTCCTGAAAGCAACTGACATTCTTCTTACGGCGAGTCGTGACACCCTAATGACAAGGAGACCCTCACTGTGCTAGTCAGTCATGGGTCTGTTCACTGGCGCTGATGCCGGTCTTTGTAATTTAATACTGTGGGTTAGCGAGTGACAGAAAGATGAGTTATATCTCAGGCTCAAGGTCCCTTTTATAAATGTGCCTGGATCGATGATGACTTAAAAAAATGGAAACCTTGGAAATCTGAACAAAATGAGTGACCAAGACACTTCTTTGAGCTGAGGTCCAGCACATACCAGGCAAACACGTGGAACGTATTGTTTGGTCAGCATCTGGTACCAAAAAGGCCTGTGGAATTGGAAAACTAACTCTCTCGCATATGTTAGAGCAAATGAAGTGTACAGAGGCCTGTGTGTCTTTGGGGATTACATGACAATGATTTAAGTGCGTGGCTGGCAGCATTCAGACACCTTGTATTCAGGCTCTGGGGCAGCAGCATCAGAGGAGTTTACATTGTGGAAATGGCTGTGCCAGCACTTGAATCATTCACACTATTTTTTAGATGCCACAATATTCTTAGTAAGGATGATCATGTATAGGTATATTATCTAGTCAATTAGAAAGAAATTATTAGTCTTTGCTTATTATTTACTTTTTCACTAAAAGAAATATATGAAAAATTGAAGAGTAGGTTGTATTCATATTATCTCATTGCATGCTGTAATTTGCTTGCTAACCCACTTTCAAGGATTAGAACAATATTTTTCTTTTTCCTGTCACTCAGGAAGCAATTTTCTAAACGTTAGACGATGGATTTAATTAGATGCTTCATTAAATATTTTAATGTGAAATTATGAAATTTCTAATTCTAGGAATTTAAATAGACATTATTGGCTAACAGCTATATTCCTTCATTGAGTCATTGTGTATTTTAAGAAAGATTTTAATTTTAGTAATACTCAGGGGGCTGATTTTCTATACTAACCCTGTTATAAGCAACAAGCAGATTCTCTAGTTATGTGGGTAGTCAAGTGACTGTGGCTAATTAATTACAAACTGTTGTCAGGAATCATTCATTTAGGAAGCTTTTGTCTCAGAACTCCTGTGATGCTCCCTGTACCTTGAAGTGATTTTGGAATTGCATGGAATTCTCACTGCCTTCCCAAAGAAATGCTAATTTGGCATTCTTACCTGTTCCATTCCCTGGGCAGAAGAAAAGGATGCACTCCAAAGGTAACATCTAGGGTTGAATAAATTTACTTTTTATGGCTTCTTTTGTATTTTTTTCTGTAGTTAAGTAGATAATTGGTTTTGTGAAGGATATCTGTTAATAGCATTGTGAGGCATTAATTAGCTGGTAAATCATCCAAGGCTTTCATTATCCTTTGTTTCCTTTTTTTTTT
>NW_016107351.1:10641064-10647582 GCF_001604975.1 Cebus imitator | reverse complement strand
TTTTTTTTTTTTTTTTTTTTTTTTGCTTCCTCCCTTTTCAATAATATCAAAAACATCCTAGTAGAGTTACATTAGTATAATTGATATTAACCATACACAACATCCTCAAGGGCTAGGTCAGGTCACTAAGCATTTTTTCGCTAAAATACTGCCTTTTTTTAGGGATTATGTAATACTCCATAAGGCACTATCTGTGCTGGGCAACATGGAGCCTGGGTCTGTGTAGGGAGCTGGTTTCCATGACTTAATGGGGTGCATCAGTGTGTCCCAGAGAAGTATACTCCACAGTGCTCATTTTCTTTCATGTTTCTGAGGTAAACAGTGCCCCTTGTTTAGAAGTTTGCATATATCAGTGATAACTGTAATAATTGATCTTGTTGAAAACCTGGGAAAGCAATAAGTTAAATAATACCTTCTCTGAACATGAGGTCCAGCACAGTTTTCTGACCTAAGCAAACTATACGGAAGGAGAGTTCGGTTTGTTCAGCTGTGTGGTCCTAGCAAGGACTGTGGTACTGGAAAACTAACCAGCTTACAGGTACTAGAGAAGCTGAATCGGACAGTGATCTGTAGATACCCAGTTTGGAGATGAAATTGCAACTCTGAATTCTTGATTGGCTACATAAATATGTTGGTAGTAAACAGACCCTGGGTAGTCAGGACTTGGGATGTGACAGTGCAGGAAATAGCTATACCTACACTTGCATTGGAGCTGCAATGATCTCCTACATGACGACGCTTGATCTCTTGAGGGCAATGAGAGGGTCAGAATCCAAGCTGTGATGCTGGTCTTTGTAATTTAATACTGTGGGTTGGCGAGTCCCCAGGCGACAGAAAGATGAGTGCTCAGAGTCTGCAGTATATCTCAGGCTCAAGGTCCCTTTCATAGAAAGTTTTCACTTTTCATTTTTCTATGAAATGAAACTACTATATGAAAATTGAAACATAGCTATTACATATGTAATCTTCACTGTATAATTTAATTTGCTTGCCAAGCAGTCACTAGGATTTAGTTTCTTTGTTTTTCTTTTTTCTCATCAGCTGAGAGAATGCTTTTGTATGCACAGAAATACTGCCTTCAGCTACATGCTACTTTAAACATTCCTAGAGGTGAAATGATTAAATTTCCAACCTTTTAAAATGTGGATTTTTCTGGCCACTTTTGTATCTCTTCAGTGGGTTTCTAATGAATGTAAGGGGAGAGCCAGGTCATAGTGAATGGTGTTGTGTTTGGTATGCTGAGGAAACTTGGGGACCAGTGTTTTAGAAAAGATTAGTTCTACACTGTCATGTTTCAAGTACCGAGTATTAATTGTTCTTGTCATACAGATGGCCCAGTGAACATCTCTGGTGGATTCCTTACAACCAACCTCTTGTTAGTAAATATACCATTAGAATGTTTTGTTTCTGAACTCCCTGATTTCCCCCTTTATAGGTCGGAAATGATGTTGATGGAAGACAACAACATTTGCCACTTGGAATTCTCACCTGCACACCAAAGAAGTACTGATTTTGTCATTTGCACCAGCTTCTTTCTCCAGGAAAGGTCAAAACAATGCACTCCAAGGGTAACATTCCAATTTTTAATACATGTAATATCCGTATTATTTTTGTTGTGTCATCAAATAACTTAGAATTGCTTTTACAAAGTCTGTTAATTCAAACAGTGTAAGGCATTAATAACCTGGTGAGTTATCCGAAGCCTCTCTTCCTCTCCTAGAATTTTTGCGCAATCAGAGACATCCCAGTAGAGTAATAAATTAGTACATTTTATATGCAGATACGTAGTGAGGCCTCCTTTCCTATGCGTGTTTGACAAATGTGCATGTATACTTCTCATCTTCCCGTATTTTTACTATATTTCCACAATTCCATGTAGACCAAAATGTGGATGTCTTATGAAAGAGTTTATACATTCCCCTTGAAATATGGCAGAAAGTATCAGAAATAATTACACCATTCCATGCTCACGGGCCAGTGGGAATTCTCACAGTAAGCATTTTGTCCAGAGATTGCTACATTCTTCTTAGGGAATTATAATATTCCAGTGATAATGGTAGTGAGCAATGTGGCTGTTTCATTGTTCCTATATCCTGGTCTGTATGACTTAACAGTGTGGTCATGGTGTCATCATGTCCAAGAGTGACAGAATCCTCAGTGTTTATTGTCTGTCTCCTATCTCAGGCTCATGGCTTCTTTTATAAACATGCTTGTATTGATGATGTCCTCAATATATTTTGGTAATCTGGACAAACTGAGCAATAAAATTGCTTCTCTGAAATTGATTTCAAGTAATATGAAAGGCCATGTTACACATTTACTGTAAATCTGAGGTAGGTTGTGATTATTTAAGGTGTATTTTATAAACACCCAGACCACTAATAAGAAAATAATTCAAAAAATATTAAAAGAACCACTAAAGAATTAAAATAGATTTAACAAAAAAGATGGCAGGTAAGGATGAACAGAGGAACCAATAAGACATAAGACATATAGAAAACAGATAGGAAAATGACAGACATAAACCTAGCCATATGGCAATTATATTAAAATTTTTAAAGAGATTAGGAAATTCCATTTTTTTTAAGAAAACATGAACAACTATATACTGTCTACAAAAAAGACACTTTAGAACAAAAGATACACATAGTTTGAAAGTAAAAAGATGGAAAACACTACATCCAAAGAATCCAGAAGAGAGCCTAAGTGGGTATTCTAACATGAGAAAAAAAGAGACTTTAAGATAAAGTATTGCTAGAGAGGAAGAAAGGTAGTATTTAATGATAGAAGGGTTAATTAATCTGAAATATATAACAATTATAATCACGTCAGCACTAACAACGCTGCCCCAAATTATATAAACTGAAAACCAACATGACTGGTGGGGTCAATAGACAATTTAACAATAATAACTTTTGTTTATATCCTCTTTTTAATCACTGATGAGTCAATTAGATAGGGCATCATTGAGGTTACGACGTACTTCCACAACCAATTTGACCTGAGATAGATGATACCTGACAGATAGATAGAGAAAACTCCACCCAACAACAGAATACAAATTATTTTCAAGCACACCTATAACGTTCTCCAGGATAGAGTATACGTTAGGCTATAAAACTGTACTCAAATTTAAGATTGAAACATTCTGGAGTATGTTGTGTGTCCCTAGAGGAATTAAATTAGAAGTCAACACAGAAATAAATTTGGAGGTCACAAAATATTTGGAAAATTAACACACTTTACAAAACCCATTGTTTAAAAAAATACCAAGTTCTCATTGCAAATACCCCTCAGTAACACCACGTTGACATTTTGATTCTCATTGGTTTCAGTGCTCATCTCTGTGAGGTTACCAGAAGATCCCATAGCAATATCACTCATTCTAAGTTTATCTGTGGGCTACACTGGGAACACTGTCTATGGGTTAGCCGTGCTCTGCAAGGAGTAGTAAAAATATATATATATTTTTTTGAGGCTGAGTCTTGTTCTATCTTCCAGGCTAGAGTGCAGTGGTGCGATCTTGGCTCACTGCAACCTCCACCTCCAAGGTTCAAGCGATTCTCCTGCCTCAGTCTCCCAAGTAACTGAGATTACAGGCACACACCACACCTGGCTAATTTTTGTGTTTTTAGTAGAGACGGGGTTTCACCATGTTGGTTAGGCTGGTCTCAAACTCCTGACCTCAGGTAATCTGCCCACCTTGGTCTCCCAAAGTGCGGGGATTACAGGCATGAGCCACTGCACCCAGCAGTAAAAATAAATTAAACAACTATGTTTGCAGCCAGTGGGGAATTGTTTTAACTAGGCAATAATTTGATCTATTTTGGGAAGCATCTTGTAATCAAATCATAAATCAACATTAATCATATGGTAAGTCCTCCATGGTTTTCATTCCTATAAACTCTAGGATGTTTGAGATTCTCTGCTTAGCTTATAGAAGCAAGGTACTGGGTATCAAGAATGTTTAAACAGTTTCTCCTTTTTGGGAACAAAGATGATATTGGGCTGGAATGAGATGTGTGATTGAGAGAATGTCCCTGAGGCCTCAGCAGTATGACCTGTTGGGTGTGGGCATTGGAAGAGTGTAGTGAATTCTTATAAATTTATGTTGCCTCTGCATCCAAATCTTGAGTATAAGTTTAACTTTCTTATACCAGAAGCGAGGCTTACTCACCTTTGCACAGTTTCCAGTTCTACAACTCCTCCCAGTTCCTCAGTGTGGTTGGTCCAGATATCTGCCTTATCCAAGTGCCTCCTTTGGACCACTTCACCATGGGACAGCTTGATGCAATCTACTTGACTGGCCCTTTGATCACCACGCCCCTCATGGAACCATTGTCCACCTCCCAGTCACAGTGTGACCTCAGGGAACTCATGCCTGCTTGCTTTAACCCCATCACTTAGAAGTCTCCGCAGAAAACCTGTTTGCATAATACCCTTGACCCAATAAGGGCATTGGCCCATGGGTGTCTCTCTCTCTCTGTCTTTTTCTCTGTCTTCCCCCTTTCTCTCTCTCTCCCCCTCTCTCTCATGCTCCCTGACCTCTGTGTGTGGACTCCGGGCATTCCATGTACCCCTCAGGACCTGTAAGTATTACCATCTTTATTTTTATCTTGTATCTCTTCTAATAATTGAAAGGGTGCTCTCTATCTTGAAGATACTATATTAAATAGAATGGGAATTTGTCCCTAATACAGTTATTCTCAGGCTGAAACACCCTGTTTGCACTCTTTACCCATTTAGTGATTTTTCTCAAGTTAGTGTACATCATGTATTATCAACATAATTGATATTGTAGGATGGAATTATAACATACTTCCTTTGACACAGAAAGTTCTATTGGACACAGATTATCTAGTGCTACTACATGTATGCTAATTTATGATAAATGTGTAGATGTGATAAAAACAACATTTATAAAATATCTGTCTTAGAAATGTTAGCTAAAATTATTTTGGGAAAAGTATGTTTGAAAATAGAATTGTAAGCTACCATATTGTGATAAATATTTCTAAATTCGTTTATTGTCAGAAAGCAACAAAATTAATTAAAACAGTAGCCTCATTTAAATATGTTTTTATTCAGAAATGCATGTTTTATTGTATGTTTGTGGCTTAACTTTTTTTGTAAAGTTAAAACTTTATTATACTTTTTACATGAATCTGCAATTTCAAGATATTTTAATGGTTGATAGGCACAGGACAATTGAAGAAAACCTGTAAATATATTTGGTAAAATTTATGATGCAGTGTTTTGCAGATGGCTTCAGAGAGTATTATCACATCTGTTTGAGATATGCTCAGTTTTACATTTGTCTCTTAGGTAATCAACAAGGCTGAGATCAGTAAATCATATGTAAGCCACTGTGTAGTTATGAAGCTATTCTGAAAATAGGCATATCAATTTATCATATCTAGACTTTCAAGTTATATTGATGTTGTTGAAAATGATTTTGTATTACATGTGTTCTTCCAAATCATAGGTCAAAATATTTTATTCATGTATGTCTTTTAAATGAAGGGTGGTTAGGATAGTCCTGATTATTGCACATGAATATTCTCTTTCACTAGATTATTGTTTGGGGGCAAATTTTAGACTACTATTTTTTTAAAAAAGGGTAACTTAGTTTAATCCAACCTTTTCAGATAGTTAGAAATTATCGAAATGTATATTTTTTTGTAAAGATGGTCTTGTGAAAATCGTTGAGCTAGAAACATGTCCTTTATTAGTGGAATTCTTAGAAGCTTTCCTTGGGCTTCACTGGGTGGTAATAGACTGTGATTGTATTGTGCTGTATATAATTGTATAAATAATCTATATCCCATTATCCCATTCAGGAGATAGAATATTTGTATTACTTTATTATTTGATAAAATATTCCCATTCTATTATAATACCTAGTCTTAATAGAACGGGAATATTTTATCTTACTAACATAGTTATTACCTGGCCACTCTCTGTGTCCATAGGACCTTACAGGGTAAAGGGAGGGCAGTGTGTATTTAAAGTCTGTGCATGTGACACACAAAGGGCTTAGCGACATCCCTTTTTCCCAGCACAGGATACCCACACTTCCTGAATATTTTGTTGTTAAATTAGATTTTGTGTGTGTGTGTGTGTGTGTGTGTGTGTGTGTTTATATGTATATGTGTGGTTTATATGAACATATAGATGCATGTTTATATGTGCATTTTTTTTTCTTAAAATGTTATTGTTTCTCTTTTTCTTTTATGTCAGTTGATGATAGAGCCTAGAAGGGAAGGGAAACTGTTCATGTCCTTGCCTTAACTTTCAAATATGATAAAAACAACATTTATAAAATATATGTCTTAGAAATGTTAGCTAATATTATGTTAGGGAAAGTATGTTTAAAAATAGAATTTGGGGCCGGGCGCAGTGGCACACGCCTGTAATCTCAGCACTTTGGGAGGCCGAGGCAGGTGGATCACGAGGTCAAGAGATCGATACCATCCTGGTCAACATGGTGAAACCCCGTCTCTACTAAAAATACAAAA
>NW_016107351.1:10633651-10639974 GCF_001604975.1 Cebus imitator | reverse complement strand
AAAAAAAAAAAAAAAAAAAAAAGAGAGAGAGACGTAACTTTCGGTGGGATCCGGGTGATCTGGTCGGATCTGGAAATGGGCAGTAGAGAAGTTCACTGATGCAGTGTGCTGACACTGAAATGTGTGGTTATGGACTAGACAGTTGTGATTTCAGAACTGTGTAAGTAAGGGGCAGATTCCAAATTAAATCAGTATAAAAGAGTAGCAGAGAAGAAATTTCCAGATTCCAGCCGCATTGCTTGTTTCATTGGAAGTGGCGGTTCTTTTTTTTCTTTTTTTTATCCACCGCAGAACACAACTTCCTCGGAACTCTTCTGGGAGTGAATGTTATCAGCAAATTACCAAACCAACACCCCCTTAGACAAAGAGCTGCCTCACCTGTGCATTGCCTCGGCCACCTGCTAAAGGTAAGGTGTTAGTTAAAATAGTCCTTGCTTTCTAGGAGAAGCCATGTTTGGGTAGAAATCGAGGTGGCAATTTTATGAAGATTGACGTTGTGATTACATTCTAATTGATTCTAAGATTTCACAACAAGTTAAGAGATGCCGCTTTTCTTATATACCTTAGTGGCTTTTTCTACATCTCAGTACATTTACTATTAATATGAAGGATTTCCTTAACTTTTCTCATCTAGTAAACTGAACTTCCTCATGGTTTGATCCATTGTGATGCAGAAACATTGATGTAAACAGGAGACACAGTAGCTTCTCCATAACTGTTAGACTGGAAAGTTGACAAACTGTTTGGTCTGAAATGACTGATCAAATAAATGAATGACCTAGAGCTTTAAGAAACAGAAGGGAAGAGACAGACATGAAACCTGACGTTGTGGATGTCTATCACTTTTTAGCCCAGTAGAAGGAGGAAAAGCAGCACCAATATCTGGCATCCTTGACATTGGGAAGTTTTAGTGTCATTGTTCTGACCTCATCATGGAACCAGCTGCTAGAAATGAGGTTTTCTCTGTGCACTCTGGGTATATTTGTTCTAGCACATGTAGGAGGAAGATTGAAGAGGGATCTCATACCCCCATGACTCCTTAGGAAATGTTTCTCACCTTTGCCACTTTTCCCACTGTGTCCTTGCAGGTGATGGCCACAAAGAGGTGGATTTGTTGAGTTGTTGCCATTCCTTCTACTGCCAGCTTCACCAAAACATTGACAGTCTTCCTTATGCATGGAGACTCCTCTCTTCCCTGTGTTGCAGTGGATACCTCCTGCAGATAAGAAATGCTTAACTGAGAAATGCTCATGTTGGGATATCATCGATGAGACTTTAATTTGGGCATGGTGACTGTTTCCCTTGCTGCCACTTGACTCAATCCCAGGAGCCTCAGTAGAGGATATAATATTACACAAGCTGCTCAAAATGGTGGAATTGCTCAGTACTCCCATAAATATACATTTATAGTTTTCATTTGCCACATGGTAAACTGAAAAATATAGATATATTGAAAAGAAACTCTGCATGATTTTTTCAAAAATTCAAAGCATATTTAAATAATTAATATATAAATTAAATGCCCTCCTCTCTTCCAGTTCTATCCCTATAGTTTTCCTCTATTGAGTGAGCTGCATGCATTCTTTAGTGGACAGATGCACACAAACACACAAGCCATTTTGGGGAAGGATCCGGGAGTGTGGCCATATTGTAACACATTTTTCTGCAAATTACCTCTTTCATTTAACAGCTCTTATTCAGTGGCCTTTTTCTTTTTCAGTAATACATACACATCTGTGTCATTTGTTGAATGATGACATGAATGTTTTGTAGATGAAATATAATTAAATGTTTTAAGCATTTCTCACTCATAGATATTTATGTTAGCACCAAATTTCTGTGCAATGAACCTCCCTCTATATAAATAATTTTGCATTTGTCTATTATATCATAATAAATTATTATCAGTTGAATTACTGGGATTAAGTATATGCACACTTCATATTTTGAAAATTATTGCAAGATTGCCTTCAAAAAATGTGGTTAACAACTTTATCCTCAAATGGCCATGAATGAGATTGCCAGCTTTCCTACAACCTCACAGACAATGGAGTTCATAAATATTTAAGATTTTTACCAATGTGATCACCCAACTATTGTCTTAAATTGTATTTCTTTTGTTTTTGAGTTTGGTCATTTTTTCATGTTTATTAGCCATCTGTATTTTTTAATTTCTTCTTTATGTCCAATTTTGTGGGTGGGAGGAGGATTTAGTCTCTTCCTGATTTCAAAGAGCTCATTTACTATTTTGGAAAATAAGATTTGGATTGTCAACCATTATAGCTATTTTTCACACACTTTTTAACTTTGTTTTTATTATAAGAATGTGTATGATTGTTATATGTCAAAGTATAACCATGTTTGCTTTTACGGCTTCTGAGTTTCATGTCATTTTTGGAAAGATTAATATATATACTGAGTCCATAAAATCCTTCACCTATGTTAAATTCTAATTCTTTTGTGTTTTTTTAATTCAAATTCTTAAATCATGAGAAATTTTTTTGTTTTGAAATCTTAAAGTTGCCAAGTTATTTGCCATTACTTGCGATTATTTGCCAATAATTGCCCATTTATCTGTACCGCCATCTTGCGCATATGTGCTGTACTCTCATCTGTGACTGGCTCCATTTTTGTTCTGTGGATTTGTGTGTCTCTTCTTCTGCCTCCTGTCTCATGTGTCTTCTCGTTGGAAGAAATTACAGTTTAGACTGCAATTTCATCAACTTTAATAAATTAATTGAGGGGAGAAATTGGTTTTTAAAAATATTAAGTCTTCGTATCCAAGGACAAGGTATGTCTTTTTTTATTCAATAATTTTAATTACTGTTAATATTTTCACTTTGGTGACGGGAGTTTTTCTTTTAATTTATTTTCTTGTTCATTTTTTGTATCTAAAGTTTTGTTTTGTTTTGTTTTGTTTTGTTTTGTGTTTTGGGGGTTAGTGGCCACCTTACTGTTTCTTGTTGCTTTTCAGATTTTTTCAAAGTACAGACTAAATCTTTTGCAAATATTCAAGGCTTTAATTTTCCCCCTTCATATGGACCCTGATTTTCGTTATGTTGACAAAGTCCACAGACTGTTGCTATCAGAACACTTGAACAGTTATGGAAATATTACCCACCCTTGATTTAATCAGGATTTAATGGAATGCTTCTTTGGTTTGACTGGCACATTGTTGCTGGTCATTTTATCCCAAAGACCACCAGAAAGAGCTATGATCAAGCAAAGCTGAGTTTATTAAACTTACTTGCAGCAAGGGAAAACACCACCTTGATAGTGTTTAATAGTGTTTAAAAATCAGGAAATGAGGCTTTGGGGTTTGGGCAGGGAACTGATTAGAAATGGGCAAAATTTATCATGCAATACTTTGAGATTGGTGGGAAAGTGACATGAGGTTCTTAATGTGAGTTTTGATGATCAAATCATTGTCTAGGTGAACTATTTGCCTATATAGAGATGCTATCAGTGATAGAAAAGCTATTTGCTTAGATAAGCAAACTGAATTTATTGGTTTACAGTTTTATCTTGCTGGGCAGGACTCTGCTGGGGGTGGTATCAGGTCTTATTTCCAATAGGTAAGTTATTTTGACGTGGGTGGTCTTAATCATTAATGTGTAAAATGCTGATTTTAAGTGTGAAATACTTTGTCTATCATGTTAGGGAAGTCTTCCACCTTTTATATTTTGTAAGGAATTGTTATCAAAACCAGGCGGTAGATATAATGAAATTTTTTTTACAGAAACAATTTTATTGTTCTTTTTTAAAGATTTTTGTCACTATGAATTAATTTACTATTATTGAAACTTCCTTTTATTCCTTGAATGAACAGACTCTACTGGTAGTTAAAACATGTTTTATTCTTTTAATTTACTACTTAATCGTGGGTATTTTAATTTGATTCATAATTTTTACAAGTATACAACTAAGTGAAATTGATCTGTGATTTTTCTTTTTTGTGCTATTTTTGTCATGTTTTGATGTCAGATAATCTGTTTGTGTTAAGGATTTTCTTCTTATACTATGTTCTAGAGTTGGTTAAAAAAAAAAAGCTGTAGTCTCACTATCATTGTTTAAGTGAACACATCAATGAAATCATTTGGACTCTCCTTTGTTCTTGGTGGTTCGGAGTTAGAAGGGAAGCTATATAGAAGGTTTTTTTTTTTCCTTTTTTTGTATGGTTATTGCTTGTTCTTTGTTTTGTGTCTTAAATTTAACCTGTTTTCTCTTAGCCAATCACAGTTCATGCAGATCTTAAACACATTAGCATTAAGTTATACAAAGTGCACTTTCATCATTCTATTAAATTTCTCATTTCAATTATGTATTCATTTTCATTTCATTTATAGTTATTTCTGCTGTGCCTTTGTCAATGAATAAGTCTAACTTGTGGATATTTAGCATCACCTAGCTTTCCCGTTCCCTCTCCCTCAATCAGGTCTTTAGTATAATTTATCAGTTAATTTTTAAGGTTCTAATTTACTTATATATATTGTTTCTGTATTCTTTTCTTTTCCTAATAAATTCTTAAATATGTGTAATACATTCATTTTCACTTGTTCTTGGCAATGAAAGTTTTATCTTGCTGTGCATTTTATAAAACTTTTCATTATGAACACATTGTAGACATACAGTGTATGAGGAGAAAAAAACAGTGAACTAGCACATACGAGGAACTGGAATCGGTTCCACCATTATCAACATTTTGCCATACTTACTTCAGGTTAATTTTAAGTATTTTCAAATAAGCTAGAGAAATCATAACACTTTTTTGTCTCCCATAAACATTTTTAAAATTTTATTTTTAAATGTATATATATATATATATACACACACACACAAACATATGCTTTTATACTGTTCTGTATCTTTCTTTCATAACTTATGTAATATAAAAATATTCCAATATTTCTAGCTGATGGTTACATAGCCAGGTGGAGCTTCCCTGTTATTTTTAATAACTTATATTTTTACATAGATAAAATTTACATAGTTAAATGTGTTGATATATATGTATTAATTGTATAATTCAATAAGTTTTCTTAAAAATAATTATATCCCATTCAGAAGATAGAATATTTTTATTACTCCAACCAACCACCTTCTCAAAAAAAAAAAGTGATTTCTATGATCATAGATTAGTTTTGCCTGTTCTTGAAATTAATATAAATGGAATCACACTGTGTGTCTGACTTCTTCCACTCATCATAATGATATTGAGATTTATCCATGATATTCCCTATATCATTAGTTTAAATTTTTAAAATAATTGTAATATTTCACTAAATGGTCATATTACAGTTTGTTTATCTATTCTCTTGTTGATGCACACCTGAGTAGTTTCTAGATTTTAGCTGTTCTGAATATTAGCAGATCTCTTATGTAAATACCTAAAAATTGTTTGATTATAAGACAGATTTTTGCTTAACTTTATAGGAAACTGGTAGAGAGTGTTCTAAAGAATTGGACGCTTTTCACACTCCCAACCAGTAATACAAGATTTTTAGTTACTGTCCATTTTTGCCAACATTGGAAATTTTGAGTCTTATCTATTAAGTGGATGTGAGGTGATATTTTGTTGTGACTTCAGTTCGAAATTTGACCACTTAAGAAGGCAACCAGTTTTTCAAGAAGTTATCCCGTTGTAAATCTTCTTTAGTAAAATTTGTGTATTTTTCCCAACTTTTAAATTATGATTTTGAAGTAATTTTAGACTTACAGGAAATTTGCAAAAATAGTAGATTTCCTGTGTATTCTGTACTCAGCTTTCTGGATATTAGCATTTTACATAATCTTTATTATAGCATTATTGCATACAGTGATCATTGAAATCAGGAAATTAATGTAATACTATTAACCAGCCTGCAGACCATATTCAGATTTTCCAGTTATCCTACTAACGTCCTTTATATCTCATCCCGGATACAATTCAAGATCCCATATTGCATTTATCTGGCGTGTTTTCTTTGCCCTCTCTCCTGACTACAAATCTGGGAGAGCTCCTTCAGTCTTTCTTTGTATTTCATTAAATTGACACATTTGAGGAATACTAGACCATAACTTTGTACACTAGTCTCCAATTTGGATTTGTCTGATATTTTTTATTATTAGATTAAGGTTATGAACTTTTGACAAAAGATAACACAGCAGTAATACTGTGCCCTTTTCCGTGGATCATATCTGGGGTACATGATGTCAGTGTCTTATTTCTTGATGATAAATATGATCACTTGTTTAAGGTAGTGTCTGCCAGGTTTATCCTCTGCAAAGTTAGTTCTCCTTTCTTTGTTGTTTTTTTTTTTTTTTTTTTGAGACAGAGTTTCGCT
>NW_016107351.1:10626876-10633532 GCF_001604975.1 Cebus imitator | reverse complement strand
AGAGACGGGGTTTCACCGTGTTGACCAGGATGGTCTCGATCTCTTGACCTCGTGATCCACCCGCCTCGGCCTCCCAAAGTGCTGGGATTACAGGCTTGAGCCACCGCGCCCGGCTTTTCTTTGTAATTAATATTTTATGAGGAGATACTTTGAGACTATGCAAATATTTTATTTCATCTAATTTCAGCATTAATTGAAGATTCTTGCCTACAGCAATTTTGATTATGGTGTTTAACTAGTGATGGTTTCTATTTCCATGATACTTTCTCTACTTACTCATTGGAATTTGACTGTAAGGAAGAACTGTTCTCCTTCTCCATTTATTTGTACTCGGTTGTTACTTTACATCAGTATGGATTTGTGGATATCTTATTTTATGAGTTGTTACATTTTGCAATCATTGTTTATTTTTAATTTTCCATTTTTTTCTGGGTTTGATCATTGGGAGCTGCTTTAAGGTAGACCCCTGTGTTCTTTTAATATAGCCCCATAATGTTTTGACAACTTTTTTTTCTGGTATCACAAGGTGTTTTAGGTTTGTTTTGTATTTGCCTTACCCAAGCCTGTAATCAACCATTTCCTCAGAGAATTCTAGTTTTCTCTTGATATTAAGTGCATTCATTGCTAACGGGGTTTTATTGCTTCTAGGCCTAGAGCTGAGAGGAGCTATGTGTCCGTTTACTCACGCACACACGCAGACACATAAGCACACATCTATATTTATTTCTGTCTCTATCCATTTATTTATCTTAAATATATATATTAATAGCATGCAGAATACTCTTGATGGTATATATCTTTATTAAAAATCATGAGTTCATACTGATACAGATTCAAATCCATCATCATAGTATTAATTTTATTCTTCCCTCTTGGCTTATTTGTGATTTGTTTCTTCAATAGTGAGAAACCTACCTTACATTATCTACAGTATGTTTTGTTATTTCTTCAATGCAATGTACAATTGAAGTAATTTCAGAATAGCGTTACCCCTTTTAAAATGAAATCACTAACTACAGCACAATATTTAAATATAATTCTTTTTTCTTTATTTGTAACAATGTCCAGTCAACATACTGTTTCTAACCATATTTAGGTTAATTAATCTTTTTTCCTATCCCCTGCAGTTTGGTTACATTTATCATTTAAATTGGCATTTTTTCTACTCTTTATATTCCATTTTGAGTTCCCTCACATTTTGGATTATTTTAATTATATTTGTATATGTGAAACATTACTATGGTTCTAAAAACTAGGACTGTGAGAAATACCACTCCCTCATCATCTCTGCTACACTGGTTGTATTCTTTCCAGCCTAATCTCGCCCAACCCCTAGAGTTAACGAGTCTATTAGTTTCTGGTTTATATTTTTCTCTTTTTTCTTGTTCACTAGTGAGCAGATAAGTGTATATTTTATCATATATAACATGTATATTTTATCATATCCCCTTCCTTCCTTACATGACTGGTGGCATACTATAGATTTTTTTTGTAATTTTCTTTTTCCACTTAATATATCCTAGAAATCACTTCATATGTATTCAAAGAGATATTCCTCATTCTGTAAAGCTTGTTAACTCTCTGGACACATCATAATTTATTCAACCCCACTGGTCTATGATAACTGTAATATGTGTAAAGTATCACACTACAAATAGTTTTACATTGGGTTATTCCCTCTTCATTTCGAAGTGTTCTTTGTATCACTGAGACATACATTTCTTGTTCAATATGTGTTTAAATGTTTATTTCATTAAGTATCTTAGTCTGCCTGCCTGCCTTTTCATTTCCTTTCTTTTTCTTTTCTTTCTTTTCCTTTTAATGCCATTATGCCCTAAATTGTAAAATGACCTAAATTTTCCAGTGGCTCATCCCTTATTGCTATTTATTCTCCCTCTCCTTTTCTCCCCCACCTCTTTTTCTTTAGGTGAAATTAACATAATAGTCATTTATATGCATCCAAAATGTTTTACAACCACCATCCTTAACTAGTTCCAAAACGTTTCCAGCACCCCGAAGAGAACCCATACCCAGTAAGCAGTCAGTCCCAGCTGTCTTTCTCCTATCTTTTCTATTTTGTTCTTCGGAATTTTTTTGAGACTAGGTCTCACTTTGCACCCAGGCTGGAGTGCAGTGGCACAATCATAGCTCACTGCAGCCTCAAACTCCTGGCCTCAAGCAATACTTCCACCTTAGCCCCCTGAGCAGCTAGGACTATAGGCGTATATCACCACACCCATCTAATTTTTAAAAAGAATATTTTAGACGCAGTGTCTTCCTATGTTGCCCAGTCTTGTGTCTTTTGATAAACAGACATTTAAAATTCTTAAGTCCAGTATATCAGTTTGAGTCTCTTATTTTTAGTGCTTATTACTAACTTACTATTAAATCTTTGTTTACTCCAAGTTTGCCAATAATGGTTTTCTAAGTTTTCTTCTAGAAGCTTTGGGACATAAGTATAACATCTGTCTCAAATCATTTTCAAATGTAATTGAAGTTCAGTGTTTTCATGAATCTTCAGTTGTTCCAGAACCATTTGATCAAAAGATTTTTCTTTTTCTACTGAATTATCTAATGCCATGTTGAAAATAAATTGGCCATATATGTAGGGATCTTTTCTGAACTCTGTTTTTCCTTCTTTATGCCATTTTTATTCACTGAAGTTTAATAGTAAATCTTGAGATTAAGTAGTATGAGTCCAAAATGTTGTTATTTCAAGGCTTTATAGAGGAATGAATTGGCTACACTAGGATCTTTGTATTTTCACTAAAATTTTAGAATTATTTTGTCAATTTGCTAAAAAATGAAACTCTGCTGAGAAATTGATTTTGATTACATCAAAACTATAGATGAATTTAGGGAGAAATGACATCTTAACAATGTTGAGTCTATAGTTCTGCATTTATTAGGTCATCTATAATTTCTCATAGAAGTCTTTTATAGTTTTTAGTGTAGAAGCATACCTTATAGTTTTCAATATAGAAAGATTATGAAAATTTAACATTTAATAAATTAGGTACTAAGTTAAATTGTTAAATTTAACTATTGAATTTGTGGTTTTGATATTATTGTAAAGAATATGTTTAAATTTTGTTTTCCAGATTTTGTTACTGTTGTATGAAAATGATAATATTTTCACATTGCAGATACCTTTCAGTTGGGTTGGCTTCTTTTCAGTCTTAAGAGAAAATATCTAATTTCTTACCATTAAGAATGATACTAGCTGTGATTTTTTTCATAGATGTCCATTACCAAATTGAGCAAGTTTTATTCTAGTGCCAGTTTGCTGATAATTTTTATGATAAATATGTGATAAATTTACTGAATGTTTTTCTTCATTTATTAATATAATCATGTTTTCCCCTTTATTCTCTTATTATGGAAAACTGCATTGGTCAGCTTTTGAATGTTAGCCCAACGTTGCATTCTTGATATACTCCAATTGCTCACTATTACCCTTCCTGTATGTATTACTGTATTCAATTTTCTACCAGTTATTTAAGGGATTTTCACCTATGTCTATGATGGCCTGTGATTTCCTTTCAAAAAACTTTTTGTCGCATTTTGACATCAGGCTTCATAAAATGTATTTAGTATAGTGCTCTCTGTGCTAGTACACTCAACTCTTGAACAACAGACATGGGGATTAGGGGTGCTGATTCACCCCATAGTTGACAATCTATGAACAATATTGACTCTCCAGAAACTTAACTACTAATAACCTGCTGTTGACTGAAAGCCTTACAGATAACATAATCAATTAACACATATTTTTGTATGTGCTACATACTATTTTCTTACAATAAACGGGAGATAATAAAAGAAAATGTTATTAAGAACATAGGAAGAGAAAATATATTTACTATTCATTACTTGAAAGTGGAGCATCATAAAGGTCTTCATTCTCATCATCTTCGTGTTGAATAGGCTGAGGAGGAGGAAGAAGAGGAGGGATTGTTCTTACTGTATCAGAGGTGGCAGAGATGGAAGAAACAGAGGAAGTGTGAAGGGGAGGTGGAGAAGCAGCACACTTGATGTAACTGTATGTAAATACAGCTTCTAGATTTTTTTGCTTTTCATTTCTCTAAAATTGTTTCTATGTGGTACAGTCCTTTTTACACTGTTTAGTTGTAATACTCATAGAAGGAGCAATATTGTAAAGAAGTCAAACTCAGACTTGCATAGTTGGAAACCTTCTGCCAGACTCTTTTCTGGCACAATTTTTTTCTGGCCCTGCTTCTGTGTTGTCTTCCTCATCGTCTGGTACTGGTTCTGAAGCACTTGTCTCCGTCAGGTCGTCTTCGGTTAATTCTTCTGGGGTATTGTCTATTAGCTCTTGAATTTCTCCAAGGTCTATATCTTGAAACCCTTCACTCACCACCCTTTTTTCCCTGCCCGCTGTCTCTTTCATGATTTCCTTGATTGGCTGTGTTGTATTGGGCTTGATGGCTTACACAGCTTTTTGTATAACAATGATGGCATCTTCAGTGATACGATCCTTCCAGACTTTCATGATGTTCTATCAGGGTTTTCTTGCATAGTGTTGACAATCCTTCCCATAAAGTACTGTGTGTAATGAGCATTCATGGTCCTTACAACTTCCTGATCTAGAGGATGATTTAGAGACATTATGTCTGGGGACAGATAGACCACTTTGACACTTTCGGTGTTGAACTCATGGGGTCAGGGACATTGTCCAGTTTTTAAAAAAACATTAACAGGCACTCACTTACTGACGAGGTATTTCTTGACATCAGGATCAAAACATCAATGAAACCAATACAGAAAAAAGAGTTCTTATTGTTCAGGCCTTTTTGTTTTACAACCAAAAAGACTGGCAGGTGGTGGTTAACTTTTCCCTTCAAGGCTGAGAAGTTAGCCACTTTATAGATAAGGGCGGTCCTGATCATAAACCCAATTACATTTGCACAAAACAGTGGAATTAGCCCATCTCTTCCCGCCCTAAATCCTGATGCTCACTTCTCTTCCTTACTAATAAATGTCCTTTGTGGCTTTTATTTTTTCAGAGTAGACCACTTTCATCTGTTTAAAAACTTGTTCAGGCAGGTATCCTTTCTCCTCAATGATTTTCTTAACAGTATCTGGGAACTGGGCTGCCTCTTGGTCAGCAGAAGCTGCTTCTCCTGTTATCTTGACAGTTTTTAACCCAAATCTCTTTCTAAAATTATCAAACGATCCTTTGCTAGCATTAAATTCTCCAGGCTTGTAACCTTCACCTTCCTTTTGCTTAGGTTGTCGTATAATGACTTAACTTTTTCTCAAATCGTCTTACAGCCTAGAGGTATGCCTTAGAGCGATCCAGTACCCACAGAAAAGCTGTATTTTCCATACAAAAAAAGAGATTTTGGAAAAGAGTAAGGTTTTCACATTGCTGGCGTAGCTGCAACAATGGCTTCATGAATTTTCTTTTTCTTTCTTTTTTTTACAATGTTCTTCATACTGGATTCATTTATCTTGAAATAGCAAGTAGCCACTGCTCAGACCTCAATCTCTGGTACCTGTTAAGCTATTAAAAGTTTCCTTGTAATGTCATGACTTTCTGCTGCTTCTTAGGAGTACTTTCAGTATCAGTGGCACTTTATATGGGTCCCATGGTGTTAAAGTTTATGGTATTACACTAGACATGAGCTTTCTTTTAACTGCCATATGCAGTTTACTGGAGGGAGAAACTGTTCACTGGCATGATTAGGGTCACATAGCATTTTAAGCAGATACATTTGAGCTCCCCACCATAGCAAAAGGAGGTGGCTACAAAATTATTACAGTAATACTTGATGTACTATAGTTAATTTTATGTAATTAGGACTTAATACCACATATTTACATTTCTTTACATTTCTCCCAACTGCAAATGGTATCATGTGGAATCTATGAGTATGTGTGGGTAGGTTTTGATAAATTTTAACTTTTTATAATTTGTGTACATTTTATGGTAATAAATGATAAAATAGGCTAGTATCTACGTATATTTAATGCATTCATGACATATTTCTTAATTTTTTGATATTTCTGAGCTACTCATAGTTTTTTCAGATTGTCACAAATCTCCAAAAATGTATCCAATGTATTTATTGAAAAATGTCTACATATAAATACATCATATACAGTTCAAACTTGTGTTGTTCAAAGGTCAGTTTTCTTTGTAGAATGTTTGACAGAATTCATTAGTGAAATGATTTGGGCCTGGAGTTTCCTTCGTGATATTTTCATGAACAATTTCAGTTCATTTAATAATATAAGATTGGGAGTTCCTGTTTCAACTAATGTTAGCTTAGTACTGGTTTTCAAAGAGTATATTCCATTTTATCAGATATGTCAAATTCGGTGGTACAAAGTTGTTGACGATATTTCCTTATTACCCTTATACTCTGTGTAAGATCTCACCTTTTCCATTTCTGATATAGATAATATTATTTTTTTCTTAGATTACTCTTTTTAGGGTTTTCTTTATTACTATCTTATTTTTCATTTAAAAGAATCTTTGATTTGGTAGTTTGCTTTATTATCTGTCTTTATATTATCGATTTCTTTCCTTCATTTTATCTTGGTTTTAATATGCTCTTTTTTTTTTTTTTTTTTTTTTTTTTTTTTTTTTTTTTTTTTTTTTTTTTTTTTTTTTTTTTTTTTTTTTTTTT
>NW_016107351.1:10624944-10626730 GCF_001604975.1 Cebus imitator | reverse complement strand
ACTTAAGTCTTTTATTGTAGACCTTGCTTATTTTCTAATATAACCATTAAAGGCTATAAGCACTGCATTTATAGATTCCACAAACTTTGATATATTTATTATTATTTAATTCAAATATTTTACTTCCTTTGTGCTTTAATTTGATCTGTTATTTTTAAGTGGCATATTTAATTTACAAATATTTGGGACTTTTCTGTGTAACTTGTTACTACTTCTATTTTAGTTTTGTTTTGGTTCTAAAAAGTTGTTCTGGAGACAGGCGCGGTGGCTCACGCCTGTAATCTCAGCACTTTGGTAGGCCGAGGCAGGCAGATCTCCTAAGGTTGGGAGTTCGAGACCAGCCTAACCAACATGGAGAAACCCTGTCTCTACTAAAAATATAAAATTAGCCGGGCGTGTTGGCGCATGCCTGTAATCCCAGCCACTCGGGCGGCTGAGGCAGGAGAATCACTCGAACCCAGGAGGCAGAAGTTGCAGTGCCGAGATCGCGCCATGGCACTCCAGCCTGGGCGACAAGAGTGAAACTCTGTCTCAAAAAAAAAAGTTACTCTGATATTTCAGCTTTCCAAATTTATTGAGACTTATGGTCTAGCATATGGTGGGTCTTGACAGAAGTGTCACATGCAAATGAATATATATTTAAACTCAAGGTGTTCATACTTTGTTCAGATAGATAGTGATTAGATTTTCTAGATTGTCAGTTAATTTTTAAAATTGTTTTATAAGTTACAAAGAATAGTGTAAAAACTTTCTGCAGTGATTATGATTTTATTTATCTTCAGTTCTCTCAGTTCTTCATGTATTTGGAAATATCTTGTTTATACTTTTATTATGAATATTATGACTTTAATAAATTGTCTGTTTTCCTAATTTGGCATGTCTTACCTTAGGTAATATTTGTTGTCTTGAAGACTACTTTATCCGGTATCTAAATGATATTACCAGTTTTCTTGGGCTTTTAGTATATCTGATGTATTCTTTTTCTATTCTTTAAATCTGTCTTTATAGTGCTTCTATTATAGACAGCATAGAGATGGGTCTTTTATATCCAATTTAACCATCAGTGACTTTTAAGTATTTGGGGTCTTAGGTCCCTTTACATTAAACATACTATCGTGAGTAGACTTATGTCTACTGTTTAGCTATTGTTTTTACATTTGTCACCTCTAATTTGTTCCTCTCTCCCTGCTTTGCTTCATTCTTTTGGGTTAATTAAATATTTTTAGTATCCTATGTTAACTTCCCTGTTTACATTTCAGCTCCATCTCTGGGTATTTTGTATGGGTTATAATATGTCACCTTAATTTATGACAGTCCACATAGAGTTAATTTTGTACATTTTTCATGAAGTGAAAAAAAAAATGCTTTTTTCAAGAGAGAGTCTCACTCTGTCACCCAGACTGGAGCGCAGTGGCTGCGCTATCTTGGCTCACTGCGTCATGAGGTGGTACTGTATTAATTCTAAAAGAACTATGATAATTTAAAGATGCATATTATAGCCGGGCGCGGTGGCTCAGGCCTGTAATCTCAGCACTTTGGGAGGCCAAGGTGGGTGGATCACGAGGTCAAGAGATCGAGACCATCCTGGTCAACATGGTGAAACCCCGTCTCTGCTAAAAATACAAAACATTAGCTAGGCATTGTGGCACATGCCTGTAATCCCAACTACTGAGGAGGTTGAGGCAGGAGAATTGCCTGAACCCAGGAGGCGGAGGTTGCAGTGAGCCGAGATCGCACCATTGCACTCCAGCCTGGGTAACAAGAGCGAAACTCCATCTCAAAAAAA
>NW_016107351.1:10606325-10624923 GCF_001604975.1 Cebus imitator | reverse complement strand
CACAGCAAAAAAAACAAAGTGAAAAGACAACCTAAAAAAAAAAAAAAAAAAAAAAAAAAAAAAAAAAAAAAAAAAAAAAAAAAAAAAAAAAAAAAAAAAAAAAAGCATATTATCATCATAAAACAATCACTAAAAAGTACAGAGAAGTATAGCTAAAAAAGACAATAGCAGAATTAAAATGTAATAGTAAAAATACTTGATTAATCTAAAAAGAATACAGGAAAAAATGAAGAACAAAGTAAATTTTATAGAAAACAGATGACAAAATGGTAGACCTAAACACTGTCATTTTACAAATGACTTTAACAGTACTCTTCTTTTTTATTGCCTTAATTGATCAAATACTAGGTAAAGTGTTTTAAAGTCTCTTTGTAGTTTCCTTTAACTCTTAAAATTTTGTGCAATTTTTGCTTTATGAAGATTAATGCTATGTTACGTACCTCATGGGTTCAGTTAAATTTGATCTTGTGAATCAGACTTTTGATCAATTGAGAGCAATGATTTTTTTTTTTTTTTTTACAAGCTTTTCTTTTACATCTCAAGCATGCCTCTCCATTTTTGAAAAAACATGTAGTCGGGTTACATGTTTTCATTTTAATTTTTAAAACTATTATATACTATTATTCTTATATAACTTACGTTGTGTTAATTTGTCTTTGCCATTCTGTTTGTTGTTTTGTAATTTTCCTTTTTTCTTAAATGACTTGGGGTGTTTCATCTGATTTTGATGTTTTTAAATAAAACTTGTGTTACTGTCCCCCATTCCAATCATTTAGAAGAGATATTGCATAGTGTTTTGTTAAGTTTAGGTTACTTTTGAATCTTATATGATGACATCAACTTTTTTTTATTTGATCAACTTAATAAAGGCATCCTTGTTTGAAAGAAGACAAGAACAGATCCACAAATTTATTATTCATGTAATAAGTAGCCATTAAGATAATAAATGTTTTTATTTATTGATTGCATAGTGAAAAGTGGTAGGACGGTTTTGTGCTGAAATGCCTAATATTTAAAAAATGTTTTGGCCAGGCACAGTGGCTCACACCTGTAATCCCAGTACTTTGGGAGACCGAGGCAGGCAGATCACTTGAGGTCCAGAGTGCGAGACCAGCCTGGCCAATATGGTGAAACCCCATCTCTACTAAAAATACAAATATTAGCCAGGCATGGTGGCTTGTGCCTGTAGTCCCAGCTACTTGGGAGGCTGAGACAGGAGAATTGCTTGAACCCAGGAGGCGGCGGTTGCAGCGAGCTGAGATCACGCCACTGCACTCCAGCCTAGGTGTTGAAGTGAGACTGTCTCAAAAAAAAAAAAGTTTCTAATTACCCCATGCTAAAGTCAAATGTAATATAATGTTATTAATTTGATATATGTAACATTTTATATATGTGCTTATATAATGGTACTCATACTGCCTCCCTCAAATTGCTCTTTTGAGTATTATAAAAAGTTTATCTGGAAAAACCAGTTTGGAAAGGTTTGGAACATAAGGCTGCAGTAATTAGATGCTGAGAACAGCAGCAATAATGGTAGTCACATAATATCTGATTAAGGCAATATTTGCACCCAGGTATGCCTTGCTACAGAACTGTGTGATTAATCATTACACCTTGATGTTCTTCATAGCCTGCCTTCACTTTGTGGCATAATCTGAGGTTTTAAACCATGATCACATAGCACATTTGTACAGTTAAATTTTAAAATATATAGGAATTACACAGTCAAATTATTGCATTTATTTCATGATTATATTCTGTTCGCATCCATAAGTACCATATGGTCAACAATTACCTATCAAGGAGAATTTGGCTGTCACCTCTTGTTTCATTGTACCACGTTCACACTGTTGTTTACCTCTTTTTACCATTGGCTGTATTATGTTCTCAGGAAGAATTGTTCCAGAAACGCCCTTGAAATAATATATTTTCTTAATCTTGGTAATGTTAGCCTTTCTTTGCTTTTGTGTATAAATTGTCTTGATCAGTCATCTCTCAATTATAAGATATAAAACACAAAGTACCTTAAATGAAAAAAAGGTTAATAAACATGTTGGGTCTGGCTTCAGGCTTAATGGAGTCAAGTAATCCAGAATTTAAAGAAGCACCTGACCTTTTGCTCCCTTATCTCTTAGTTCTACATTTCTTGGTGTGGCTTTAATCTGCAGTCACTTTTTCTTTATGTGAATTTGCAAAGGGGCCATTTGAAGTCCTAGATGGAATTACTACCCGCCTCACAATCTTGGTAAGATGTGGCCTTCTTTCCTCCTTGTCCATGTAAAAGTCAAGAGGTGAAGGGATGTACCAGGCGTGAGTTACTAAGACATTCAGTGACCTGGGAATAACTCAGGGTAGGTCTGGTCATATCCCCAATGGAGGTAGTATCCTCTAATGAAATAGGTCAGGGTCACTGGTCTCATTGTCCAAGGTATTAACACAGCTCATGATCTCACAACCAAGAAAATGGACACAAAGCATGAGGTTAGAGCAAAGTTTAATAAGCAAAAGAAAGCTCTTTGTAGTGGAGGGGAGTCCAAGTGGATGCAGTTTTTATAGTCAAATTCAAAAGCTTTCCCAAGAAACTCCTCTCATCTCTGTAGCCCTTTGATCTCTTATCAGTAAAGCTGTCTGTGAAGCTCCCCTTATCTTACGTCTCTAGGCAAGCAAAGCGCCGCTTAGTTTTGTTTGTATAACTGGGTTTGTTTTAGGTAAGCCCCCTTCTCCCTGTGCTGGCTCCCACAGACCCCACCATGTACATGTCTGAAAAGGGGAGGAAACCTCTTCCTGGGAGCTTGTTAATCATACAAAGAATAAAGGGCTCCTGCTGGACTTTGCCTGCCTGCTTATCTGAGGCTGTAGTCTGAGTTATCCCCCGAGGCTGCTCTTATTTTTGCCTGTAGTTGTGACTGTTTTCAGGCAGACAGCTTCTCAGAGGACTAGTCTCTCTGCCTTTTGCTCAAGTAATTTTTCCTTTCCTTCTTCACTATGATTACCAGCTCCCCTAGGACCTTATGATACGGGATGAAATATTTCCTAGGAGACAGAGAAGGGGAGTTTGCTGCCAACCTGGCCAGACCGGACACATTTATATAAAGTGTCAAGGTAAAGTACACCTACCTAAAGTGTAAGTGCTGCCACCACCACTGGGGTCCCAAGTATTCTAACTCAAGTCTTTATTCCCATGGATAGAAGTTAACATTTATACCACCAGCTCACACTATCAAGCAATCCCACATACCCCATATATACACAGGAGCCTTGTGGGCAGCAGCAAGGCCTCCCTCCAGGAATGAGTTCACTGGTTGGTTTATCCAGCTGCCCCTGCTTTGCTTATGGAAGTACTCCCTTTTCTAGGAGGCTTAGAAGCAGTAGCAGTGGTAGAAAACCCCTTCTTTACAGAGATTATGACTTAGGCTTTTGTCAGGGCCTCAAGAGAATTGCTATTGTTTTGTTAGTTAGGCTTTAGGTTTCCAATCTGCATATACATCTCCTTTGAAGCACCAGGCTTCCAGCTACTTTGATTGAGGGATCTACTTGGGATATGAAATATTATCAGGCACCATTTTTATTTATTTGTTTACTTACGAAACTTTAAGTTCTGGAATACATATGCAGAACATGCAGTGTTTTTACATAGGTATACATGTGCCATGGTGGTTTGCTGCACCCATCACCCCATCATCTATATTAGATGTTTCTTCTAATGCTCTCTCTTCTCAATGCCCCTACCCCCTGCTATCCCTCCCCTTGCTCCCCACCCCCCAACAGACCCCACTGTGTGATGTTCTCCTCCCTGTGTCCATATATCCTCATTTTTCAACACCCACTTATGAGTGGAGAACATGCAGTGTTTGGTTTTCTGTTCTTTTGTCAGTTTATCAGGCACCATTTCTAATCAGTGTACCTAAGTTGTGACTTCACATTTACAGAAAAAAAATTTTTTTTCCTTGACTTAAGGCTGCAAAAGGCCTTCTTGGCCTTGGGCTTCCTTCCGGTGGTGATAACCTCCTAAATGGACTATCTTTAAGGTCTGTGGTGGGTCCCTTCCTTTCAGGAAATTAGTGTATGCCTGGAGGGATTGGTAATGGCTTCTCTCATCTTACTCTGGCTTGGAAAGAATATGGCTATTGCAGATTTTCTAGTTTCGTTAACATCTGACTTTCAGGCTCCCTACATCTTGTAGACAGAAAAGGTACCTCCACAAAGTCGTGGGTTATTTTCTCTGCTTTCAGAAGGGCAGCTGGAAATGGTACTTAGTTCTTTGTAGCAGCACCAGCATGGGTAGCTGCCGCACCCTTACACTTCATTATCTTCTGCGGTGAAGTTCCTAAGACTCCAGGCCATGCTATCCAAAAGGCTATGTTAATGCACTGCTTTGGTATACTTCAGAATAATTGCCAGCACCCCAGTGGAAAGCCTGACTTGTAAGTGGAATGTGGGCAGATGGTAGAACTTCCTCAGAGGAACTAGAAGAGGGACAGAGAATGTCAGACATATAAATTAGAGTTTCTTTTTATTTTGGTTCCTCTGCACTGGATTACGTATGAGCCCCCACACCCACCATCACATCTGCCTGTCCTCTACCTTACTCATGCTATGTTCAGGCTGTTGTAGAGTTGGCTGTGTAAAATTAAATTAGCCTTTCTCCTCTTAACATCTGTAAAATAAAGGAACAAATTTGACAACAAAACTCCCTATCTGATATGTAAGGAGGCTGTTAGCCTGTACCACAAATGAAAGCATTTCATCCTGATGTATCAAAATAGTACCACCTGAAGGAAAACATTGGGGCCATCTGTTTCTCTCATTGTAGTTAAGAGTACAGATTTTAAAAATATGGGCCTCATGCATACAAATGCAGTATTCGCAACTCTGAACTTGAAGAAACAAGTACTAGTGTCCTGGGTGGCCCACAGGGAGAATTGCGCCAACTGCGTATTATATTTAACTGCAATTGAAAATGGCAATGCTGGGGATCTTCCGTCTCTGGTCATCTCCTGAAGATCCTACAGAGGGAGCCATAGCTAGCGTAGAGGCGAGGCATAGCCAGCCACAGCACAGACCACGGCTGTCTTCAGCACGCTCTGCACTGATCTTCCTCTACCCTGGTGTGGAGAAATGTCAGATTCATCACTAACAAAAACTGAGGGAAAAAACTGAGAGAAGTTGTCTTTTAAGTAAGACCTCAGAAGGAAGTTGCATTGTGATATTTGGAACTGGTTTGTAATTTTACCCAGTTATTTTCATTTTAATTACTGTCACTGTTTCCTTCGTTCTTGATAAACTGAGCTCTTTGAGATTGTCTTTTTTGTACCTTGATGCCAGAGCTTACAATACTTTCCGATTATGCTATATGCTCAGTAAATACAATGTTGGCATTTTGAATGATTTATCAAATGATTGAAGGAGTGGGTGATAATAGTAGATTACATATACAGTCAGCCACATATGTGTATGTGTGTGTGTTCTCTGGCTGGTGACCCAAAGAGCCACCAAGAGTAATTCTAAAAAGAATAATTCTAAAGGGGGCTAAAGCAGGAAGGGAGTGGCATTTAAGCATGTAGCGACAGGGAACATTTGGGACCTATGCAGTTTCATAACATGCTGTTTCCTGTGTTGCCTGTTTCATTAGCATGTTAATTCTCCACCCTGGGTATGATTTTTAGTATTATGAGGCAGAAGGTGAATACCGATCATTTTTCTGGTCTTGTATGCATGTGGGAAACAGGGTTCACTCCTTTGAGTAAGATTTGCAGTGAGAGTTGCTTATTTTAGTTTCCTCAAAGTCCTGCAATCAGTGGGTATAGCGCCTTGAATAAGATTTATAGTGGGATGTTGCTTATCTTAGTCTCTCCAAGGCCCTGCAATTGGTGAGATGGCACGTTGAGCAAGATTTATGGTACAAAGTGGATGGTCTGCATGGGGTACCCGCCAACCGCAGGCCCCCTGCCCCCGCCAGCTTGCAGTAGAGGTCGTTGGTGGGTCACAGGGGCTGCATCCTGTCCCTACTGTTTCTCTGGAACTAATCCTTAGACTCTGAGGGATGGCTCTGTACGCACATATATGAAGTTATATATGGATTTAGGAGTAGAAATACACACATTTAAAGTTATATGTGGATTTAATAGAAATACATATATGAAGTTATATGTGGATTTAGGAGTGGAAATACACACATATAAAGTTATATGTGGATTTAATAGAAATATATATGAAGTTATATATGGATTTAGGAGTGGAAACACATATATAAAGTTATATATGGATTTAGGGCTGGAAATATATATATATAGTTATATTTGGATTTAGGAGTGGGAGTACACATATGTATAAAGTTATATATGGATTTAGGAGTGGAAATACACACACATACCCCACACACATGCTGTTCATTCTTCAATCTGGCATGAGTTTTAGTGTGAACAAACATGTGAAGTCCAAATGATAGAACGAAGGCGGTTTCTTTGAGGAGGTGAATATCAGAGGCAGATAAATAGGATCCAGAGGGCAAAGAGGCTTTGCCAGCCTCACACTGGCCGTCGGCACTATGCTGAGTCCCATGAAAGCCGCCTGAGGGAGGATGGTGTTCTTGTTTCTGGCACAATAACAATACCTGGTGTAGAGAAGATGTCACAGCAATGTTGGTCTATTGAATAAGTCACCAAAATTGTGAATGACTGAATAAATGGGCAATTTGTTCCCTACCTGCTGTTCTTGTAGTTATAACCTCCATGAAAGAGAGACTCATATCTGGAGAAAGTTCATAGCTGAAACCGTGAGATTTAACTTTTGAAGTCATTATGGATCATTTTTAACATCATAAATGAAGATTATGCAATACTGTATGTGCTTAAATTGAAACAGCCCCATCCCATTCAGGGCTGATCTGTGTTCTGTACTGAATGACAGGCACAGAAGTACATGTGATGATACTGTCCCGTTGTTATCCTTTATTGTGGTCTTGCTGTCCTGCACACTTCACACTGTATCTGTGTCATCTTTCTCATATACATCTAAGTAGGTACACTTCCACACTCTTAGGAGCAACTCCAACATTTAGACATCATGAAAGGTACCTCATGACATATATTGACCTAGTGGCAGAGTGCTTAATTATACAGCCTCTGAGTGGAATCCTCATTACAGTAAAAACACAAGCTTTGTTTCTCACACACTCTGCCTGCTGTTTCTCATCCCCTTTAGTCCCTATTCCTTGCTGAGATGTGCGAGGCATTAAATGGTTCCAGTCTACTTCTGTGTGTAGTCTTCAAACACTGAGAAACCTCAAAATTTAAAAATTAAAATACAGAACATCCTTTATGTTGTTAAATAATCAGGGACAAGTTAAAACGTTAAAGAGAATATGCCATTTTGTGACATCATATGCAAGGAAGAAAAATACTGGAGTGAAAACAATGTAATAATAATAGATGCTATTTTGTAGCACCAAGCGTATTCTAGCTTCCATGGTTTTTGCTTTATGTCATTCTACATATAATCTTTACACAAAACCTACAAGTAGATACTATTTCCCCTATTTCAAAAATGAGAAAACCATGGCAAATAATCAGTAAGTAGTACATATATATTATTCTAACTCTGAACTTCTGGATTCAAAGACCATGCTATAGGATACCATTGTGTACCAGCATAGAATATGTTTTCAGTTCATCTATTCACTCTAAAAATGTGGAGCACGTAGTATGAGGCCGAATTGTTCTACGCTGTGGGGAAGTAGCTGTGTGGATGATAGTGTGGATCCTTGTAATAATGAAAGTAGAAGATTGATTGATCGATTGATTGATTGATTTTTTTTTTTTTTTGAGGCATACTCTTGCTCTGCCGCCCAGGCAGGCATGCAGTGGTGTAAACTCGACTCACTGCAACCTCCGCCTCCTGGGTTCAAGCGATTCCCCTGCCTCAGCCTCCCGAGTAGCTGGGATTACAGGCGTGCACCACCACACCCAGCTGATTTTTGTATTTTAGTAGACGGGGTTTCACCATGTTGGCCATGCTGGTCTCAAACTCCTGACCTCATGTGATCCACTCGTCTCAGCCTCCCAAAGTGCTTGGATTACGAGTGTGAGCCACCACACCCGGCTAAAAATAGGATAGATCTGTACATACAAATGCATACTCATTAAAGGAAATGGATGCTGGCATAGATTTCCTGGGTTCAAATCCCCGTTTACCATGTTTTCCTAGTTGTCTCTGTGGTGAGAGGGGGTGGAATCTACTAGCCATTACCAAAAATTAAGAGAGATTGTTGGAAAAAGTTTTATTTAGCACAATGACATTAATGTGTTCAATAAATGTTACTTATGACTGAGAAAACACACATTCAAAAAATATATGGCTTATGTTACGCGTATCATGCTGGCTCCCAAAAAATAAACATATTTCCCAAGAGGTATCTGTTGATAATGCCAAATATATTGTTATTATACCGAGGGCAAGCCCATCTTAGCAGAGTCTGAGCAGTATGTTAGGGGTGTGGGAGACAAAAATCAGGATATCTGGGGCCGGGCGCGGTGGCGCACGCCTGTAATCTCAGCACTTTAGGAGGCTGAGGCGGGTGGATCACTAGATCAAGAGATCAAGACCATCCTGGTCAACATGGTGAAACCCCGTCTCTACTAAAAATACAAAAAATTAGTTGGGCGTGGTGGTGCGTGCTTGTAGTCCCAGGTACTCGGGAGGCTGAGGCAGGAGAATTGCCTGAACCTGGGAGGCGGAGGTTGCGGTGAGTCGAGATCACGCCATTGCACTCCAGCCTGGGTAACAAGAGTGAAACTCCATTTCAAAAAAAAAAAAAAAAGGATATCTGGGATCTTGAAGTTTCATTTTAGATGCGTCTTTCAGTATGGGAGCTTAATTAGGATGTGGTGAGGGTCATGACACAGCAGTTTGAGATTGAGCATTAGGATTTTGAGCTGAGGGATTTTACAGTGTCGAGATATAAACTGATCTGAAGCATTCTGTTGATTAGTTGATGGTCTTCGGGAAGTTCCCAGGATGAACAAAAATATTGGCAAGTTTTATCTTCCTGGGCAAGGGTCTCGGAGCATCTATACTTATATCAATGAAGACAAAATAATAATAAAATCCACCAATGAAGGCAGGAAGCTGTGTGGGTAGATAATGTAAGTTGAGTTGTTTCGTGGGTCTGTGGATAAGCAGCTGTACTTAAGATTCTGGAAATCCACACCTGAAGGCATCCACACAGAAAAATACTAAGAGGATTGTGGTCAGAGTTTGTTGTCAGCTACTGAGTGAGGAGCCAGGAACACACAGCTTTTACCAAGAGAATCTATACCATCCATGCTGTGATGAGCCCACAATACCAGATGTGGGGCTCTTAGCCAAATTACCTTATTTTATTATGTCTTTGCTTTCTGGTCCTTATCTGGGATATCAAAGATTTCAGAGATGTGGCAGGGATGCAGATTTCACATTCTTCCCCCAAAACAACACATTTCCCCTTATAAAATTGCTCTATTCTGAACAATTTCATGAACCTCTGAGTCAAAAAGGGGCATTCTCTAACTTACCTGCTATTTGCTGTACAATGGCATGGGGTCAGCTCCAGGCTTCCTGACCCTTTTGAAAAGCATGAATGGAAGAGGCTTAAGGAGAGAAGAAAGCAACCCAGAATTTCCCTAGTGGCCACGGTTCGGGTTCTTGCATCAAGGCCTGGTTTTTCTCCTTCTGGAATAAAGTTATCTGAAGACCTCTTTTTCTAAGAGAAGAAACTAATGGGATCAAAATGGACCCTGGGTGATGCCAGGGACGGCAGTGAAGTCAGATGTTAGTTCACCACTGAAGTTTCTGTCCAGTTTGCAGATGGTAGCCAGTAGACCTTTGTCTCATTCATCCGATACCAGTCTTTTGAGATCTAATCAATGATCAATTTAAAGTCAAAATATCGTTATGAGATTGTCAAATAGTGTTGTCATTTTTTGTATCACTCATCAAGAATAGTTTTAGTACCAGGCAATACATTTTATAGTACCGATATCATTAATAGATCTCAGGTGAGAAAAGTAGTGCATCTTCTGAGAGCTGTGAAAGCCATCTACAAATACACACCCTGTTCTCTACTTCTTTCTCATGTTCTCTTCCTCTGCAAGTTCAGTTACAAAAGCTGACTTCCACAAAAAGTTCTCCAGTATTGTTTTGGAACATTATTTCCTAACATCTTGTCATATTTGCCTTGTCATATACTAGTTGAATCCTAGTTACTGATTCGTTATAAGGAACTGGAAACAAGAAACTGAGTGGCTCACCAAGGAAAATCTGTACAAACCCAAGGAACAATTTGGTTATATGATTTAACCACTGCAAGCATAAATTGTAACAAGGTATTGGACTAATACTGAGGAGTGATTAAAATGTAACTATGCCTTATAAGCAACATAAATGTAGCTTTTTTTTTTTTTTTTTAAGACGGGGTTTCACCATGTTGGTCAGGCTGGTCTTGAACTCCCGACCTCAGGTGATCCGCCCGCCTTGGCCTCCAAAGTGCTTGGATTGCAGGCGTGAGCCACCACACCCAGCCGTTAAATGTAGCTTTAAGCCAGACAGGTAAGAAAATAAACAACAAAAGAATGCAGGTTAACCCATGACAATATGTGGTATTGTTCTGTGGGCTTTGAGTGGAAACTGTCTGCATTTCATGCAGTCATCTACTTGGACTAAAAATCCTGTGTAGCAGCCATCTCCTTTCAAAGACCATCTTGCTTCGAATGAATTCCCAAGATTTCTCAGCTTGAGGTCTCCACTAACGATTTAAGATGGTTTAAGCCTCTTTGACTGAAAGTCATCACTGCCAGTATCAGCTTCCTGGAACTTTCCTTCTGCATGAGTCGCTAACAGTATCTGATAGGTTTCTCTGCATCAGGGTTTGAGGGCTTGCTTTCTCAGGTATTGCTCCTGAAGATACTTGAGACCAAGTCTCCAGAATTTAGATCATGTGAGGGTCATTTCGTAGAGGACAAGCTGCTTGTTTACATCTTAGTAAGACAGGATAAATTGCCTGAGTTACCTGCCATATTTGGCTATGACCACTTCCAATAATGTAGAGTCTAGAAGCAGAGGAGGTCTTCCTAGACTTGTGGGTTGGCCTGTTGCTAGTTCAAAAGGGAAGAGTTGATGAACCCCAGAAGTTGAGCTCATTGTCATTAAAGCAAACATTAGGTCATGGGAATTTGAGTCTCTGATTGTTTTACTAATTTGAGTTTAAAATTTTTGTTTATTCTTCCTATATTTCCTGAAGATTAGAGTAACATGGACAGCAGCGTTACTGTGTGGACTTGCAGAGCTGTACAAAGCTCTTTAATTATCAACTCAGTAAAATGAAGATAGTTTATACTTGCACTAGAGAAATAGTTGGGGAACACAAAATCATGTTAAATTTTGCTCTGGCTGAGCTGGAAATATCCAAACAAAGCTTAAATCTATCCTCCAAATAAACGAATAATTGCAATCCATACTCAAAACCCATTGTAGAAGGTACTTACAAAATCTGTGAGTGTTCAGAGGGGCCCTGAGGTTCTTGTCCATGCCCCATCTTTGCATTTTTACCAAGATTATACTGGTAACAAATAAGACATACACCACATGCACCCTCAGTAATCTTAGTAAAATTTCTCCATCAATGTTGATTGAGTACAGTAGCCAATATTTCTTTGCTTAGGTAAGAAATTGCATATTAAATTTTTGGAACTTCCCCTTTAAGGTCCTCTGGCACTACTAAGCATCTATCCTAGAAAGTGAGAGATTTTCCTCCTGCAATGTACCTGCAGACTTCTCTTAGTAACTCTTTGCCAACTGTAGAACCAATTGTTGGCATTCTGTAAGAACCTGTTTGAACCCGTCAGAGGGTTTGATTATGAGGACCAGGATCTTTGTGAGGACTGCATGCTGAGGCTTCCTGGTATCCCCTTTTGTATTAGTGTTTATTTTTATAATAGCCACATCTTTAGCAAGTTTTAGAATACTCAAAAGTTCTTTTATTTGCTGGCCATTTTTAGTAGAGGCTCCTGCTGAGATCAAGAACCCTGTTTGTTCATAAACAAAACCAGGAACTACATGCAAAGCATATCTGCCACCAGCAGTCTATCTCACTGGAACTGACCAGATCTTTGGAGCAAAGTGAGTCCTGTCATCTGGCAGATTTTGCCTCTGGGAGTGATTATGTCACAAGGGTGAAGTGTGTCACATCACATACCATCTGATATTCTTTTGTCTCAGTCTTAAACTATAGCACATCAAAGAACGAGATGAAATATTGATTTTTAAAAAGATTTCTAATACATCAATTTAGGGCATAGATAGTTTGTGAACAACGATTAGACAGTACACAGTTTCTTCTTAAGGTAGTGGAAAAAGTAGCAATTTTGAAAGTATTGCCATGAGAAAGATGCGAGGTGCTAATGTGAAGTAATATTTCATAGGACTTTAAGCGTCTATGCTGAAAAATATCATGTATTTTTAATGTACATTTTCAGCAAAGGTTATCCAGCATGACGGACTATGAAACTTAAAGGAGACCCTAACCTACACCAAGCCAGCAGAGGCTTCCAGCAATTTCGCTGTGTGGCTGTTGCCGCTGGGTGAAGATTGGGACTTCAATGAGCTGGCCACTGGGGATTCTCATGAAATGCATTCAGAACACCAAGAGCTTGTCCCCAGCACTCATATGCAAACTGGTAGAGATTTCTGTGATAATTAGGCAGACCTAAAGTGGGCAGTCATGGGAAGGCTAATTTTAACTGACAAAAATCTCTTTTGATTAGGTTCTCTGGGATCAGTTTTGGCTACCGATAAGCTGGGTAAGTCAGAGAGATGGGCAATTTTGGAAACTTTAGAAATGTTCTGCAATAAGGATCCAAGGAAACCCAGGAATCCTCTTAATAATTAGCTACTAGCCTGAAAAGTTTTGAATAGCTTGTAATCTATCAGGCATAAAGGATTCATCTTCTTGGGATAAATCATGTCATAGGTAGTGAACTTAGACAAAATTCGAACTTCTCTTTGGAAAATGTATGACCTTTTTGAGCTAAAACAAAGTAGATAGGAAGAATAAGTCTTACAGCTTGCTTTATCTTTAGAACACAGTCACTGGTCATTCACATTATCTATTGATGAGAGTGGAGTCACAGAGAAATTTAGGGTCCTTGAAATTCTTGTGAAAAGTAGGAAGGTATCTAAGTAAATCCAGGGATATAGTTCAGGTATGCTGTTGATTTTTCCCAGGGGTGTGCCAACAAGTATAGACTATTTTAATACAAAGGAACTGTAACAAAAAAGTAGAACACAAATCTGCCACTGTAAGGTATGCAGCCTCAAGGATGGCTCTCTGAAAATAAGATGGTGTTTGAGTGGGGTATGATAAACGGAGAGCGATTATTCTGTTTATGGTTCTGAGGTCCTGAACAAATCCCTGTCTCTGCCACGGGGATTTTGGGCATGGAGTGTGAATGAATTATAAGGGCTGTTACAAAGGTTTGGGCTATTATTTTTAGTCCTTTAGTTCTTTTTAATCTCTTGGTTTTAGAAGAGATTGTGCAAGTTTGGGTAGCAGTTTAGGTGGATAAATCTGAGCCCTAACCGAGTTTATCTACAAGAATGTCAAGCACTTCCTTGAGATCTTCAATTTTGGCTTGATTTAGATTTAAAGGTAGTGGTGAATTAATGTCCAAATTATCTGTGGCTTCTCTATGAGTAGGGGAGTCAGACTCAAGGTCTAGATCATCCAGATAGCATTTAATTTTCAGTTCCACCCGCACAGTAACTTCCTACCTATCAGGTAAGCGAATATGCTATTACAGAGAAAGAGAGAATGTAATTTAGTTAAAGTCCAAGGGTGACTGTCATGCACCGGAACATGAGTAATATTTGATAATTATTGCAGAAACCTCCCATGTGAGTAGTTTATTATTTTTCAATGAACGGGTTTCCTAGTAGTGATAAGGTTTAAGGCTGATATTTAGCACCCATATCTGTTAAAAAATTTTGCAGAGTCGTTATTTAATATTTAGAGAAAGTTTTCTTTTTGACTTTAAAGATAGAAGGTTTTTTTTTTTTTTTTTTTTTTTTTTTTTTTTTTTTTTTTTTTTTTTTTTTTTTTTTTTTTTTTTTTTTTTTTTTTTTTTTTTTTTGAGATGGAGTTTCGCTCTTCACCCAGGCTGGAGTGCAATGGTGCGATCTCGGCTCACCGCAACCTCCGCCTCCTGGGTTCAGGCAATTCTCCTGCCTCAACCTCCTCAGTAGCTGGGATTACAGGCATGCGCCACCATGCCCAGCTAATGTTTTGTATTTTTAGTAGAGATGGGGTTTCACCATGTTGACTAGGATGATCTCGATCTCTTGACCTCGTGATCCACCCACCTCGGCCTCCCAAAGTGCTGGGATTACAGGCTTGAGCCACCGCGCCCGGCCTAAAGATGGAAGGTTTTATGCTTAATACCCTGGAAGCACATTGGTTTATCACTTATTTCATGTTTTGCCTTTTGATTCTGAGCTAATGCAAAACAAGTATTTTCTAATTTCCTTACTGCTTACAGATGTCTTTATCAAGAGACTTTATTATTCTGGGTTTAATGTCTGGGATAGGAGCATGTAATTTTATCTCTACTTTGATTTTTTTAAATAAACATTTCAAAATGTTTCATGAGGTGCTAGAGATCTGATAATGGGAATGAATAAAATTGCTCATTCTAGTTTTTTCTTGCATATTAAATCCTGTTTTTTTTTGGCTTCAGTTCATTTTTGCAAAACAAGGAAAGATGTGTCTGGGCTCATCCCTCCTCCAAGGTCTGTTCTGGATCCCTCCTAAGGGTTTTAAGAACCAATCTCTAATTTCTCCAATGGACACGTCGTTTCTTGGCTTGCAGGACTGATTATAAAACAATCTGTTTTCACAGGGAAGATATTACGGGTAGCCTCGAAAAAACATTGTCCAGTATCTTCTGTTTTTATGAAATTCTTTTTTTGCTATAAAATTTGAAACTCTTTGGGTTTCCTGTGGTCTTTTATGTCACCACTGAGACTGACCCATTTTGCCTTTTTCATGTACTTTTTTGTGTCTATGGTGATCATTAAAATATGAACTCCTTGGTATAGATCTGGGAGCCCTGGATTCTAATTTCCTAAAGATGTTTTCTAATCCTCTGCAAGTTTTTCTCTATTCTGCTTGTGCTTTGAAAAGTCTTTGACAGAGTCTCTCGTCTCAGAATTAAATGGCTGAAAGTCAACCACAGATGTTTCTCTGTTATGAGGGAAGTTTAACATGAAGAGGTCATTGAGCTTTGCGGTTTTCTGGCTGTCTGAGAGAGAAGAAGAATTGTTCAGAGGGAGAGGGGGAGAGAGGAATGGTAGGATAAAGTGTATTTGGTTTGAGATACGATTCGTTGTTATCTAAAAGAGAGAGAAAGTTTCATTTTTTTTTCTTTTGCCTTGGCTTTCTTTTGCCTTTTTTATGAAAGAAATTTCATAAGAAAACAGTTTTGGAATTTGAATTGCTTTTGGATGCTTCTCAGATTAATTAAAAATATAGGCCATTGGATGTTTGAAATTTTCATCTCTTTTTATTCTAATATACCTCTTAAATAATTTTGTTCACATAAAAACTTCCCCCAAAGTGGCTGCTAGAATTGTAGATTATCTGCGTTGAAATTATGCCATTTAAAGAAGCATATGTATGTGGGTTATATTGTAAACATACGGAAAAAGAAGTCCAGGGGGCATTTGGAATTAGAATGAGACTGCAGCATACCCATGGAAATGTGGTAAAACTCAAGACAAAAATGTTGCTATGATCCCTCAAATCTCCCCACCTAATGTCCACATTGTCTAATTTTAGAACTGAAGAAATTTGGAGTTTCTTGAGGGTACGTAAGACAATAAGAGATTTCTCTTAGAACCACACTAATGGTCAAGACAAGACTAAGGAAAATTGTCATAGGTTTTGATAAGAACCTAGGGAAAAATTTCTCCAAAGGACAGCAGTCTGAGGAGACATCTTATAAACTTCTCCATCCCTGGGGCTGGCTTGAGAGATGCACTTACCTGAGTCTCTCTCACTCTCTTCCCTATGCACAAGCCTTGTATATACACATCAAGTGGCAAAGACAAAGATGAACAGTAGCATTACTAGTAATAAGGCAGTTTCACCAAAGATAAATTTTTTTCAAGCCTGATTACATCGTCAAAGTGTTCCTGAAAAGAATTCCTTACTCTTAGGAGACAAAATAATATCAGTATATTGGGAGTGCAGTGAAACTATATTGGGGCTCAGTCCAATTTGATTTACTAAATTTGCTGTTGGCACCAAGAGATAGCCCTGACCAGCTGAAAGGATGTCTGAGGACAACACTGTCTCCGAATTAGGGTTCTTGTGTCTAGGCTGCAAACAGGCTTCAGTCTTTATGGATCTTGGTGAGATTTCCAAGATTGTTCAATGCTGAATTCCTGGAAATACAACCCGAAGAATATTTTGATAAGGCAAAGCTGCATTATTCTTAATGCGGTAAGAGAAAGCAATCCCCCAGTAGATATTAATAACATTATGGGCAAGGAAGGACAATGGTAGAATATTTATGAGACTTTAAAGACTCATTTAAGATGGCTTTTTAAATGCCAGGGCTTGATTAAGATTTGGTAAGGATTATGATAAAGAGTTTACAGTTGGTGTACCCAGCGTAGCGAAGATTTGGAGGTCAGGGATTCCAAAGCTTTTGGAATGTAAGCCATTGTTTTTTGTTCCTATTGATGAGTTGATAAGTTTTTAAGGAACTTCTTATAATAAATAATTACATTATTCACAACTTTTATTTTGCTGAACACGAATTTACTGGAATAGTTAAGTTATGCCAGTGAAAATACTGGAAAATTTAAACTGTAGACAATTGGCTGTGAGAGTATACATGATTTCGTTTCTCACAGTGTCAGTTAACCTAACCCTCTGCAAGTCCTTCAATAGTTTCTATGTTGTTTATGTCAAACATCCGTAGAATGGCCCACAGAACTGGACCTGGTCAAGCCCACTTTCGGTCACCTCTTTCCTCTTAGCTGCTGCTTGCTGTTCCCTGAGCCACTGGGCCAGCTTCTGCCCCAGATTCTCTCTTGGTCTCAAGCCTTTTTCCACCATCTCTCTCTCTCTGCTTACACCTCCGCCACGGTCAGTTGTCAGCTAGGCTAACCTGGTACGCTTCTCCAAGTATGAGTATCACCACAGTGTTGCTGTTTACCCCTTTTCGCTATTTTCAACACTGATCATGCAATATAAAATATTACTTAATATTTTAAGTGATTGTCCATCTTCTTGCCCTAGGATGTGAGCATGCTGACTGTAGAGATTTTTGTCTATGTCTTTTACTGCCCCAATACCAATTCTCTGACTTTGAAGGAAGTAAAAACTGACTTAAACCTGAAAAGAAAGTGCTAAATTGGCTTGCAATTCTTTGAAGTAAAAGTTATACTTCGAAAGAATTGCTCTGGTAAGAAAGAAACTGCAAGAGAAATTTCAGCTTCTTGCTTTTCAAAGAGAAAGGCAAAATTATATAGAAGTTTGAGGAAGGGTGGCATTTAGTTAAATGTATAATGAACGGTAGCTGGATTAGATAGAAGCAAAATGGAGTTGGTCAGATGGGGTTGACTTGATCAAAGCCAAGTAGAACTGATTGGAAGGATTAGAGAGCAGACCAGTTCAGGGGGTGCTTGCTGATGTGGAAATTTAACTGAAAACTCATTTTGACCAATTTCGCAGCTTCCTGAGTATGGGGTGAGGATATCCTTAGGGGAGAATAGGATTTTCAGCTTCTTTTTTTCACATGTGATGATACCTTTAAGCAAGGCTGGTAATTTTCATTCTCATGACCAAAGCACAGACCATATGTCTGAACACAGAACAGTATAGGTGATAATCTAGGTACTCTATGTGCCTTTGTAGGTGATTGCAATTTTTTCCTTATTTAAAATTTTAAGACTATAAAGAACACTTGAAGGGTAACTTTTTGCCAATCATGTAAAAAATATCAATCAAATGATAAAATCCCTTAAAAATACAACCAATGTAAAAGTGACAAAAAGAAATCTAAAATATAGTCTTATATCTGTTAAACACACTTGTTAGAAAAAGATGCTTCTTCCTTGGTGCTGAAAAGAAGAGCTAGCACTCAGACAAATAATTTTCTCAGCAAGACAATTCACTTCTATAGAAGGGTGCATCTCACAGATGGGCAACGGCAAGAGCACACCTGAACAGGAGAAGGAAAAGGGTTCTTATCCTTGACACAGGTAGCCCTTACTGCTGTCCTTTTCCCCTGTTGGCTAGGGTTAGACTGCACAATCTAAGCTAATTCTGATTGGCTATTTGAAGGGAGCAGGGGTACAAGACAGAGTGATAGGGTGAGCAGGTTAGTGGGAAGGACAGTTATAGAACAGGTAACTAAGGGTGACTCAGGTCAGAGCAGGTGGCCAGGGGTGACTCAGGTTAAAGCAGGTGACCAGAGGAACAGATGTGAACTGACAGGAAAGTTGTTTACTGAAACTAGAGGCAAGGGAGTGCAGAGAACCAGTAAGTTAAACTTTAAAA
>NW_016107351.1:10570524-10606270 GCF_001604975.1 Cebus imitator | reverse complement strand
CATACTGATTCTTTGAAGAGAAACTTGGAGCTCACTCTATTTAACAACAGTGAACCCATAATTAAAATATTTCCAGACAACAATGCTCCATCTGAAATGTTCCACTAGTAAATTTTTACAAATATTTAAGGAAAAAAATAAATTATTTTTATTCTCTCAGGATAGCTTAATTCTAGTAACTAAACATGACAACAAACTGTAAAATATGGAATTTATAGAACACTGCTACTATGGATATAGTCCAAGTAGCCAAAACATAATAATAGTAAATCAAATTATGTGAAATATTTTTTAAAAGGTCACTGCATTACAATCATTTGGAGTTTACTTGAGAAATGAAGGGTTTTTTAACATCACAAAATCATTCCACACTTCTGGTTTCAGCTCTGGTATGTGAGGAACTTGTAAGTTATTTCTGTCCTTGTAACAAGATAAAACAGAACAAATTGAAAAAAAAATCAATTATTTTCTTGAACCCCTCAGAGAACTGAGACTTCAGGGAAAGTTGCTACTCCAAAATCTGGGGACACTGATTGAGACACAGCTGAAATTTGCTTAGCTGGAACAGAAGCCACTGGAGCCACAAATTGATAGGAACATTTGAATAGCAATTTAGATGAATAGCTGAGCTGAATGTAGACTAGAGTAAAAGGGAGAAACTCCTGGGGACCCCCACGTTTTGTGGGCTCTACCTACAGGAACCTCAACAATTTCTCATGATGAAGCTTTAAGAAAGATCCCCTCATGCTTCGGAAATGAGGAGAAGAGTAATCATTGTGAAATACACCCAGTGCATTCTTAAAAAGAAAGACCTAACTTCCAGGGGAAATATTTTACTGGAGCCTTATCTCAGTAAGGGATAAGGGGAAGAGTATTCCTTTTATTCCAGCCTTTTATAGCTTTCCTGTCTTACCAATTGGGAATTAAAAAAAATCCACAATTGTCATTAGAGGTCAGTTCTTCAAGGAAATAGATTGGAAACACAAGAACCAGGGAAAAGAGTAGAAAAGTCAGGTGGAGGTGAGGGAGAGGTTCTACCCCTGAAGAAATATTTGTGATGGTTACAACACCAAAACACAGGCACACAGAGAGTCGTTCAAAAGATTATAGAACACTCAGTGTGCCCTACGTCTTACCACCCCACCAGCAGGGTTCAGTAAATAGCAGATTACAGTTAAAAGAGCTGCAAGATATCAATTCTCTCAGAGGAGTACTTAGGGAAGTCAAAAGTCAAGAGCAAACACCAAAGACACTAGAGGAACTTGGCATTTCTGGTGCCTCTATTAACACCAAACATTAAACAAAGCCCAGTTGATCATCAGATTACTATAAATAGCACTCTAAAGCCCATTTACCTCAGTGCTTAGTACCAGATACAATTCAACAAAAAATTACAATGCACATCCTATGACAAGAAAAAATATTCTGAAGAGAGAAAGCAATTAGCAGAACCAGACTCAGAACACAGATGTTGGAATTAGTAATAGGGAATTTAAAATAACTATGAGAGATAGAAACTGCAAAAGAACTAAGAGGAAATGCTAGAAATAAAAAACACTATAACATAAATGAAAAATGTCTTCAACAGGCTCTTAAGTAGATTCAGCACAGCCTCGGAAAGAATCAGTGATCTTGAAGATAGGTGAATAGAAATTTTACAAACTAAAATGCAGAGACAGGAATAAAAGAAAGAATGAAGAAAATGGGACAGAACATCCAAGAATTTTGGAACAATTTTTAAAGGTGCAGCATAGATGTAATTGGGATACTAAAAGTATCCCAGCACAGAGTATGAAGTACAGAGCATAATGATTGAAGTGAAAATGGCCAAGAACTTTTCAAAATTAATGCAGACATCAAACCACAGGCTTCAACTTGCAGAAAGACAAACACAGAAAAAAATTCTTGAAAGAAGGTAGAAAAAATATCCTGGTCTTCGGATCAGAAAAAAAAAAAAAAACCTTAAAGTAATAATGTGGTAATAAATTATGGTATATGGATATGTGAAAAGAATGGCAGCAATATAGAGAGGAAAAAATTAGAAACACTCTGTTATAAGGCACTGCACTATGCATGAAATAGTATGGTGCAATTTAAAGGTGGATTTAGATTAGTTAAAAACGCATATTGTAGCTAGGGTGACATAGCAAAACCCTGTCTCAACTAAGAATACAAAAATTAACCAGGCATGGTTGTACACACCTGAAGTTCAGCTACTTGGGAGGCTGAAATGGGAGAGCTGCTTAAGACCAGGAGGCAGAGGTTGCAGTGAGCTGAGATTGTGCCACTGCACTACAGCCTGGGTGACAGAGCAAGACCCTGTCTCAAAACAAACAAAAATATATTGTCAATTCTAGAGGAACCAGTTAAAGTAAGAAGAAAAGATAAAAACATAAAATGGAATCATGTAACATGATCAAGTAAAAGTAGAGAACACAGTAACATAGGTCTTAAAGAAAGAGTAATGCAATGACGAGAAAGCAGTTGCAAACATGGAATATATTGATCCAACTGTATAAATAATCACTTCAGATGTGAATCATCTACATTGAAAAACAGACTTTCAGAATGAGTTAAGACATACTCCAACTAAATGCCTACAAGAAACCTACTTTAAAATTAAAGATTTAGATATTTTAAAAGTAAAGGGATGGAGAAAGATAGAGCATGCTTACAATAATCAAAAGACAACTGGAGTAGCTATGTTGATTTCAGACACAGCAGAATTCAGAACAAGGAAGGTTACCAGGCATGAAGAGTGGCAATATATAGTGAGAAAGGGCCAATTCTACAAGAAGATCTAAATGTGTATGCACCTATTAACAGTGTCAAGATACATGAGGTAAAAGTTGGTAAAACTGAAAATAGAAATAGATGAATCCACTATTATAGCCAGAGGTTCCAACATCACTCTGGCATAGGCATAACTAACAATATAGATAACCTGAACAACATTATCAGTTAACTTGTTTGACTAATGCTTATAGAGACTCCAACAACAGAAGAATATACATTATTCTAAAACTTACGTGAACTCTTCATGAAAACAGATCATATTATGTGCTATAAAACAAATTTAAAAGATTATAAATCATACTAAGTACTCAGGTCACAACATAATGAAACTAGAAATCAATAAAGAAAGACATAGCTGGGAAGTCTCCAAATATTTGGAAACTAAACAATGCATTTCTGCATAATAGACACATCAAAGAACAAGTCGTTAAAGAAATTAAAAATTATTTCAAACTAAGTCCAACTGACATTACCACTGGTTACAATTTGTGTGATGCAGCTAAAACAGTGCTTACAAGGAAACTTTAACATTAAATACATATATTAAAAAAAGATCAATAATCTGCACTTCTACCTTAGAAAAATACAGAACATTTTAAACCTTAAGCAAACAGAAGAAAAGAAATAATGAAAGAACAAAAATTAATGAAATTAAAAACAGAAAAACAGTATGGAACACCAAGAAAACCAAAAGTTGATTCATTCAAAAGATCAGTAAAATTGCTGAACTTCTAGTCAGGGTGAGCAAAGAAAAAAAAAACAGACAAATGACCAATATCAGAAATAAAGGAGGGAACATCAATATTGATCTCCTGGACATGAAAAGGATAACAGCATACTAAGAACAACAATATGCCCCCAAATTTGATTACTTAAATGAAATGGACCAATACCTTGAAAATATAAACTACCAAAACCTGAAAAGGAGAAATACATAACCTGAAAAGCCATATATCTATGAAGGAAATTGAATTAATAATTAATCTTCCCCCAAAATAGCACCATGCCCAGACAGTTTTACTAGTGATTTTTTTTTTTTTTTTTNAGTTTCGCTCTTGTTACCCCGGCTGGAGTGCAATGGCACAATCTTGGCTCACCGCAACCTCCGCCTCCTGGGTTCAGGCAATTCTCCTGCCTCAGCCTCCTGAGCAACTGGGATTATAGGCACGCGCCACCATGCCCAGCTAATGTTTTGTATTTTTAGTAGAGACGGGGTTTCACCATGTTGTCCAGGATGGTCTCGATCTCTTGACCCTGTGATCCACCCGCCTTGGCCTCCCAAAGTGCTGGGATTACAGGCATGAGCCACCACACCCGGCCCTACTAGTGATTTTTACCAAACATCTAAGGAAGACTCAATACCAGTTCTCCACCATAACTTCCAGAAAGTAGAAACAGAGGGCAGACTTCCCAACTCATTATATCAAACCATCATTACCCTAACATAATAACCAGATAAAAACATTACAAGAAGGAAAAACTATAGAACAATATCTCTTATGAACATTGACATAAAACTCCTTGACAAAATTGAGTTTAACAATGTATAGAAAAGAATAGCACCATTATGTACATTATGGAATTTACTCCAGGTATGCGAGGTTGTTTCAACATTCAAAATTCAGCCACTGTAATGCACCATATCAATAGCCTACAGAAGAAAAATTATATGATTATATCAATAGATGAAGTAAACGTATTTCACAAAATCAAATATTCATGATTTTAAAACTCTCAAGCAATCTAGGAATCCCCAAAAAATTCTTCAGCTTGATGAATAAAATCTACAAAAAAATCCACAGCTACTATCATACTTAAATGATAAGATGCTGTATGTTAATTCCAGGAACAAGGCAGGGATGTCCTTTAATCCTATGCAACATGAACTGGAAGTCTTAGCTAGTGCAATAAGGCAATAAAAGGAACGAGGCATACAGATTATGATGGAAGAAATAAAGCTGTCTTTTCTCAAGGATAACATGGAGAAATTCCCAAAGCATCCACAAAAGAAAAACCTGGAGCTAATGAGTATAGCAAAGTTAAAGGATAAAAGGTTGATATACAAAAACCAACTGCTTACCTATAAACCAGTGATTGTCAATTGGAATTTGAAAAAAAATTATAATACGACCATAACAAAAGCAATTAAAACTCTTACGTATAAACTTAAAAAAAAAAAAAAGAGGCTCAGGATCTATATGTCTATATGTAGAAAACTGTAAAACTTTGATAAATCAAAGAAGATCAAACTAATGGACAGATATATTCTGTATCCATACATGCAAGACTCAATATTGTAAAAATAGTCAGTTCTTCCTAACTTAATCTAATCTATAGACTCAGTGCAATCCTTTTCAAAATCCCAGCAGGCTATTTTGTAGATACTGACAAAGAATGATCAACACAATACTGAAGAAGCATGAAGACAGGCGTTAACACTACCTGATTTTAAGACTCTTACTAGAAGCTGCAGTATTCAAGACTTTGTGGTACTGGCAAAATAATAAATACATAAATTAATAGTACAGAATAGAGCGCCCAGAAATAGACACACACAAATATAATTAACTGACCTGTGACAGGGAACAAAGAATCCAATGCATAAAGGATAGTCTTTTCAACTAATGGTGCTGCAACAAGGGGATGTCTATACGCAAAGAAAGTGAACCTAGACATAGGTTTTAGATGTTTCACAAAAATTAAAATAGATCATAGAACTAAATATGAAATGCAAAACAATAATTCTAAAAGAAAAGAAGAGAAAATATATGTGATCTTAAATTTCGTGATGGGGTATACCAAAGACACAGACCATGAAGGAAAAAAAAAATGGTAAGCTTTTAAAATATAAGTTCTGTTTGGCAAAAAGCACTTAAGGCACAGATTGGGGGGAAATATTTTCAAAACACATATCTAACAAAGGTATTCTAGTCAACTGTATAGAGAACTCTTAAAACTCAGCAATAGGAAAACAAACAACTTAATTAAAAAATAAGTAAAAGATCTGAACAGACACCACACCAAATTTTTAAAAACATCGCAAATGATAAATACACTTCTGTAAAGATGTTTAACATTTTCTGTCAGTGAGGAGCTAAAAATTAAATTATAAAATACTACACATATACACATGTACATGTACACAGTACACATGTACACTACACATGTACTACACATGTAATAGAATGGCTAGAATCCATCCAAAGCCTGATCATGCCAACTTCTGTTGGTACAACATTCATTGGTGGTGGGAATGCAAAATAGCACAGCCACTTTCGAAGACAGTTTGGCAGTTTCTTAGAAAGCTAAACATAGTCCTGCCATTTATCTAGCCACTATGCTCCTTGGTTACCCAACTAATCTGAAAACTTATGTCCACATAAATGCCAGCACATGAATTTACAGCTTTATTCATAATGACCAAAACCTGAAATTAACTAAAATATCATTCAGTAAGTGAATGGATACATTGTGATACATTCATATAATAGAATGCTATTAAGCAATAAAAAGGATTAACCCATCAAGCCACGCAAAAACGTGGTTAAATCATAAATGCATATTGCTAAGTGAAAGAAGCCAATCTGAAAAGAATATATGCAATATTCTTCACTTTTGCCACATTCTGGGCAAGGCAAAACTATAGATATCAATGGTTGGCAGAGGTTCAGGCAAAGGGGCAGGGATTTAATAGATAAAGCACAGTGTATCTATTCTATATGGTGCTGTCATAGTGTATACATGATGGTGTGCATTTGTCAAAATCCAGCGAACTTTAAAGCACGAAGAGTGAACCTTAATGTATACTGATTTTTAAAAAATAATTTAGAAGTGTGGGGGATCCAAGGTGGAATACAGTGTCTGACAAAATAACCCAGCTGTTTTGCAAATGTATTAAACAAGCTTACAAATAAGGTTAAGGATAAAAGGTAGTGACTTAAATAACTTTGAAAATGAGTGGAATCTGTAAGACTAGAGGAAAAATGACTGTACATAAGCATTGCGGTCCACTTGATAAAGTTTTCTGTAGGTGTATGAGCTGGCAATTCTAAATCATGATATACACATATATTGGAATTGAGAAATAAGTAAATGGGTGGCAGATGGTTACGTTTTCTTATTGTTGGAATGAAAGGTTACAGACAAGAAGAAAAGAATGATTTGTGTTGTAATGGATTAGAGTTGGAAACATCAGTATAAAGTTATGTTTAGTTTAATATACAGATGGTTACATGTAGAAATATAGATGCATGTATTTCCATAGTTATTGTACGCACCCTTTGTCAACTGAGAAGGCCTAGAAGCAATGACACTCTAGTAACAATGGGCACACCTTGAACCCAGTCCTAGTTTCTAATACCATTCTCCAGTGGAACAAATCAGGGATCCCTGTAAAAATGGCTGATTCTAGGACTGGATAGGACATGTTCAAGATGAGCCTGGAGCATCTTACAGTGCTAGAGAGTAAGGAAGTACTAAAACAATAAGCCCACGTTGATGAAAGTATATCAAAGGGACTCAGGAGCCAACCAAAAGAGCTTCCAGTGATCCAATATGGAACAAATTTTTAAAAATAAATAGCTTAATATTGGATTACAACCCAAAGTATAAAACAGCCATGAATCCATATTGATATAAATAATTGAATGAATAAATCAATTGGGGAGAACATAGATTTTTTTGTGCGAATAATTCCATACAGTTTTTATTGATACTTTGCCTTCGAGGAGGCAGAACTCCTTACTTGTCAAGCGTGGAAGAAAGTCAGTAGGCACAGTGGTGACTTTCAAAGAGTGCAGTGTGGCAATGGTGGACGGAAGGGAAGAGTAACTGCAGGGGAGAAACCTGACAAACACTATCTCTGTATGGTAGTCAAGGTTAACATCAGTAGTGATAAATCATGTTGACAGTACGTACCAATGATAGGATGATATGATATGATATGATGAGAATTCCACTTTACCTCTATAGTCTGCCTCCCAAAAACCCATAAGGTCAGATCATCATGAGAAAAATCATCAGACAAGTCCCACTTGACATACACTGTACAAAATACTTGACTAGTTTTCCTCAAAACTATGAACTTTTGCTCAAAAAGGAAAGCTTGAGAAAGTGTGACAGCCAAGAAGAGCCTAAATAGATGAGACAAGTAAATGGAATATGGCATCCTATATGAGATCCTAGAGTAGTAACAGTACATCAGGCACAACTGTGGAAATCTGAATAAAGTAGACTTTAGTTAGTTAACAGTAATCTAGCAGCATGGGTTCATTTAGTGTGACAAATGTACCATATTAATACAAGATGTTAACAAGAAGGACAAGAGGGGAAAACTGAGTGTGGGGTATTTGGAAACTCTGTTTCAGCTTCACTTTTTAAAAAATCTTAAACTATTATAAAATGTTTATTTCACGAATGAATTAAAAATCACTCAATGTAGTTCACTATAGTAACATAAGAGAGGAGAAAAATTATGTGATCAACTCAAAAGAGAAAAAGCATTTGATAAAATATAAACACTTTTATTTATAAACTCTATTGGAACTAGGAATTTATGGGAACTACAAATCAAAAAAAATTTAATGTGATAAAGGATATTTACAAAAGAATTGTAAAATTATTGGCAATGGAGATAGAGAAAGCTTTTTTATGAAATTGGGAATAAAAGAGTGATTTTTTTTCTCATTACTTCTATTCATTACTATACTGGATGTTCTAACTAGGAGAGTACAGTCATAGAATAAGGATTGGAGGGCCGGGCGTGGTGGCTCATGCCTGTAATCCCAGCACTTTGGGAGGCCGAGGCGGGTGGATCACCTGAGGTCAGGAGTTTGAGACCAGCCTGGCCAACGTGGCAAAACTCTGTCTCTACTAAAAATACAAAAAATTAGCTGGGTGTGGTGGTGGGTGCCTGTAATCCCAGCAACTTGGTAGGCCAAGGCAGGAGAGAATCTCTTGAACCTGGGAAAAGGAGGTTGCAGTGAGCTGAGATCATGCCAATGCACTCCAGCCTGGGCAACAAGAGCAAAACTCCATGTCAAAAAAAAAAAAAAAAAAAAAACACATAAAAAAAAAAAAAAAAAAATAGGGATTGGAAATGGAAAGGTATACATATCATTATTTACAGACAAGAAACAAGTTTGAACATGATCAATTAAAATTAGGAAGCTAATTGAGCAAGATTGCTGGGTTAAAAAGCAGATAAGTAAAATCCAATGTATTTCTATGTAAAATTACAAATGGAAAATGAAGTTTTTAAAAGATAACATTTTCAGGAACATCAGAAACATCAATCCCTTAGGAAAAAACTTACACAAAATATTATGAAAAACCATGGAAAGGAAGCAAATAAAACCTTACAAATGGAGGGACATCATATATTCATAGTGGCAAATTCAATTATGTATACTGTACATGTTAATTCTCCCCCAAATTCACTTAAAGATCCCAGTGCAAGCGTATTCTAAATCTGAATCCCATTAGTTTTTTTAAGGTTCAATTTAATATTGAGAATTATATACGATACAGAGTCAAGAAGAGCCAAGATAGACTTGATGAAGATGGACAATTTTGTGTGTTACACGGCCAAAATTTAAGGCCTATTATTGTAAGGTTACTGTTACCGACAAAAGGCAGGAAACTAGCCTAATGGAACAAAACAGAGACTCCACAAGCAGATCAACAGATACATGACTACTTGATTTGTAATAAAAGGGCCACTCCTGAATGATTAGGAAAGAATGGTTTGTTCAATAGTTAGTGCTGGATATCAATATGGAATAAAAGTGAATTCCTTTTCAAACCGTACAAATAAATCATTTATAGATGTAATGTTGGTTTATTTATGAAAGGCAAAACAGTAAACTTTCTTGAGCATAACATAGGAGAGTGTCATAATTTGGGGGGCAGTGAAAACTACCATTAACACTAAGCATAAAGGAAAACATTGATGAATTAGTCTGCATCAAAATTAGAACTTTTATTTATCGAAGTATATAATCAATGAAGAAGCATCATGCAAAAGATGTAACTTTTATATGTCAAAAAATTAGAAAACACTTAAATGGGTACTTCACAAAAGAGGTTATCCGAATAGCCAATGAGCCATAATGACCTTGAATACCTATGAAAAGGTATTCAAGGCTGTTAGCCATGAGAAAAGTAATTCAAACAACAATCAGATAAACATCTACCAGTATACCTAGACAGTACCCAATTTATTATGTTTCGATTTACAATTTTTCCACTTTATGATGCTGTGAAAACAATATGCAATCAGTAGAAACCACATCTTGGATTTTGAATTTTCTTCATTTCCCGGGCTAGCCACTGGCAGTACAATACTCTCTTGCTAGGCTAGGAAGCAGCAGTGAGCCGCAGCTCCTAGCAGTCACGCGGTCATGACAGTAAACAACCAATGCTTCATCGTGTACTGTGTTGCCATGATTTTGACCCACTGTAGGCTAGTGTTCTGAGCACATTTAAGGTAAGCTAGGCAAAGCTATGATATTCAGTACGTTAGATGTACTGAAAGCATTTTTGATTTACAGTATTTTTAACTTACAGTAGTTTAATTAGGAGGTAACTCCATCATAAATCAAGGATCATCTGTATAAAATTTAAGTCTAGCTATGTGTTGTTTAGAATTCTCTTAGTATCCACTGAAATTGAATGAAGGCAACATTCTCTCATGTTAACAAAAATTCATCCATGATTGACTCAAAATATGTATACATGAATACTTGTCATGGTGCCATATGTAATAGCAAAAACAGAAAATAAAGTGCCCATGAGGAGTTGAAGGATAAGTAAACCTTAAAATGTGCACACATTCTCTCAAGGAACATGGATATTATTGTTGCTGATTCTTCTCCATGTGCGACCCATGTAGAGGATAAGAGCCTTATGAGAAAAACTTATTTTTATACTTGAGCTTTGCTTTGACTGAAAGTTGAGAAATCTCATGATTTCTGGTATCATCTCTATGATGTCACATTACCTAATTTCACATATTCTTAGCTCCATTAAAACAGAAATTCTATTTGTGGGCTTCAGATAATGAGTCCCGTGGGGGAAACTTTTTTTCATCCATCTCTGTTTCCTTCCAATTGAGCAATTTTATTTTATGTTAACCTGTTGTTAGTGGTTCATTGTCGTAATCTTTAGAAATTATATCTCATTCTTTCCCTGTGATTTTACTGTATTGAAGTAAATTTGGTTGGCAGGATATACAACATTACATGAATGAAGTTTGCCTTTGATAACTAAGAAAATTTGAATAGAACTTGGTTCTAGTGAAGACTTGTTTCTAAGGAATTTGGATTCATTCTTTCAGACAATATGAATATCATAATGGGTTCTTTTTCATGAGTTATGTATGTGATAGGATTCTTGTAAGATTTTTTCTTTTTACCTGAGCTTGCTTTGACTGAAAGTTGAGAAGATTCTGTGATTCAATGGTATAATTTCTACAGTGCAATATTTGTTTGGATCTAAGCATGCAAGTAGACAAATTCATCCCTATTATAGTATTTAAGGTTTGCAATGTATTATGACATTTGTGGGACTATGAATATTCAAGGAACCTGGCAGTTGTGCCCGGGGCATTGAGATCCAGATACTTGTTTGCCCATAGATATGAAATTCAATAAAATTGGGAGCTTCCTGATATCTAATTTACATCTTAGGAATAACCCATGAGATGCAGTTCTCATCTACTGCCCTACTCCTGTCCTTAGATAAATAACACCAGAGGAAGAAGACTCTCTGGCCTCTTACATCAGGAACACATGAAAAGCCCCATTGGGTCTGTATGAACTCTAATATACTTTCCCAGAAGGGTTTAAGGATGCCAACCCTGGTTAGAATTTTTAGGAATATATATATGTATGCATATATATATGGGGAGTGCAATGGTTTTGGTCATGAGGAGGTTTGATGACATAAAAATTATGCTCATAAGTATTATGCTGAGGCCCATTCTCAGAAGGAGATGTGGGGGTGTCCTAGGCTATGCAAAACATAGCTATGGAAGGGGAAGTTATTAAGAGAAAAGAACAAGAAGTCAGTGAGAATTTAGATAAGAACCTGTAATAGAATAAAAGCATCAGATTAGTGAATGGTTGTCCTAGTAATTTAGAAGAAAAGCAATAAAAATGGAGTCAGACTACTAAATGGCAAAAATAGGAACTTGAAGAACTTAATTTTACACCTGAGCTTTGCTTTGTTTGAAAGTTGAGAATCTTACAATTTATTGGTATCATCTAAAATCAATTTATTTTTCATCTCAACATGAAGAATATTAGCTCTAGCCTTTTGGAATTTCAGCAACTCAAATGCTTATTAGAACTTATCCAGGACCCAAAATACTAAGAACCCATATGCCCTTTTTCCCAGCTGACATTAGCTGTCTTAAGAGCTGTTTTTCAGTGCTCTGAGGATATCCTCAAAAATATCACAAGGCATTCTGCAGTGTGTTTTCAATCTATGACCCTGCACATTGGGGATGCACACTGGATGTTTCATGGAGTGATCCCTGTAGTTGAATTTTATTGACTAATGGAACAGACACAATAAGGACCACATGAGAGCCCTCACATGGAGGAGGGCCAAGGCCTTGGAGTCCAATTCTCCAGCTCCCTGACAGGTAGGCTGTTCAGTGCCTTGGGAATCCAATATGAGGGAATGCTCATAGCAGTCCTTGAAAATTTCTGCAAAATGTGAACTGGGAGAAGCTAAATACTGTATTCACAAGCTGGGTGATCCCCCTTTGATTTTTACTATAGTTCACAGACATATTTTCTAAAAGGTATAAATTTACAGACAGATCAGAATAGATCCTTGGTCCTCTCCATTTTTCTGGCAATTTTGTTGCCTGGAATTCAAATACAACTAAGAGAAAAAGTGGGTAGCTAGCAGGAACAGATAGTTTCTCAGATATTGGTGGCAGTAACCCAACTTTGAGAAAAGATGGATAAAGATAAAAAACCCTTAAGACTGCAGTGTTAGCTGCCCAGTTATAATTATTGACAAAGTGAACAAACACTTTTTTGGGCCACCAATAAATAAGAGGGCACAAGCTAATGGGAAGTAAATACGTCACTCTTGTAAAAAGTCAACACATTAGAAAAGGAATCTTGGATGAGACTGAGAAAGATGCAACAATGAAACCTGACAGGCTTTACAACCTTCTTGAGGAGATCTTCCCTACTCTGTAAAATCAGACAGAAAATGATCGGAAAATGGAGCAAAGCATGGGGGAAATTGATGTAATGAGGAAACAGAACTGGGAATGGGGTAGACTTATGTGTCTGTTTCTTTTTCCTATCTTTTAATCTTTTTCTACCCTTTCTTATGGATACTGGAACAATGTATTCTGCAAACTGTATATACCCTTTCTGTTTTATCCTGACCTAGGAAAACATCTAAGATATAACTATTTCTGGACTATCTTCTACCTCTTCTTTCTCCTCTGAGGTTTTGATGCAAATAGGTCCTCTCTGGGAAGAATATGCCTTGTCTCCTAATATGCCCAATAATCCATTAGGAAGGGGCCTGCTGTGTCTATGAAGGGCTATGATCTTCTGTACTCCGCATAGAGTGCTTTGGAGCTTCTAGCATGCAAGGTATCTGCACTGCTAAATATGTGCTTTCTGAAGCAAAAGATGGCTGTGGGAGACTGGCAGTCTCAATTCTGGAGAAGCACCCCCAAATTACAGAAAATAAACCCATATCTATGAGTCCTAGGAACAAATGATAATGATTTAATTAAAGAGATCCATACCATTGTTGTAACTTACAACAGAGAAAAACCCTGGGCATGCATAGAACATTTTCACTATTTTTACCTCAAATACAATGTAATTAGAGAATTAAAACAAAACAAAACAAACAAACAACAACAACAACAAAAAAAAAAAAAACAGAAAAAAAAAACAGGTCATAGTGGTCTGGGAGTGGTAACTCACACCTATAATCCCAGCACTCTGGGAGGCCGAAGTGGGCAGATCACCTGAGGTCAGGAGTTTGAGACCAGCTTGGTCAGCATGGTGAAACCTCCTCTCTACTAAAAATGCAAAAATTAGCCAGGCATGGTGGCAGGCTCCTGTAATCCTAGCTATCTGGGAGGCTGAGGTAGGAGAATCACTTGAATCCAGGAGGTGGAAGTTGCAGTGAGCCAAGATCGTGCCACTGCATTCCAGCCTGGGTAACAGAGCAAGACTCCATCTCACAAACAAAACAAAACAAAACAAAACATCCAGGGGATAGGAAAAAAAGGCACATTCACTTCATAATGCTTCCATATTGCTTGTGAGAAAGTTAGGAAAACTTGACAAAGAAGGTCGAACTGTTAAAAACTTGTGCGTGATCTGAGAGAAACAAGTTGAGATTCCTTTGACACTTGTAATTCCCAATCTTGCTACTGTCTTAATGTCTATGTCTGAGTTAGCATTTTTCTGTCATAGATTTATGTTCAGTGTTTTGTTCTCCACCTTTAGCTGGGGAGTTGAGGTTCCTGTCTGAGTTTACCTGTGGAGCGGGGGGTTTTCAATATTGTGGCAATGGATCTTCCTGGAATTCAGAGTCACCTACTCTATTCTCTGGGCATTTATAAGAAAATATAAAGAGTTTTCCTCATGTTGGGGTTCCATTCTAATTATTATTGATGGCTGCTAATACTTTAAATGCTAGTAAAAAAGACATTTTAGATTTACTAAATTTCTTAGACTCCCAGGATATAAAAGTTCACTAGATAACTTGCAATGTTATCAAACTGAAGTAAAATATTTGGGATCTGCGTTCTTGGCAGATGAAAGGTGGTTGTATCCTGAAGTTAGCCTAATATACAAATGAAACAACATACTTAAAAAAAAAAAAAAAAAACTTTGCCAATGTTGAGGATTGTGGATCTGTGCCTTTTATGAAAAGGCTAAGCCTCTCACTGAGATGTTACATGAAACATCACTAGAACTTTTTATTATAGTCTAAATAAGGCTGAAGAAGTCTTTTAAGCCCTTAAGATAGCTGCTGTATCTTCACTTGTATTAGTTTTTAACCTTGATAAGCGGTTCTACCTTTTCTGTCTTGAGATTAAGGGTTACTCCAAAATTAGGCCTTGATTATAGGCGCACTGCTTACTTTCCTGTGTTCTTGTATTTTGTTGCTCTGGAAATACCATGATATTTACAAGGTACAGTAGCAACCTCTGATTGAAAAAGCTCATTCAGTCCTTGACTCTGAGAAATTTAATTTATTTACAGGTACTTCATGTCGTTACTGCTATTTTACAAGTTCATAAGACACAGCCCTTGTCAGTGTGCTGTCAGATGAGCTAAAAACAAATCTTACTGTCCAATCCTAATGCTATTTTAGGCAGGTGTAACCTTTTGACAGCTACTCTGTGGTCAGATCTTGACAGACTAAGTTGAACATGACTCTGTCAGAGTCATTGAGAAAGACATTGGAGCATGGTCTGATTTATCTAATATTCCTATTCTCAATGCTGACTGAATATTCATTGATATATTCTGTGTGAAAGACCCACAGGAGAATATAAAAACATCTACAGTAATCAGCCTTCAGAAAGCTTACAGCCTTCTGTTTTTTGAAACATAAAATCAGTCCAAGTGGCAGAATTGTAGTTGTTATACCAGCTGTTAAATTAGCCACCAGTTGTAAAGCAGATATCCATAATGATAATAATTATATGTTTGTGATCTGTTATATGACTAGCCAACTTTGGAAGAACAGATACTAACATCAATAGGTACTAAAATATTACATGTGAAACTAATTTCTGATTTAGTAGAGTCATTCAAACTTCTCTAACAGATTTATGTAATTTATTATAGAGCTCACACTGGAAAACAAGATTAACTCTTTAAAAAGAAATTAATTTGCATATCTAGCTGTGAAGGGCTTCTAAGGCTTAGACTGGGGAAATCACCTCTATCACACTCCCATCCAAAACCTCCTGTTCATAATTTCAGAAATAGCCAACTCTCAAAGAATTAGAAAATTAGAAATGAAGAAGAGCTAACAAGAACACCATAGGAAAATGAGAATTGAAAAATGAAATTTTCCTTTATTCCAGCTGTCATATGATTGAGTGGCTTTTTCATACCACCACCAAGTTTATTCAAGCAAAAGGAATATACTGACAACTTGAAATCTTTGTGATAGGATCATATACTTCAGGAAATAATATGAAGATATGCTCTTTGTCAGAAAAATTTTTTACTTACCTAAAGCCTACTGAGGCCAATGATACCTAGGATCTGCTGGCACAAGAACTTTATAGAACTTCCACCTTTAGAAGATACTAAATATTTTTACCAGTGTTGTGTATTGGTGTCTGGATAGGCTAAAGCAGATGCTCAAAGAGTGATCAAGCTCTTACTGAATCATATCATCTCAACCACTAGAATTCCTGAATATATGGAGTCCAGTAAAGGAAATCATTTTTTTTTTTTTGAGACAGAGTCTCACTCTATTGCCAGGCACCAGGCTGGAGTGCAGTGGCACAATCTCGGCTCACTGCAACCTCTGCCTCCCGGGTTCAAGCCATTCTCCTGCCTCAGCCTCCCAAGTAGCTGGGACTACAGTCACACGCCACCATACCCAGCTAATTTTTGTATTTTTAGTAGAGACGGGGTTTCACCATGTTGGCCAGGATGGTCTCAATCTCTTGACCTGGTGATCCGCCCGCCTCGGCCTCCCAAAGTCCTGGGATTACAGGTTTGAGCCACCGCGCCCGGCCAGAAATCATTTTATATCTATGGGAATTTGGAGCTCTGTAATAGTCTACAAATACCAATAATTTACCTGCCTGTTTTCCCCAGTCTTCTGAACAAATGGAATGAATGAAACACATACCCTAAATAATTATTTAGCTAAATTATATAAAACCTTACCATCAGTTTCATAATTAAATCCCTCTAGCAAGCACAACACTTCTTCCTTTGAGTTTGGAAAGCCTGCGAATCTTGGACTTAAGCCTAACCCATTCTCTGATACAGTGGAAAACCCTCATGACCATATATGATACTTAAAGAGCCTGTGGGTTTTCCTGGGCTCACCTTGCCAACATGTGGCCAGATGCTGAAAAAGCCCCCTGGGGAAGTGTGTCATTGATATTGAACAGGAGACTCAATCTATATTAAAGTGTTCTGATGACAGACTGTGTCCACACTGGACAGAACCCTATCAGGTGTGGTTGAGAGTTCACAGTGCTATCAAGATGAAGAAGAAACCCAAGTGGATACATGCTTCACATGTAAGACCGACATCCACCATTGAGTGAGCTATAATTTCCATTTAAGACCTTAAGGATAAATTCTCTAGATAGAAACCTTGAATAATATGCAAGCTGAAGAGAAAAACTTCTCTGACACACAGACAGCAGGAGAGAGAGACTATTTTGTTATTAATACTTCTTGGCTCACCACAACCTCTGCTTCCCGAGTTCAAGCGATTCTCCTGCCTCAGCCTCCCAAGCAGCTGGGATTACAGGCATGCACTACCCCACCCAGCTAATTTTAAATTTTTATTAGAGATGGGGTTTCTCCATGTTGGTCCAGCTGGTCTCCAACTCTCCACCTCAGGTGGTCCGCCTGCCTCAGCCTCCCAAAGTGCTGGGCTTACACACATGAGCCACTATTCCCAGCCCAACTCTACATCTTAAATAGCCATGGGGGTCCAGTTTAATAGAGCTCAAATAGATACACAGATGCAGAGGAAATCCCCAAGCCCAAATGATGAGGGTTCGTTTCTTCAAAACCCCCAAAACATATCCCCTAAAAATGAACTTACCCTGTTTAGAACCTGGCAGTCTCCAGTCTCCATGCTTACAAACTGGAGGATAATTAAATGGTCTCTATTGTTTAACATTACAATAGCTAGTGTGAGTAAACGGAATTCTACTTGTACATGATTAGCTTTACCACTATGTTTTCACACAGGGACTAAAATGGTGCTATGATCAAACTAAAAGAGATTTATTTTTTTAATAGATGAGGTCTTGCTTTGTTGCCTTCACTGGAGTGCCGTGGCACAATCATAGCTCTCTACTGCCTCTAACTCCTAGGCTGAAGGGATTCTCCCGCCTCAGCCTCCTGAGTAGCTGGGACTACAGGGACATGCCACCATGCCTGACTACTTTTTTTTCTTTTTGTATTGTCAGAGTCTTGCTCAGGCTGTTTTCGAACTTCTGGCCTCAAGTGATCCTCCTGCCTTGGCCTTCCGAAGCACTGGGTTTGCAGGCATGAGCCCCCATGCCTGGCCAGAGATGATTAAATACAGTATTAGGGGGAATAAAAACTGGAATTACAATTGCAAACTCTTCTGATATAGAAACAATTACTGATAAACTTAGTGCCTTGGATGATTTGCAGAAAGATGTAAACATGATAGAATAAAAATCTAAACAAGATGTGACAATAAAGAAAAAAAAAGGAATTGGACAAGCATTTGGAATTGGACATCTGGTAATAAAATTCTATTGCAAAAAATATTTAGCTACGATTTGTCTAGTGCCTTGGACAATTTGCAACAAGATGTAAACCTGATACAATCAAAATTGTTTTAAACAAGATAGGACAATAAAGAAAAACAAAAATGGAATTGGACAAGCATTTGGAATTGGACATCTGGTAATAAAATTCTATTGCAGAAAAATATAGCTGTGATTGTCTAGGGCCTTGGACAATTTGCAGAAAGATGTAAACATGATAGAATCAACATCTAAACAAGATATGACAAAAAGTAAGGTCTATATAAAAAGTAAGGTCTCTATACAAGAGAAGACCAACATCTCTGTAATATAAATGGGATTCTAAGTGTAATAGATTTAGGGTTTCTGAAAGAAATTTGAAAGTTTCACATTCTACCAACAAAATTCAAGTATGAGACTGAGGAACTTCCTATTTCAGCTAAACCCAGAATTGATTATGTTGATGAACACATGAATTTCATGTGTGTAAAAGCATGTGAACTCCTCATTTTCAGTCTAATGAGAGTAAAAGCAAGAAACACAATGAAGATGCAGGGGAATGATAGTACAAAGCGGACTCATAACTGCATTCTAGATACCGAGATTACTTTCCATTCTGCTATATAAGTTTAGACTCTCTCACATACAAATAGCCCACGCAAAATCCTGCTGAAAGGTAACCATAATTATAGAGAGAATAGGTAAAAAAGTGGCGTGGTTTAGTATGCACCCATTAAAAATTCTTCTAAAAATTTTTTTTTTATACGTAGAATGGGTAAGATGAGGACAGGCATAAAACGGTCAAAAACACTGGGAGAATTCAAGGTTCATTTTGACAATGGTAATATACATGGAAAAACTGCCAAAAAAAGAAAATACGTCTGGCATTAGAAAACATACAGGAGTAATTGTATACAAAAGAAGACACGTGCCAATAATAAAGCAAGAAGTTACAAAATATGAATCCTCATATATGAAAAATGTGGAACTCCAAACACTTCAAAAGTAACAAGATGCAAGACATTACAATATTCAGAAACACGCTGGAAAAATAAGAGCTTGCGCCCACGTGAGACCAGCTCCACAACCCTGTGAGGCGAGGGTGCGGACCCAGGGCAGACAGCACGCGGCTTCCGGTCCCCGGGCGGCGGCTTCCGGTCCCCGGGCGGCGGCTTCCGGTGCGCGCTGGGAGAGGACGCCCGGCAGGGCGCCCGTCAGGCCCGGAGAGCCGCTCTGCGACCGCCAGGTCTGCCCCGGCCAGTGGGTTCCTGGCCAGCCTCGTGGGCTGGCCGTGACCTGGCTGGTGGCCCTGGCGTGTGCCGAGCGGTCCCGGAGAGGCCCCGTGCGTGGCGCGGAGGAGCGGCGTGGGCCGCGGAAGTGCTTGCGGGGCCTGCAGTGGCGCACAGCCCGCGCATCCTCCGCGAGCCCGGTGGCCCGCTGCCCCGTCCTTCCAGGCGTGGGTGGCGGGGAGGGCCAAGGGTCCCCCGCGTCCGTGGCGGGCCAGCGTTCCCGTCACGTGGGTCCATGGAGGGAGGGCATGCCTGAGCCGACGCACCCTAGCGCCTTCCTCGCATGGAGGCTGAGGGTGTGCTTGGACACCTGTCCTGCTCCTGCCCCCCAGATGGTGACCGCGGAGGAAGACTTGCGTTGGGCCCAGTGTCCCCGGGCCAGTGTCCGCCGGCCAGGGGTCAGTCCCCGGCGCCCTGGTCTCCTGCCCTGAGCCCTGCTGGGAGCATGCGCGGGGAGGGGGGTGTCCTAGGTCGGGTCGATGATGAGAACCTTATATTGTCCTGAAGAGAGGTGATGACTTAAAAATCATGCTCAATAGGATTACGCTGACGCCCAGCCTAGGGGAGAATTCTGGAAGAGGATGTTGGAATCCCGAGGTTCCTGACAGGGCCACTGTCTTCTGGGCTGGAGACCTGGAGGCCCTGAAGGGCTTCTGGAGGGAGTCCAAGCGTGTCTCTGCGCTCCTCCATGAGGCAGTGCAGGCGCCCTTTGTGGGCATATGTTGGGGCTCTGGTTCTCTAGGGGTGGGGCACAGGAGTGGCTCCTCCCTGATACCATTCTCCCCTATGTCTTTCAGTGCACTCTTCTGCCCGGTGGTCCTGGCATTGACCAGCATAGGTGAGTGGATCCTGCTGGGGCCATGGGCCGTGAGCCAGGCTGCATGGGGTTGCTGACGGTCAGCCATAGGAACAGGAGGGTTTCTTCAGGGAGCCAACCTGAATCCCCACTGGGGAGGGATAGGTTCTCCAGGAGGGTGGCTTCCTTGGTAGTCTGACCCAAGGAGGATATCTTCTCTGAAGCCCTACAGCAGTGATGGTGGTCCAGGAAGCAAAGGGTTCCTTCAGCCCCACCCAGGGCAGTGCCCAGCTGAGACTTTGCACAGGTCTGGCCTCAGGGACTGCCCAGGCCACATGAGGTGGTCCATAGGAGGTCCGGGGCACCACAGGGATCACACAGTAGCTCTCCTTCCCCAGAGAGAGGTGAAAGATCAGGCCCATGGGGTCAGGCCTTTGGAGATTTAAGGATCAGGCCCCACCCATGGTCCTGAATGGGACCAAGCTTTTGAGTCATGGGCCATCCAGTGGTGCCTCTTTGAGCCTAGTGAGGGGTGATATGGCTTGAAGGGGTTTGGGTCAAGGCTTTGGGCAAATGGGCCAGCTCACGTTCTGCTGGCAGTCACCCTTTCCCCATGGGTGACTCGTGGGAAAGGTGGCATCCTTAGGTGGGAATGCCCACTGTCAAGGGTCCTTTCCTGGAAATTTGCCACCCAAGCTTCTTCTGAGCCATGGACACACCTCCAGGGTGGCTGGGTCTTGGCCCCAAGGAAAGGAGAAGACACCATGTGTCCCCTGATTGGCTGAGTGTGGTTCGACTCTGTGTTTGGGAGGTGTGTAGGGCATGGGTGGGGACCCACCAGAGAATGCACGTGGCCCAGGGACCCAGCTGGTGATTTCTGGTGCACACTTGGAGAGAACACTGGGCAGGTGCCCTCCACACCAAGGCATAGGCTATGTGACTGCCAGGTCTGCAATGACATGTGACTTCCGGGACAGCCTTCTTGGTTGGCCATGAACTGGTTGGTTGCCCTGGCCTGTGCCCAGTGATCTCAGAGTGGCCCAGGTGTCCTGCAGGGGAGCCAGCATGAGTAGTGGAGGTGTTCATCATGGGACCTGCAATAGAGTGCAGCCTGGGAATCCTGCCATGAGCCCAGTGACCCGCCTGCCCTGTCCTTCTAGGGTTAGGTGATGGGGAGGACCAAGGGTTCCCCCAGCCTGTGACGGGTCAGTATTCCTATCACGTGGGTCCATAGAGGGAGAGCATGCATGAGCCATCATCCCCCAATGCCTTCCCCCTATGGAGGCATGAGGCCTTGTTTAAACACATGTCCTCCTGTCCGCCGACACGGTGAGCCTGGAGGAAGATTTGCCTTGGGCTCACTGTCCCTGGGCCAGTGTCCATCAGCCAGGTGCTCAGCCCTCAGTGCACTGAAGCTTGGCCCTTCCTGGTGCCCTCGTCTGCTGCACTGAGCTGTGGTGAGCACATCTGGGTCCTGCTGGATGCTTGTGTTGGGGGGCGGAGGGTGCTCTGGGTTGGGTCGATGATGAGAACCTTATATTGTCTTGAAGAGAGGTGATGACTTAAAAATCATGCTCAATAGGATTACGCTGAGGCCCAGCCTAAGGGAGAATTTCGAAAGAGGACACTGGGATCCCCAGCAGGGCCACTGTATTTTGGGCTGGAGACCTGGCGGGCCTGAAGGGCATTTGCAGGGGTCCAACCCTGTCTGCGCTCCTCTGTGAGGCAGCCCAGTTGCCTGTGCAGGCTTGGTGTCGGTGCTCTGGTTCCACAGGGGAAGTCATGTTGGTAACTCCTCCCTGAGCCCCAGTTCTCCCCATGTATCTTTCAGTGAGCTCTTCTGCCCAGCAGGGCCCCTGGCCTTGAGCAGCATAGGTGAGTGGATCCTGTGGACTCATGGGCCATGAGCCAGGCCACGTGGGGTCACTGAGGGTCAGCCTTCAGGACAGGAGGGTTTCCTCAGGGAGAAAACCCGAATCCCCACTGGGGAGGGATTGGTTCTCCAGCAGGGCTGCCTCCTTGGGATTCTGATCCAAGGAGGATACCTTCCCTGAAACCCTGCAGGGGTGACCGTGGTCTAGGCAGGAAAGGATTCCATTAGTTGCATGCAGGGCCGCTCCTAGCTGATACTCGGTGCTAGGGTCTGGCCTGGAGGACTGCCCAGGTTACATGAGGGGGGTCCAGCGTGCGATTTCCGATGAGTTCCTGGAGAGGGAGCCTGAGCAGGCACCCTCCTGGCACAGGGGCAGGCTGTGAGTCAGCGGGTCTGCTGCAGTGCCTGGCTTCAGGGCCAGCATCCTTGATTGGCCTGAACTAGTTGGTAGTCCTGGCCCCACCCAGGGGTGGCAGTGCGGCCCAGGAAGTGCAGGGAAGCTGGCATGGGCAGTGGAGGTGCTCCAGGGGCTTGCCTTAGGGCTCAGCCTGGGCCTCTTGCCTGAGCCCAGTGACCAGCCACCCCTGTCTGTCCATGGTTCAGTGTGAGCCAGCAACTCCTGCCCCCTTTCCTGCATGGAGGCATGAGGTTCTGTTCAGACACCTTTCCTCTGTCCCTCCAGATGGTCACCTGGGAGGAAGACTTGCGTTGAGTCCAATGGCCCCAGGCCAGTGTCTGTCAGCCAGGTGTCCAGTCCCCAGCATCCTGAAGATTGGGCCCTTCCTGGCACCCTGGTCTCCTGCACTGAGCTGTGGTGAGCCCATCTGGGTCCCACTGGATGCCTGTGTGGGGAGGGGGGTGCCTTGGGTTGGGTCGATGATGAGAACCTTATGTTGTTCTGAAGAGAGGTGATGACTTAAAAATTATGCTCAATAGGATTACGCTGAGGCCCAGCCTAGGGGACAATTTTGGGAGAGGATGCAGGGATCCCATGGTCCCTGGCAGAGTTACTGTATTTTGGGCTGGATACTTGGAGACCCTGAAGGGCATCTGGGGGGCCCCACCCTGCGTCTGTGCTCCTCCTTGAGGCAGCCCAGGCTCCCTGTGCAGGCTTGGTGTTGGCACTACAGTTCCCTGGGGTGGGTCACACTGGTGGCTCCTCCCTGAGCTCCGTTCTCCCCTTGTGTCTTTCAGTGAGCTCCTCTGCCCAGGAGGGCCCCCTGGCATTGACTGCATAGGTGAGGCATTCTGCTGCAGTCATGGGCCGTGAGCCAGGCTGCGTGGGGTCGCAAAGGGTCAGCCTTCAGGAAAGAAGGGTTTCCTCGGGGAGTCAACCCGAATCCCCAGCTGGGAGGGATGGGTTCTCCACAAGGGCAGCTTCCTGGGGAACAGGACCCAAGGAGGACACCTTCCCTGAAGCCCTGCAGAGGCAATGGTGGTCCAGGCAGGAAAGGTCCCTTCAGTTCCACCCGGGGCAGCTCCCAACTGAGTCTCAGTGCTCGGGTCTGGACTGAACGACTGCCCTGGCCATATGACAGGGGGCACCATGGCGATTAAATAGGAGCTCGCCACCCCTGGAGAAAGGTGGGTGATAGGGCCCATGGAGGTGAGAGCAGAGATGCAAGCATCATGCCTGATGCATGGCCCTGATTGGGACCAATGCTGTTGATCAGTGCGCCATCCCATGGGCGTCTTCGAGCCTGGAGGGGAGTGGTGCTGTTTCACTGGGGTTAGGTCAAGGGTGACCTCTGGCCAGCGCATGGTAGTACTGCAGTCTGGCCCTTGGACTCGTGGGCTTTGGGCTGAAGGTACAGTCCACGTCCTGTTGGAAGTCACTCCTTCCCTGTGGCTGGAAGTTACCCCTTCTCCGTGAGCAAGTGTTGGAAAGGGTGGCCTCCTGAGGTGGGAAGGCCTGCTATTGAGGGTCTCATCCTGGCCATTTGCTGCCCATGCTCCTTCTGAGCCATGCAGTCCCCTCCAGAGTGGCAGGTCTTGGGCCCAAGGAATGGAGAGGACATTGTGCCCCAATTAGCCGAGTGTGGCCAGGCTCTGTGTTTTCGAGGTGTGAGGGGCATGGATGGAGACCCACCAGAGAAAGCTCATGATCCTCGGACCCCTGGTTGTGATTTCCAGGATGTGCTTGGATACGGCACCTGGGTGGGTACCTACCACGCACAGGGACAGGCTATGTGACTGCCAGCTCTACAGCAGCATCTGGCATCTGGGCCAGCCTCCTTGGTTGACTGTGAGCTGGTTGGTGGTCCTGGCCTGTGCCCAGTAGTCCTGGGGCGTCCCAGGGATCATCTGGGGGAGCTGGCATGTGTAGTGGAGGTGCTTGTGGGCCTGCAGTAGGGCTCAGCCCTGGCTTTTAGCCTGAGCCCAGTGACCCACCTGCCCTGTCCTTTCAGGGTTCAGAGGCAGAGAGAGCACAGGGTACCCTGAGTCCGTGTTGGGCCAGTTGCACAGGGACCCCATCATATGGGGCCATGGAAGGTGAGCATTCCTAAGCCGGCATACCTTCTGCCCTGTGGAGGAGTAAGGTTGTGTTCGGACACCTGTTCTCTTCCTGTTCCCCCAGATGGTGACCCCGGAAAAAGACTTGAGTTGGGCCTGCTGTCCCCAGGCCAGTGGCCGTCAGGCAGGTGCCCAGCCCCTGTTGCACTGAAACTTGGGTCCTTCCTGTCACCCTGATCTCCTCATTGAGCTTGGGTGAGCCCATCCGGGTCCTGATGGATGCCTAAGCAGGGAAGGGATACCCTGGGTTGGGTCGATGATGAGAGCCTGCTATTTCTCTGAAGAGAGGTGATGACTTAAAAATCATGCTCAATAGGATTACGCTGAGGCCCAGCCTAGGTGTGAATTTTGGAAGAAGATTCTGGGATCCAGAGGTCCCCAGAAAGGCCACTGTATTTTGGGTTGGATACCTGGAGGCCCTGAAGGGCATCTGTAGGGATCTCAGCCCTGTCTCTGAGCCCCTTTGTGAGGGTCCCCAGGCTCCCTGTGCAGGCTTGGTGTCAGTGCTCCAGTTTGCCGGGGTGGGGCACGAGGATGGCTCCTTCCTGAGCCCCTGTTCTCCACTTGTGTCTTTCAGTGAGCTCTTCTGCCCAGGAGGGCCCCTGGCCTTGAGCAGCATAGGTGAGTGGATTCTGCTGGGGTCATGGGCCATGAGCCAGGCCACATGGGATCACTGAGGGTCAGTCTTCAGGACAGGAGGGTTTCCTCAGGGAGAAAACCTGAATCCCCACCGGGGAGGGATTGGTTCTCCAGCAGGGCCGTCTCTTTGGGAATCTGACCCAGGGAGGACACCTTCCCTGAAGCCCTTCAGGGGTGACCGTGGTCCAGGCAGGACAGGGTTTCTTCAGCCCCACACAGGACATCTCCCAGCTAAGGCTTGGTGCTAGAGTCTGGCCTGGAGGACTGCCAAGGCTAAGTGAGGGCATCCCCAGGCTGCAATTTCTGGTGTGTGCTTAGAGAGGGAGCCTGGACACCCTCCTTGCACAGGGGCAGGCTGTGTGTCTGCTGGGTCTACAGCAGCACCTGGCTTCAGGGCCAGCCTCTTCGGTTGGTCTGCACTGGTTGGTTACCCTGGCTCCTGGCCAGGGGTTGCGATCTGACCTGGGAAGTGCAGGGAAGCTGGCGTGGGCAGTGGAGGTGCTCCAGGGCCCTGCAGTAGGGCTCAGCCTGGGCATCTTGCCTGAGCCCAGTAGCCTGCCTTCCCTGTCCTTCCAGGATTTGGTGTCTAGGAGGGCAAAAGGACCCCCATCCGTGACACATCAGGGTTTCACATGGATGCCATCACATGGGTCCACAGAGAAAGAGAGCAGGCATGAGCTGACACCCCTACCCCCTTCCCCGTATGGAGGCCTGAGCCCTTGGTTGGACACATGTCCTCCTTCTGTCGCCCCAGATAGTGACCCTGGAGGAAGACTTGCCTTGGGGCTGTCCCCAGGTCAGTGGTCATCATCCAGGTGCCCAGCCCTTGGTGCACTGAAGCTGAGGCCATTCCTGGTGCCCTGGTCTCCTGCACTGAGCTGTGATGAGCACATCTGGGTCCCTCTGGATGCTTGTGTGGGGTTGGAGGTACTTTGGGTTTGGTCGATGATGAGAACCTTATATTGTCCTGAAGAGAGGTGATGACTTAAAAATCATGCTCAATAGGATTACGCTGAGGCCCAGCCTAAGGGAGAATTCTGGAAGAGGACGCTGGGATCCCAAGGTCTCCTGGCAGAGACACTGTGTTTTTGGCTAGAGACCTTGAGGCCCTGAACGGCATCTCGGTTCCCGGGGCGGGGGTGGGGGCAGCTTTGTCTCTGAGCTCCTCCGTGAAGCAGCCCAGACTGCCTGTGCGGGCTTGGTGTCGGTGCTCTGGTTCCATGAGCCCCCATTCTCCCCTTGTGTCTTTCAGTGAGCTCTTCCACCCAGATGGGGCCCCCTGACATTGACCAGCATAGGTGAGTGGTCCTGCAGGTCATGGGACAGGAGGGTTTCCTCAGGCAGCCTACCAGAATCTGTACTGTGGAGGGAGCGTTGGTCCTCCAGGAGGGCAGCTTCCTGGGGAATCGGAACCCAGGGCACCTTCCCTGGAGCCCTGCAGGGATGACGGTGGTCCAGTCAGGAAAAGGTTCCTTCCATCTCATGCAGGGCAGCCCCCAGCTGATTCTAGGTGTGCTGGTCTGGCCTCTAGGACTGACCAGGCCACATGAAGGTGGCCATAGGGGCTGCGGGACTCCATGGGGTCACAAAGGAGCTCTCCATCCCCGGAGGAAGGTGGGCATAGGACCCATGGAGTCAAGCTGCAGAGATTCAAGGATTGCACAGGACTTATTGCCCTAAGTGGGACTGACCCTGTTGAGCAATGTGCCATCCCGTGGCGCCTCTTTGAGCCTGGAGTTGGTGGTGCTGTTTCCCTAGGTTTGGGTCAAGACTCAGCTCCGGCCAGTGCCTGGTGTTGCTATCTGGACATAGATTCTTTAGCTTTAGTCCAACAGCCCATGTCCTGTTGAGGATCTCCCCTTTCCTGTGGCTGGAAGTCACCCCTTCCCCAAGGGTGAGTGTCAGGAAGGGTGGCCTCCTGAGGTGGAAGGGCTGGCTGCTCTCGAGGGTCTTGTCTCTCGAATATGCCACCCATGCTGCTTCTGAGCCGTGGGGTCACCTCCAGGGTAGCGGGTCTTGGGCCCAAAGAGAAGTTACCGTGTGTTCCCGGTTAGCTGAGTGTGGCCCTGCTCTGTGTCAGAAGTGTGTGGGGCATGGATGTGGACCCACCAGAAAAAGCATGTGGCCCTGAGACCCCAGGTTGTGATTTCCAGGATGTGCTGGGATATGGCACCTCGGTGAGTACCCACAGTGAACAGGGACAGGCTATGTGACTGCCAGCTTTGCAGCAGCATCTGGCATCCGATCCAGCCTGCTTGGTTGGCCATGAGCTGGTCGGTGGCCTTGGCCTGTGCCTAGTAGACCTGGCGTGACCCGGGTGTCATGCAGAGGAGGTGGCGTGGGCAGTGGAGGTGCCCGTGGGGCCTGCAGTAAGGCATACCTGGGGCTTCTTGCCTGAGCCCAGTGACCTGCCTTCCCTGGGCCTTCATTATTCAGTGGCTCAGAGCGCACAGGGTACACTGCGTCCGTGACAGGCCAGTGTTCCGCATGGATTTTATCACATGGGCCCATGGAAGGCGAGTGTCCCTGAGCCACCACACCCCCCTCCGCCTCCATGGAGGTGTGAGGTTGTGTTTGGACCCCTGTCCTAATCCTCTTTCCCCAGATGTTGAGCCCCAAGGAAGACTTGTATTGAACCCAGTGGCCCCAGGCCAGAGAGCGTCAGCCAGGTGCCCAGCCCTTGGTGCACCGAAGCTCATGCTCTTCTTGATGCCCTGGTCTTCTGCATTGAGCTGTGGTGAGCGCATCCAGGTCCTGCTGGGTGCATGTGCAGGAAGGGGGTGCCCTGGGTTGGGTCGATGATAACCTTATATTGTTTTGAAGAGAGGTGATGACAAAAATCATGCTCAGGCCTGCTGAGGCCCAACCTAGGTGAGAATTTTGAAGAGGATGCTGGGAATTGGGAGTTCCCCAGCAGAAGCACTGTATTTTGGGCTTGAGACCTGCAAGCTCTGAAGGGCATCTGGAGGGGCCCAACCCTGTCTCTGTGCTCCTCCGTGAGGCAGCCCAGGCTCACTTTGGTGGCTCCTTGCTGAGCCCCTGTTGTCCCCTGTGTCTTTCAGTGAGCTCTCCGCCCAGCAGAGCCCCTGGCATTGACCAGCATAGGTGAGTGGATCCTGCTGGGGTCATGGGCCATGAGCCAGGCTGTATGGGTTCGCCAAGGGTCACCCTTTCAGCCACAAGGGATTCTTCATGAGGTGACCTAAATCTCTACTTGGGTTGGGTTCTTCACGATAGAGGCTTACTTGGGAATCAGACCCAAGGACGAGACCTTCCCTAAAGCCCTGCAGGGGTGGTGGTGGTCCAGGCAGTAAAGGGTTTTTTCAGCCCCATGCAGGGCTGCGCCCTGCTAAGACTCAATGCTTGGGTCAGGCCTCTAGGACGGCCAGGCTGCATGAGGGGTCCACATGGGCCCCAGGGCACCAAGGGAGTCTTGTGAGGGTCTTTGACCTTGGAGAGGTATGTGCAATTCAGCCCATAGGGTCAGGCAATGGATTTTCAAGCATCGCACCAAACCCACGTCCCTGAGTGGTACTGACCCTATTAAGCAATGGGCCATCCCAGTGGTGCCTGTTTGAGTCAAGTGGGAGGGTGGGAGGGTGGCTCTGTTTTCCTGAGATTGCCTCTAGACTAACTCTGGCCAGTGCCCGATGGTGCTGTAGTGCAGCCCTGGGACTAGTGGGCTTTGGGTCAAGGGAGTAGCCCATTTCCCACTGGGGGTCACCTCTTTCTTGTGGGTAATTGGAGGGAAGGGTGTCCTCCTGAGGTGGGAAGGCCCACTGTGTAAGGACCTGTCTGGGCTATTTTCCGTCCAGGCTGCCTCTGAGCCATGGGATCATCTCCAGGGGGTCGGGGTCTTGGCCCAGGGAAAGGAGAAGACATCATGCATTCCTTGATTGGCTGAATGTGGCCCACTCTGTGGGAGATATTGAATGGGGCATGGATGGGACCCACCAGAGAATCCACAAGGCCCTGGGGCCCCAGGCTGTGATTTCTGGTGTGTTGTGGAGCGGGACCTGGGTGCTTACCCTCCACACACGGGGCAGGGTTTGCGACTGCCAGATTGGCAGCGCCTGGCATTCGGACCAGCCTCCTTAGTTGGCCATGAGATTATAGGTGGCTCTGGCCTGCACCCCGGGTGCTGGTACAGTCCTGGTGTAGTGGGAGGCAGCTGGCGTGGGCAGTGGAGGTGCTCAAGTGTCTGCAGTAGGGCACAGCCAGGGCATCTTGCCCAAGCCCAGTGACCTGCCTGTCCTGTCCTTCCAGGTTTCAGTGGTGGGAATGGCCAAGGTTCCCCCGTGTCCATGATATGTCAGAATTTCACGTGGATCCCATCACATGGGTCCACAGTGGGAGAGCAAGCATGAGCTGGCACCACCCCCCCCACCTCAACCCTCTTCCCCACATAGAAGTATGAGGTTCCATTTTGACACATGTCCACCTTCTGTCCCTAGATGGTGAGACTGGAGGAAGACTGTTGTTGGGCCCACTGGCTCTGGTTGAGTGGTCATCAGTCAGGTGCCCAACCCTTCGTGTGCTGAAGTTCAGACCTTTCCTGGTGCTCAGGTCTCCTGCACTGAGCTGTGGTGAGCACATCCAGGTCCTGCTGGATACATGGCTCAGGGAGGGGAGTACCCTGAGTTGGGTCACTGATGAGAACCTTATACTTTCCTGAAGAGAGATGATGACTTAAAAATCATGCTCAATAGGATTACGCTGAGACCCAGCCTAGGGGAGAATTTTGAAAGAGGATGCTGGGATCCCGAGGTCCCCTGGCAGGGCCACTGTATTTTGGGCTGGAGTCGTTGAGGCCCTGAAAGGCATCTGTGGGGTGCCCAACCCTATCTCTGTGTTCCTCCGTGGGGCAGCCCAGTCTCCATGTGCAGGCTTGGTGTTGGCTCTCCGGTTCCCTGGGCGGCGGGGCAGGTTGGCAGCTCCTCCCTGAGCCCCATTCTTCGCTGTGTCTTTCAGTGAGCTCTTTTGCCCAGGCGGGCTCCTGGCCTTGAGCAGTATAGGTTAGTGGATGTTGCTGGGGTCATGGGCCATGACCCAAGCCACTGGGGGTCACTCAGGATCACCCTACAGGCCACAAGGGTTTCCTCACGGAGCCAACATGAATCCTCTCTAGGGACAGATGGTTTCTCCAGGAGGGCGGCTTCATTGGAAATTGATCCCAAGAAGGACACTTCTCTGAAGCCCTGCCGGAGTAACGGAGGTCCTGGCAGGAAAGGATTCCTTCACCGTAACACATTGCAGCTCCTAGCTGAGACTTGGTGCATGGGTCAGGCCTGGAGGACTTTCCAGGCCAAGTGAGGTGGTCTACAGAGTCTCTGGGCTTATGAGTATTATGCGAGAGCTCTCCATCCATGAGGCTTGCAGAGGGGGCAGGGTGTGGGTGATTGGGCTATGGAGTCAGGCTGTGAAGATTCAAGGATTGGGCACCACTCATGGCCCTCAGTGGGACCGACCCTGTCGAGCAATAGGCCATCCCAGTGGTCCCTCCTTGAGCATGGTGGGGGCGGCGTGGCCTCGGTGGGGGCGGCGTGGCCTCAGTGGTGTTGGGTCAACGTTACATTCTGGCAGTCACCTGGTGGTTGGCCCTGGGAATCATGGATTTTGGGCCAAGGGTGCAGCCTGTGTTCCACTGGAGGTCATCCCTCCAAAGTGGAGTGGCCAGAAGGGTGGCATCCTGTGGTGGAAGACTCACTGTCAAGGGTCCTTGGCTGGCAATTTGCTACCCAGGCTGTTTCTGACCCATGGGGTCACCTCCAAGGTGGTGGGATCTTGAGCCAAAAGAAAGGAAAGGACGTCATATGGTCCCTGATTGGCTGAGCATGGCCTAGCGCTGTGTTTGGGAGGTGTGCAGTACATAAATTGGGACCCACCAGAGAAGGCATGTGGTCCTGGAGCCCTATGATGCGATTTCTGTTGTGAGCTTGTAGAGAGTACCAGGACGGGTGCATTCATGTGACTGCCAGGTCTGCAGTGACACATGGCATCCAGGCCAGCCTCTTTGATTTGCCGTGAGCTGGTTGGTGGCCCTGGCTCCAGTGGTGCCAGTGTGACCCAGAGTCGTGCGGTGGTGCTGGCGTGGTCAGTGGAGGTGCTCCAGAGGCCTGCAGTAGAGTGCAGCCAGGGTGTCTTTCCCAAATTCTGTGATCTGCCTGCCCTATCCTTCCAGGGTTCAGTCGCAGGGAAGGCCAAGGGTTCCCCGCATTCATGACCATCACTGTTTTACATGGATCCCATTCATGAGTCCATGAAAAGAGAGCATGTGTGAGCCAGCACCCAGGCTCACTTTCCTGCATGGAGGCATGAGGCCCTCTTTGCATACCAGTCCCACACTGCTCCAGATGGTGACCCTGGAGGGAGATTTGCATCTGGCCCGCTGGCCTTGGGCAGTGTCCCTGAGCCAGGTGCTCAGACCCTGGTGAGCCAAAGCTCAGGCCTTTCCTGGCACCCGGGTTTCCTGCTAAGCTGTGGTGAGCACATCTGATTCCCACTGGATCCATGCCTGTGGGTTGGGGGGGGTACCCTGGGTAGGGTCAATGATGAGAACCTTATATTGTCCTGAAGAGAGGTGATGATTTAAAAATCACGCTCAATAGGATTACGCTGAGGCCCAACCTAGGGGAGAATTTAGGAAGAGGATGCTGGGAATTAAGAGTTTCCCTGCAGGGCCACTGTATTTTGGACTAGAGACCTGGAGGCTCTGAAGGGCATCTCGAGGGTGCCCATGCCTGTCTTTGCTCCTTCGTGAGGCAACCCAGACTCACTATCTGGGCTTGGTGTCCTCACTGCCATTACTCGGGGACAGGGCACATTAGCAACTTCTTCCTGAGCCCCATTCTCCCCTATATCTTTCAGTGAGCTCTTCTGCCCAGCAAAACTCCTGGCATTGACCTGCGTAGCTGAGTGGATCTTGTTGGAGTCATGTGTCATGAGCCAGGCAGCGTGGGGTCACCAAATATCAGACTTAAGGACAGGAGGGTTTCCTCGGGGAGTTGATCTGAATCCCCACTGTAGAGGGATGGGTTGGCCTCCTTGAGAATCTGACCCAACGAGAACGCATTCCCTGAAGCCCTGCCCTGGAGGGGTGACCGTGGACCAAGCTGGAAAGGGTCTCCTCAGTCTCACTCAGGGCAACTCCTAGCTGAGACATGGTGTGCACGTCTATCCTTGAGGACTGCTCAGGAAAAACGAGTGGGACAACAGGGGCTTTGGGGTCCCACGGGGAACAGAGGGGCTCTCCATCCTTGAGAGGGATGGGCGATCAGGTCCATGGGGTCGGGCTGTGGAGATTCAAGGATTGCATGCCACTCGTGGCCCTGAATGGGACCGACCCTGTTGAGCAGTGGGCCATCCCAGTGGTGCCTTCTTGAGGCTGGTGGGTGGCAGCGCAGCTTTAGCTAGTCGGGTCAAAGCTGAGTCAGGGCTGGTGCTTCGTGGTGCCCAGGCCGGCCCTGGGACTCATGGACTTTGGGCAAGGGTGCAGCCCACCTGCCGCTGGGGGTCATCCCTTCTTTGAGGCCAGTGGCAGGAAGGGTGGAATCCTGAGGTTGGAAGGCCCCTTCATGAGGGATCTGTCTCGGGAATTTGTTGCCCAGGCAGCTTCTGAGCCATGGGGTCACCTCCAGGGTGGCAGAATGTTGGGCCCAAGAAAAGGAGAGGGCACCATGTGGCTCCTGATTGTCTGAGTGTAGCCCAGCTCTGTGTTTGATAGGTGTCTGGGGTGTGGATGAGGACCCACCAGAGAAAGCAGGTGGCCCTGGGCCCCAGGCTGTGATTTATGGTGTGGCTTGGGGAGGGAGCCTAGGCTGATGTACGGGGGAAGGCTGTGTGACAGCCAGGGTGGCAGCAGCACCTGGCATCAGGGTCAGACTCTTTCATTGGCCATAAGCTGGTTGGTGGCCTCTGTTCCTGCCCACGATTTCTGTTGTGGTCCAGGGTTGTGCAGTGGAGCCAGCATGGGCAGTAGACGTGCTCCAGGGGCCTGCAGTAGCACATAGCCTTGGCATCTTGCCCGTGCCCAGTGACCCACCTACCCTGTCCTTCCAGGGTTCGGTGGTTGGTGAGGGCCAAGGGTTCCCTGGGTCCATGACCGTCATCATTTCATATAGATTCCATCACATGGGCCCATGAAGGGAGAGCATGTGTGAGCCAGCACCCCTCCCTGCTTTCCCACATGGAGGCATGAGGACCTGTGTAAACATCTGCCTGTCTCCACTCCCTCCAGATGGTGAGCCCATTAGGAAGTTTTGCTTTGAGCCTGCTGGCCCCAGGCCAGTGGCCGTCAGCCAGGTGTCCAGCGTCCGATGAGCTGAAGCTGGGGCCCTCCTGGCATCCTGGTCTCCTGCATTGAGCTTGGTGAGCACATCCGGATCCCACTGGCTGTGTGTGTGGGGAGGGGTGCCCTGGGTTGGGTCAATGATGAGAAACTTACATGTCTTGAAGAGAAGTGATGACTTAAAAATCATGCTCAATAGGATTACGCTGAGGCCCAGCCTAGTTGAGAATTTTGAAGAGGATGCTGGGAATTAGGAGTTCCCTGGCAGGACCACTGTATTTTGGGCTTGAGATCTGGAGGCTCTGAAGGGCATCTGGAGGGGGCCCAACCCTGTCTGTGCTCCTCCATCAGGCAGCCGAGGGTCACTATGTGGGCTTGGTGTTGGTATCCCCATTTCCCGGGGTAGGGCACTTTCACAGCTCTTTCCTGAGCCCCCATTCTCCCCTGTGTCTTTCAGTGAGCTCTTCTGCCCAGCAGAGCCCATGACATTAACCAGCACAGGTGAGTGGATCCTGCTGGGGTCATGGGGCATGAGCCAGGCTGTGTGGGTTTGCTGAGGGTCCCCCTTCAGCCACAAGGGTTTCCTCGGGAGCTGACCTGAAACCCCACTGGGATGGGTTTCCAGGAGAGAGGCTTCCTTGCGAATCAGACCCAAGGAGGATACCTTCCCTGAAGCCCTGCAGAGGTGGCAGTGGTCCAGGCAGTAAAAGGTTTCCTCAGCCCCATGCAGGGCAGTGCCCCACTAAGACTCAGTGCTCAGGTCAGGCCTCTAGAATGGCCAGACCACATGAGGGGATCACAAGGGCTCCAGGATGCCAAGAGGTTCTTGTGGGGGCTCTCCAATCTTGGAGAGGGATGTACAATTCAGCCCATGGGGTTGGGCTGCAGATTTTATAGGATTGCACCAAACCCATGGCCCTGAATGGGACCAACCATATTAATCTGTGGGCCATCCCATTGGTGCTCTTTAAGCCAAGTGGGGTGCGGCGCTGTTTCCCCGAGATTATCTCTAGACTAGCTGCGGCCAGCGGCTGATGGTGCTGCAGTCCAGCCCTGGGACTCCTGGGTTTTTGCCAAGTGTACAGCCAGTGTCCCACTGGGGGTCACCTCTTCCTGGTGGGCAAGTGATGGGAAGGGTGTCCTCCTGAAGTTGGAGGGCTCACTGTGGAAGGACCTGTTCCAGAAATTTTCCATACAAGCTGCCTCTGAGTCATGGGGTCATCTCCAGGGGGCAGGGTCTTAGGCCCAAGGAAAGGAGAAGACATCATGTATCCCCTGATTGGCTGAGTGTGGCCCCGCTCTGTGTGTGGCAGGTATTTTATGGGGCATGGATTGGGACCCACCAGAGAACCTACAAGGCCCTGCGGCCCCAGGCTGTGATCTCTAGTGTGTTGTGGAGCAGGGCCTGGGTGTTCACCCTCCACACACGGGCAGGCTCTGTGACTGCCAGATTTGCAGTGCCTGGCATGCGTCCGGGCCAGCCTCCTTGGTTGGCCGTGAGATGGTAGGTGGCCCTGGCCCACACCCAGGGGAACAGCACATCCCTGGGTTCGGGTGAGGCAGCTGGTGGGGGCAGTGGAGGTGCTCAAGGTGCCTGCAGTAGGGAGCATCAAGGGCGTCTTGCTCAAGCCCAATGACCCACCTGCCTTTTCCTTCCAGGGTTCTATTGTGGGGAGGGCCAAGGTTCCGCCGCGTCCATGACATGTCAGTGGTTCACAAAGATCCCATCATATATGGGTCCATGGTGGTAGAGCAGGCATGAGCAGCACCTCCCCGCCCCCTCCCAAAATGGAGGGGTGAGGTTCCATATGGACACATGTTGACCTACTGTCTCCTGGATGGTGAGACTGGAGGAAAATTTTTGTTGGGCCCACTGAACCTGGGCGAGTGTTCATCATCCAGGTGCCCAGCCCTTGGTGTGCTGAAGCTCAGGCCTTTCCTGGCACCCTGGTCTCCTGCAGTGAGCTGTGGTGAGCACGTCCGGGTCCCACTCATGCATGTGTGTGGTGGGGGGTGCTCTGAGTTGGGTCAATGATGAGAACCTTATATTGTCCTGAAGAGA
>NW_016107351.1:10516345-10566694 GCF_001604975.1 Cebus imitator | reverse complement strand
GTTGGGTCAATGATGAGAACCTTATATTGTCCTGAAGAGAGGTGATGACTTAAAAATCATGCTCAATAGGATTACGCTGAGGCCCAGCCTAGGTGAGAATTTTGGAAGAGGACGCTGGGATCCCAAGGTACCCTGGCAGGGCCACTATACTTTGGGCTGGAGTCCTTGAGGCTCTGAAGGGCATCTCTGGGGTACCCAACCCTGTCTCTGCGCTCCTCTGTGTCGCAGCCCAGGATCCCTGAGTGGGCCTGTTGTTGGCACTCCAGTTCTCTGGGGGCAGGGCAGGTTGGCAGCTCTTCCCTGAGCCCTGTTCTCTGTGTCTTTCATTGATCTCTTCTGCCTAGGTGGACTCCTGTCTTTGAGCAGCATAGGTGAGTGGATCCTGCTGGGGTCATGGCCCATGAGCCGTTCAACGGTTGAGGGGTTGCTGAGGATTACACTTCAGGCCATGAGGATTTTCTTAAGAGAGCTGACCTGAATTCCTACCAGGGATGGATGGTTTCTCCAGGAGGGTGGCTTCCTTAGAAATTGATCCCAAGAAGGACACCTTCCCTGAAGCCCTGTAGGGATAATGGAGGTCCAGGCAGGAAAGGGTTGTTTCAGCCCAACGCAGTGCAGCTCCTAGGTGAGACTTGATGCGTGGGTCATTCTGGAGGACTGCCCAGGTCACATAAGGGGTCCATAGTACCTTTGGGGATTATAGGTGTTAATGCGGGAACTCCCCATCCCTGAGCTTGTAGGGGGCAGGGTGTGGGTGATCAGGCTTATGGAGTCAGACCAAGAAGATTGAACTGTCAGGCTCAACGCATGGCCCTGAATGGTACTGATCCTGTTGAGCAATGGGCCATCCCAGCGGTGCCTCCCTAAGCATGGTGGGGGCAGCATGGCCTCAGTGGGGTTGGGTCAGGGCTGATCTCTGGCAGTCACCTGGTGGTGGCCTTGGGAATGGTGGGCTATGTGACTGCCAGGTCTGCAGCAGCACCTGGTATCCAGGCCACCCTCCTTGGTTTGCCATGACCTTGTTGGTGGCGCTGGCCCTGCCAGGTAATCCCGGGCAGCCCAGAGTGGGGTGGGGGAGCTGGCGTGGGCAGTGGAGGTACTCCTGTGGCCTGCAGTAGGGTACAGCCTGGGCGTCTTGCTTGAGTCCTATGACCTAGTGCCCTGTTTTTCCAGAGTTTCAGTCACAGGGAGAGCCAAGGGTTCCCCACTTTCATGGTTGTCACTGTTTTACATGGATCCCATCTCATGAGTTCATGGAGAGAGAGCATATGTGAGCTAGCACCCCTGCCCCCTTTCCTGGGTGGAGGTGTGAGGCCCCGTTTGGACACCTGTCCCTCGCCCCTCCAGATGGTGACCCTGGAGAAAGACTTGCATCCGTCCCACTGGCCCTGGACCCATGTCCCTCAGCCAGGTGCTCAGTACCTGATGAGCTGAAGCTCGGGCCCTTTCTGGTGCCTTGGTGTCCTGCACTGAGCTTGGTGAGCACATCTTTGTCCCGCTGGATGCATGTGTGGGGAGGGGTGTGCCCTGCGTTAGATCGATGATGAGATCTTATATTTCTCCGAAGAGAGGTGATGACTTAAAAATCATGCTCAATAGGATTACGCTGAGGCCCAGCCTAGGTGAGAATTTTGAAAGAAGACGCTGGGAATTACGAGTTCCTCGGTACAACTGAGCATTTTGGGCTAAAGACCTGGAGGCTCAGAAGGGCATCTGGAGGGGGCCCAACCCTGTCTCTCTGCTCCTCCGTGAGGCAGCTCAGGCTCACTATGTGGGCTTGGTGTCCTGTTTCCCATTACCCAGTGGTGGGGCATTTTGGTAACTCCCTCCTGAGCCCACATTCTCCCCTGTGTCTTTCAGTGAGCTCTTCTACCCAGCAGAGCCCCTGGCATTGACCAGCATAGGTGAGTGGATCCTGCTGGGGTCAGGGACCATGAGCCAGGCTGCATGGAGTCACCAAGTATCAGACTTGAGGACAGGAGGGTTTCCTCAGAGAGTTGACCTGAATCTCCACAGGAGGGTTATGTTGGTCCTCAGGAGGGCAGCTTCCTGGGGAATCTGACCCAAGGAGGACACCTTCCCTGGAGCCCTGCATGGGTGACAGTGGACCAGGCTGGAAAGGGTTTCTTCAGTCTCGCGCAGGGCAGCTCCCAGCTGAGACTAGGTGTGTAGGCCTGTCTTTGAAGACCGCTCAGGACAAATGAGTGGTAACACAGGGTCTTCGGGGTGCCAAGGGGATCACAGAGGGGCCCTTCATCTCACAGAGGGGTAGGTTATCAGGCCCATGGGGTCGGGCTGTGGAGATTCAAGGATTGTGTGCCACTCTTGGCCCTGAATGGGACTGACCCTGTTGAGCAGTGGGCCATCCCAGTGGTGCCTTCTTGCGCCTGGTGGGTGGCAGCATGGCTTTAACTGGTTGGCTCAAGGCTGAGCCATGGCTGGTGCTTCATGGTGCTCAGGCCGGCCCTGGGACTCATGGGCTTTGGGCAAGGGTGCAGCCTGTCTGCCGCTGGAGGACATCCCTTCTTGGAGGTCAATGACGGGAAGGGTGGCATCCTGAGATTGGAAGACCCCCTCATGAGGGACTTGTCCCGGGAATTTGTCACACAGGCTGCTTCTGAGCCATGAGGTCACCTCCAGGGCGGGGGGGTCTTGGACACAAGGAAAGGAGAGGGCACCATGTGGCTCCTGATTGTCTGAGTGTGGCCCACCAGAGAAAGCAGGTGGCCCTGGGCCCCAGGCTGTGATTTCTGGTATGTGCTTGGAGAGGGAGCCTGGGCTGATGTACAGGGGAAGGCTGTGTCATTGGCAGCAGCACCTGGCGTCAGGGCCAGGCTCCTTCATTGGCCATAAGCTGGTTGGTGGCCTCTGCTCCTGCCCAGGATTTCTGTTGTGGTCCAGGGTCGTGCAGTGGAGCCAGCATGGGCAGTGGACGTGCTCCAGGGGCCTGAGTAACACGCAGCCTGGGCATCTTGCCCGTTCCCAGTGACCCGCCTACCCTGTCCTTCCAGGGTTCGGTGGTTGGTGAGGGCCAAGGTTTCCCTGGGTCCATGACCGTCATTATTTCATATAGATTCCATCACATGGGCCCATGAAGGGAGAGCATGTATGAGCCAGCACCCCTCCCTGCTTTCCCACATGGAGGCATGAGGGCCTGTGTAAACACCTGCCTGTCTCCACTCCCTCCAAATGGTGAGCCCATAGGAAGTTTTGCTTTGAGCCTGCTGGTCCCAGGCCAGTGGCCATCAGCCAGGTGCCCAGCATCCGATGAGCTGAAGCAGGGGCCCTCCTGGCATCCTGGTCTCTTGCATTGAGCTTGGTGAGCATATCCGGATCCTGCTGGAAGTGTGTTGGGGGAGGGGGTGCCCTGGGTTGGGTCAATGATGAGGACCTTATATTGTCCTGAAGAGAGGTGATGACTTAAAAATCATGCTCAATAGGATTACGCTGAGGCCCAGCCTAGTTGAGAATTTTGAAGAGGATGCTGGGAATTAGGAGTTCCCTGGCAGGACCACTGTATTTTGTGCTTGAGATCTGGAGGCTCTGAAGGGCATCTGGAGGGGGCCCAACCCTGTCTCTGCGCTCCTCCATGAGGCACCCCAGGCTCACTGTCTAGGCTTGCTGTTGATGTTCCCATTACCTGGTGGCAGGGCAACTTGCTGGCTCCTTCCTGAGCCCCCATTCTCCCCTGTGTCTTTCAGTGAGCTCTTCTGCCCAGCAGAGCCCATGACATTAACCAGCACAGGTGAGTGGACCCTGCTGTGATCGTGGGGCATGAGCCAGGCTGTGTAGGTTTGCTGAGGGTCCCCCTTCAGCCACAAGGGTTTCCTCGGGAGCTGACCTGAAACCCCGCTGGGATGGGTTCTTCAGGAGAACAGCTTTCTTGGGAATCAGACCCAAGGAGGATACCTTCCCTGAAGCCCTGCAGGGGTGGCGGTGGTCCAGATTGTGAAGTGTTTCCTCAGCCCTATACAGTGCAGTGCCCAACTAATACTCGGTGCTCAGGTCACGCTTCTACGAGGGCCAGGCCATGTGAGGTGGTCACATGGCTCCAGGGTACCATGGGTGTCTCTCAGGGGCTCTCCGACCTTGCAGGAGTATGTGCGATTCAGCCCATGGAGTCGGGCTGGGGATTTTCAAGGATTGTAGCAAACCCATGGCCCTGAATGGGACCAACTATATTAAGCAATGGGCCGTCCCAGTGGTTCCTCTTTGAGCCAAGTTGGGGGCGGCGCCGTTTCCCTGAGATTGGCTCAGGACTAGCTCTGGCCATCGGCTGATTGTGCTGCAGTCCAGCACCTGGGACTCGTGGGCTTTGGCCGAGTGTACAACCAGTGTCCCACCAGAGGTCACGTCTTCCTTGTGGGCGAGTGACAGGAAGGGTGTCCTCCTGTGGTGGGAAGGCCCACTCTAAAAGGACCTGTCCTGGAAATTTGCCATCCAGGCTGCTTCTGAGTCATGGGGTCATCTCCAGGGGGCAGGGTCTTGGTCACAAGGAAAGGAGAAGGCATCATGTGTCCCCCGGTTCGCTGAGTGTGGCCCCACTCTGTGTGTGGGAGGTGTTGAATGGGGTATGGATGGGGACCCATTAGAGAACCCACGAGGCCTTGGGGACCCAGGCTGCAGTTTCCACTGTGTTGTGGAGTGGAGCCTGGGTGCTCACCCTCCACACACACGGGCAGGCTGTGTGACTGCCAGATAGGCAGCATGTGGCACCTGGCCCAGCCTCCTTGGTTGGGCATGAGATGGCAGGTGGTCCTGGCCCACAACCAGGGGGACAGTACACTCCTGGGGTCATGTGAGGCAGCTCTCGTGACCAGTGGAGGTGCTCAAGTTGCCTGCAGTGGGGCGCAGCCAGGGTGTCCTGCCCAAGCCCAGTAACCCACCTGCCCCGTCCTTCTGGATTTCGATGGTGGGAAGGACCAAGGTTTCCCCTTATCCATGCCATGTCAGTGTTTCACATGGATTCAATCACATGGATCCACAGTGGGAGAGCAGGCGTAAGTGGGCACCGCCTCAACCACTTCCCCTCATGGAGATGTAAGCTTCCATTTGGAATCATATCTACCTCTGTCCCCTAGATGATGAGACTGGAGGAAAACTTTCATTGGCCCCTTTGGCCATGGGCAACTGGTCATCAGTGAGGTGCCCAGCCCTTGGTGTGCTGATGCTCAGGCCCTACCTGGCACCCTGGTCTCCTGCACTGAGCTGTGCTGAGCACATCTGAGTCCCGCTGGATGCATGTGTGGGGAGGCGGGTGCCCTGAACTGGGTCAATGATGAGAACCTTATATTATCCTGAAGAGAGGTGATGATTTAAAAATCATGCTCAATAGGATTACGCTGAGGCCCAGCCTCGGGGAGAATTATGGAAGAGGACACTGGGATTCTGAGGTCTCCAACGGAGCCACTGTATTTTGGGCTGGAGTCTTTGAGGCCCAGAAGGGCATCTACGGGGTGCTTAGCCTATTTCTGCGCTCCACCATGAGGCAGCCCAGGCTCCCTGTGTGGGCTTGGTGTTGGCACTCCAGTTCCCTGGGGGCAGGGCAGGTTGGCAGCTCCTCCCTGAGCCCGGTTCTCCTCTGTGTCTTTCAGTGAGCTCTCCTGCCCAGGCAGACTCCTGGTCTTGAGCCGCATAGGTAAGTGGCTCCTGATGGGATCATGGGCCATTAGTTAGACCACTGGGTGTCGCTGGGAGTCACCCTTCAGGCCATGAGGGTTTCCTTAGGGAGCTGACCTGAATCTCCAACAGGGACAAATGGTTTCTTCAGGAGAGCGGCTTTCTTGGAAATCGATCCCAAGAAGAACACCTTCCCTGAAGCCCTGCAAGGGTAATGGAGGTCCACGGAGGAAACGGTTGTTTAAACCCAACACATTACAGCTCGTAGCTGAGACTTGGTGCATGGGTCAGGCTTGGAGGACCGGCCAGGCCATGTGAGGGGGTCCACAGAGTCTTCAAGGGTTATGGGTGTTATACGGGAGCTCTCCGTCCCTGAGGCTTGTGGGGGACAGGGTGATCGGACTTATGGAGTCAGGCTGTGAAGATTCAAGTGTCAGGCTCAACCGATGGCCCTGAATGGGACTGACCCTTTTGAGCAATGGGCCATCCCAGTGGTGTCTCCTTGAGCATGGTACGAGCAGTGTGGCCTCACTGGTGTTGGGTTAAGGCTGAGCTCTGGGAGTCACCTGATGGTTGGCCCTGGGAATCGTAGACTTTGGGCCAAGGTGCAGCCTGTGTTCTGCTGGAGGTCATCCCTCCCCAAAGTGGAGTGGCCACAAGGGTGGCATCCTGTGGTTGAAGGCTCACTGTCAAGGGTCCTAGGCTGGCACTTTGTTGCCCAGGCTGTTTCTGGCTCATGAGGTCACCTCCAGGTTGGTGGAGTCTTGAGCCAAAGGAAAGGAGAGGATACTGTGTGGCCCCTGATTGGCCAAGCGTGGCCCAGCTCTGTGTTTGGGAGGTGTGTGGTACATGAATGGGGACCCACCAGAGAAGGCACGTGTCCCTGGGGACCCAGGATGCAATTTCTGGTGTGAGCTTGTGAGTGCTCCTGGACAGGTACATTCCATGCCCAGGGGCAGGCCATGCGACTACCAGGTCTACAGTGCCACCTGGCATCCAGGCCAGCCTCTTTGGTTTGCCATGAGTTGGTTGGTGGATACTTGAACCCAGCTGCTAGGCTTATCTGGAACTCCTGGCACAGGCTGCCCAGTGATCCCAGTGTGGCCCAGACTCATGCAGGGGAACTGGCATGGGCAGTGGAGGTGCTCCAGGGGCCTGCAGTAGGGTGCAGCTTGGGTGTCTTGCTTGAATCCCCTGTCCCACCTGCCCTTTCCTTCCAGGGTTCAGTGGCAGGGAGGGCCAAGGGTTCCCCATGATCATGACCGTCACTGTTTTACATGAATCCCGTCTCATGAGTCCAGAGAGAGAGAGCATGTGTGAGCCGGCACCCCTGCCCACTTCCCTGCATGGAGGCGTGAGGCCCTGTTTGGACACCTGTCCCCCACCCCTCCAGATGGTGACCCCAGAGGAAGACTTGCATGTAGCTTGCTGACCCCAGGCCCGTGGCCCTCAGTCCCTGGTGTGCCGAAGCTCAGGCCTTTCCTGGCACCCTGGACTCCTGTACTGAGCTTTGGTGAGCCCATCCAGGTCCCACTGGATGCATGTGTGGGGACTGGGTCAGTGCCCTGGGTTGGGTCGATGGTAAGAACCTTATATTGTTCTGAAGAGAGGTGATGACTTAAAAATCGTGCTCAATAGGATTACGCTGAGGCCCAGCCCAGGGGAGAATTTTCGAAGAAGATGCTAGGATTTTTGTGTCCCTAGCAGAACCACCGTATTTTGGACTGGAGACTCAAGGCCCTGAACAGCATCTTGAGGGTATCCAACCCTGTCTCTGCGCTCCTCCATGAGGCACCCCAGGCTCACTGTCTAGGCTTGCTGTTGATGTTCCCATTACCTGGTGGCAGGGCAACTTGCTGGCTCCTTCCTGAGCCCCCATTCTCCCCTGTGTCTTTCAGTGAGCTCTTCCACCCAGCAGAGCCCCTGACATTGACCAGCATAGGTGAGTGGACCCTGCTGGGGTCATGGGCCATGAGCCAGGCTGTATGGGTTAACTGTTGGTCACCCTTCAGCCACAGGGGTTCCCTCAGGAACTGACCTGAATCCCCACCTGGGATGAGTCCTCCAGGAGAGCAACTTCCTTGGGAATGAGACCCAAGGAGGATACCTTCCCTGACGCTCTGCAGGGGTGGCCCACTGGTGGTCCAGGCAGTAAAGGGTTTCCTCAGCCCCCCACAGGGCAGTGCCCTGCTAAGACTCAAGGCTGAGGTCAGGCCTCTAGGAAGGCCAGGCCAAATGAGAATGGCCACAGGGCTCTGGGGCTTCAAGGCGGTCTTGCTGGGGCTCTCTGACCTTGGAGAGGTGTGTATGATTCAGCCCATGGGGTCAGGTGGCGCATTTTCAGGGATCACACCAAACCCATGGCCCTGAATGGCACCAACCCTACTAAGCAATGGACCATCCCAGTGGTGCCTCGTTGGGCCAAGCTGGAGGTGGCGCTGTTTCCCTGAGATTGGCTCTAGACTGGCTCTGGCCGGTGCCTGATGGTGCTGCAGTCCAGCCCTGGGGCTCATGGGCTTTGGGCCAAGGGAGCAGCCCATATCCCACTGGGGGTCACCTTTTCCTTGTTGGTGAGTGGCGGGAAGGGTGTCCTCCTAAGGTGGGAGGGCCTGCTATGCAAGGACCTATTCTGGAAATTTTCTGTCCAGGCTGCCTCTGAGCTAGGGCGTCATCTCCAAGGGGCCAGGGTCTTGGGCCCGAGGAAAGGAGAAGACATCATGTGTCCTTCAATTGGCTGAGTGTGGCCCTGCTCTGTGTGTGGGAGGTGTTGTATGGGGCAGGGATGGGGACCCACCAGAGAACACACAAGGCCCTGGGTCCCCAGGCTGCTATTTTTGGTGTCTTGTGGAGCAGGGCCTGGGTGCTCCTCCTCCACATGCAGGGGCAGGCTGTGAAGCTGCCAGATCGGCAGCACATGGCATCTGGGCCAGTTTCCTTGGTTGACTGTGAGATGGCAGGCGGTCCTTACCTGCACCCAGGGGACAGTATAGCCATGGGGTTGTGCAAGGCAGCTGTCGTGGGTGATGGAGGTGCTCAAGGTGCCTGCAGTAGGGAGCATCCAGGGCATCTTGCCCAAACCCAGTGTCCCGCCGGCCCTGTCCTTCCAGGGTTTGATAGTGGGGAGGGCCAAGGTTTCCCCGTGTCCATGACATGTCAGTGTTTCACATGGATCCCATCACATGGGTCCACGGTGGCAGAACAAGCTTGAACTGGCATCCCTCCACACCCTCCCCCTATGGAGGTATGAGGTTCCATTTTGACACTGTCCACGTTCTGTCCCCTAGATGGTGAGACTGAAGGAAAACTTTCATTGGACCTGCTGGCCCTGGTCGGGTAGTCGTCAGTCAGGTGCACAGACCTTGATGTGCTTTGGCTCAGGCCCTTCCTGGTGTCCTGGTGTCCCGCACTGAGCTTGGTGAGTACCTATGGGTCCCGCTGGATGCATGTGCGGGGAGGAGGGTGTCCTCAGTTGGGTCAATGATGAGAACCTTATATTGTCCTGAAGAGAGATAATGACTTAAAAATCATGCTCAATAGGATTACGCTGAGGCCCAGCCTAGGGGAGAATTTTGGAAGAGGATGCTGGGAATTGTGAAGTCCCCTGGCAGGGCCACCGTATTTTGGGCTAGAGGCCTGGAAGCCCTGAGGGGCATCTATGGGTGTCCAACCCTGTCTCTGTGCTACTCCATGTGGCAGCCCAAGCTCCCAGTGCAGGCTTAGTGTTGGCACTCCGGTTCCCTGGGGGCAGGGCAAGTTGACGGCTTCTCTCTGAGGCCCCGTTCTTCCCTGTCTTCAGTGACTCTTCTGCCCAGGCAGGCTCCTGGCCTTGAGCGGCATAGGTAAGTGGATCCTGCTGGGGTCATGGGCCATGAGCCAAGCCACAAGGGGTCGCTTAGGGTCACCCCTGAGGCCACTAGGGTTTCCTTAGGGAATCAACTTGAATACCCACTAGAGACAGGTGTTTCTCCAGGTGGGAAGCTTCCTTGGAAATTGATCTCAAGGACACCTTCCCTGAAGCCCTGCAGGGGTAATGGAGGTCCAGGCAGGAAAGGGTTTCTTCAGCCCAACGCAATGTAGCTTCTAGCTGAGACCTGGTGCACGGGTCAGGCCTGGGGGACTGCCCAGGCCATAAGGGGGTCTGGAGGGTCCCAGGAGGCCATGGGTGTTATTCGAGAGCTCTCTGTCCTTGAGGCTTGCAGTTTGGGTTTTGGGGCTTATGGAGTCAGGCCGTGAAGATTCAAGGATTGCACACATCCCATGGCCCTGATGGCACCGACCTTGTTGAGCAGTGGGCCATCCCAGTGGGGCCTCCTTGAGCATGGCAGGGGCGGTGTGGCTTCAGTGATGTTGGGTCAAGGCTGATCTCTGGTAGGCACCTGGTGGCTGGCCCTGGGAATTGTGGGCTTTGGGCCAAGGGTGTTCCACTGGAGGTCATCCCTCCCCAAAGTGGAGTGGCCGGAGGGGTGGTATCTGGTGGTGGAAGGCCCACTGTCAAGGGTCCTGTGCTGGCAGTTTGCTGCTCAGGCTGCTTCTGAGCCATAAGGTCACCTCCCAGTTAGTGGGATCTTGAGCTGAAGGAAAGGAGAGGACATCATGTGGCCCCTGATTGGCCGAGCGTGACCCAGCTCTGTGTTTGGGAGGTGTGTGGTGCATGGATTAGAACCCACAGAGAAGGCCCCAGGGTGCAATTTCCAGTGTGAGCTTGTACAGGATGCCTGGATGGATGCATTGTATGCCCAGGGGGGAGCCATGTGACTGCCAGGTCTGCAGTGGCACATAACTTCCAGGCCAGCCTCCTTGGTTTGCCATGAGCTGGTTGGTGGCCCTGGCCCTGCATAGTGGTCCCAGTGTGGCCTAGAGTCGGGCAGGGGCGCTGGCATGGGCAGTGGAGGTGCTCCAGCGTCCTGTAGTAGGGTGCAGCCTGGGTGTCTTGCTCGAATCACGTGACCCGCCTGCCCTGTTTTTCCAGGGTTCAGTCGCGGGTAGGGCCAAGGGTTCCCTGCCTTCATGACAGTCACTGTTTTATATGGATGGCATCTCATGAGTCCATGGAGAGAAAGCATGTGTGAGCCAGCACCCCTGCCCACTTTCCTGCATGAGGGCGTGAGGCCCTGTTTGGACACCTGTCCCCCACTTCTCTAGATGGTGACCCTGGAGGAAGACTTGCATCTGTCCTGCTGACCCCGGGGCAGGGTCACTGAACCAGGTGCTCAGTCCCTGGTGAACTGAAGGTCAAGCCGTTCCTGGCACCGTGGTCTCCTGCACAGAACTGTGGTGAGCCCAACTGGGTCCATTGAATGCGTTTGTGGGGGGTGGGGGACAGTGCCCTGCATTGGGTCAACGATGAGATCTTATATTTCTCTGAAGAGAGGTGATGACTTAAAAATCATGCTCAATAGGATTACGCTGAGGCCCAGCCTAGGTGAGAATTTTGAAAGAGGATACTGGGAATTATGAGTTCCTCGGTAGGACAACTATATTTTGGGCTAAAGACCTGGAGGCTCAGAAGGGCATCTGGAGGGGGCCCAACCCTGTCTCTCTGCTCCTCCATGAGGCAGCCCAGGCTCACTATGTGGGCCTGGTGTCCTGTTTCCCATTACCGGGTGGTGGGACATTCTAGTAACTCCTTGCTGAGCTCCCATTCTCCCCTGTGTCCTTCAGTGAGCTCTTCTGCCTAGCAGAGCCCCTGGCATTGACCAGCATAGGTGAGTGGATCCTGCTGGGGTCAGGGGCCATGAGCCAGGCAGCATGGGGTCACCAAGTATCAGACTTGAGGACAGGAGGGTTTCCTCAGAGAGTTGACCTGAATCTCCACAGGAGGGTTATGTTGGTCCTCAGGAGGGCAGCTTCCTGGGGAATCTGACCAAGGAGGACACCTTTCCTGGAGCCCTGCATGGGTGAGAGTGGACCAGGCTGGAAAGGGTTTCTTCAGTCTCGCGCAGGGCAGCTCCCAGCTGAGACTAGGTGTGTAGGCCTGTCTTTGAAGACCGCTCAGGACAAATGAGTGGTAACACAGGGTCTTCGGGGTGCCAAGGGGATCACAGAGGGGCCCTTCATCTCACAGAGGGGTAGGTTATCAGGCCCATGGGGTCGGGCTGTGGAGATTCAAGGATTGCGTGCCACTCATGGCCCTGAATGGGACCAACCCTGTTAAGCAGTGGGCCATCCCAGTGGTGCCTTCTTGTGCCTGGTGGGTGGCAGCATGGTTTCAACAGGTTGGCTCAAGGCTAAGCCATGACTGGTGCTTCGTGGTGCTCAGGCCAGCCTTGGCACTCATGAGCTTTGGGCAAGGGTGCAGCCTACCTGCTGCTGGGGGACATCCCTTCTTGGAGGTCAATGACGGGAAGGGTGGCATCCCGAGATTAGAAGACCCCCTCATGAGGGACTTGCCCCGGAAATTTGTCACACAGGCTGCTTCTGAGCCATGAGGTCACCTCCAGGGCGGGGAGGTCTTGGACACAAGGAAAGGAGAGGGCACCATGTGGCTCCTGATTGATTGTGGCCCAGCTCTGTGTTTGGCAGGTGTCTGGGGTGTAGATGAGGACCCACGAGAGAAAGCAGGTGGCCCTGGGCCCCAGGCTGCGATTTCTGTTATGTGCTTGGAGAGGGAGCCTGGGCTGATGTACAGGGGAAGGCTGTGTGACAGCCAGGTTGGCAGCAGCACCTGGCATCAGGGCCAGGCTCCTTCATTGGCCATAAGCTGGTTGGTTTCTGCTCCTGCCCAGGATTTCTGTTGTGGTCCAGGGTCGTGCAGTGGAGCGAGCATGGGCAGTGGACATGCTCCAGGGGCCTGAGTAACACGCAGCCTGGGCATCTTGCCCGTTCCCAGTGACCCACCTACCCTGTCCTTCCAGGGTTCGGTGGTTGGTGAGGGCCAAGGTTTCCCTGGGTCCATGACCGTCATTATTTCATATAGATTCCATCACATGGGTCCATGAAGGGAGAGCATGTGTGAGCCAGCATCCCTCCCCGCTTTCCCACATGGAGGCATGAGGGCCTGTGTAAACACCTGCCTGTCTCCACTCCCTCCAGATGGTGAGCCCATAGGAAGTTTTGCTTTGAGCCTGCTGGTCCCAGGCCAGTGGCCGTCAGCCAGGTGCCCAGCATCCGATGAGCTGAAGCAGGGGCCCTCCTGGCATCCTGGTCTCCTGCATTGAGCTTGGTGAGCATATCCGGATCCTGCTGGAAGTGTGTTGGGGGAGGGGGTGCCCTGGGTTGGGTCAATGATGAGAACCTTATATTGTCCTGAAGAGAGGTGATGACTTAAAAATCATGCTCAATAGGATTATGCTGAGGCCCAGCCTAGTTGAGAATTTTGAAGAGGATGCTGGGAATTAGGAGTTCCCTGGCAAGACCACTGTATTTTGGGCTCGAGACCTGGAGGCTCTCAAGGGCATCTGGAGGGGGCCCAACCCTGTCTCTGTGCTCCTCCATCAGGCATACCAGGCTCACTATGTGGGCTTGGTGTCAGTGCCCCCGTTTCCTGGGGTTGGGATACTTTGCTGGCTCCTTCCTGAGCCCCCATTCTCCCCTGTGTCTTTCAGTGAGCTCTTCCGCCCAGCAGAGTCCCTGGCATTGAGCAGCATAGGTGAGTGGACCCTGCCAAGGTCATGGCCATGAGCCAGGCTGTGTGGGTTTTGAGGGTCACCCTTCAGCCACCGGGGTCCTTAAGGGGTGACCTGAATCCCCACGTGGGATGGGTTGTTCAAGAGAGTGTCTTCCTTGGGAATGAGATCCAAGGAGGATGCCTTCCCTGAAGCCCAGAAGCCCTGCGGGGTGACGGTGGTCCAGGCAGTAAAGGGTTTCTTCAGGCCTACACAAATAATGCCGCGCTAAGACTCAGTGCTCAGGTCAGGGCTCTAGAATGGCCAGGACACATGAGGGGGCCACATGGGCTCCAGGGCACCAAGGGAGTCTTGTGGCTCACTTCAACCGTGGAGAGGTGTATGCAGTTCAGCCCATGGGGCTGGGTGATGGATCTTCAAGGATCACACCAAACCCATGGCCCTGAATGACACCAACCCTATTAAGCAATGGGCCATCCTAGTGGTGTCTCTTTGAGCCAAGTGAGGGGCTGGCGCTGTTTCCCTGAGACTGCCTCCAGACTAGGTCTGGCTGGTGCCTGATGGTGCTGCAGTCCGGCCCTGGGACTTGTGGGCCTTTGCCAAAGGAGTAGCCCATATCCCACTGGGGGCCATCTCTTGCATGTGGGCGAGTGGTGGGAAGGGTGCCCTCCTGAGGTGGGAGGGCCTGCTATGGAATGGCCCATCCCGGAAATTTTCCATCCAGGCTGGCTCTGTGCCATGGGGTCATCTCCAGGGGGGCATGGGTCTTGGCCCAAGGAAAGAAGATATCATGTGTTTCCTGAATTGTTGAGTGTGGCCTGCTCTGTGTGTGGGAGGGGTTGTATGGGGCATGGATGGGGACCCACCAGAGAACCCACAAGGCCCTGGAGACCTAGGGTGCGATTTCCTGTGTGTTAAGCGGGACATGGGTGCTCGCCCTCCACACACAAGGGCAGGCTGTGTGACTGCCAGATTGGCAGCACATGGCATCCGGGCCAGCCTCCTTGGTTGCCCGTGAGATAGTAGGTGGCTCTGGCTCACACGCCGGGGGCCAGTAGAGTCCTGGGTTGTGTGAGGCCACTGCTGTGGGCAGTGGAGGTGCTCAAGTGCCAGCAGTAGGGCACAGCCAGGGCGTTTTACCCAAGCCCAGTGACCCGCTTGCCCTGTCCTTCCAGGATTCATATATCAGTGTTTCACAAAGATCCCATCACATGGGCCCAAGGTGGGAAAGCAGGCAGGAGCTGGCACCCTCCATCCCCCTTCCCCATGTGGAGGCATCAGGTTCCATTTCGACACATGTCCACCTACTGTCCCCTAGATGGTGAGACTGGAGGAAGACTTTCATTGGGCCCTGCTGGCCCTGGATGAGTGATCGTCAGTAAGGTGCCCAGCCCTTGGTGCACTGAAGCTCGGGCCCTTCCCAGCGCCCTGATGTCCTTCCCTGAGCTGTGGTGAGCACATCCGGGTCCTGCTAGATGCATCCGCGGGGAGGGGGGTGTCCTGGGTTGGGTCAATGATGAGAAACTTATATTGTCCTGAAGAGAGGTGATGACTTAAAAATCATGCTCAATAGGATTACGCTGAGGCCCAGCCTAGGTGAGACTTTTGGAAGAGTATGCTGGGATTTTAGAGTCCCCTGCAGGACTACTGTATTTTGGGCTAGAGACCTCAAGGCTCTGAACAGCATCTTGGGGGTGCCCAACACTGTCTCTGCTCCTCCGTGAGGCAGCCCAGTCTCACTATTGGGGCTTGGTGTGGGCGCTCCTGTTACTTGGGGACAGGGCACCTTGCTGGGTCTTTCCTGAGCCCCCATTCTCCCCTGTGTCTTTCAGTCAGCTCTTCTATCCAGCAGAGTCCCTGGCATTGACCAGCATAGGTGAGTGGATCCTGCTGGGGTCACGGGCCATTAGCCAGGCTGTATGGCTTTGCCAAGGGTCACCCCTCAGCCACAAAGGTTTCCTCAGGAGCTGACCTGAATCCTGGCCTAGGATGGATCCTCCAGGAGAGAGGCTTCCTTGGGAATCAGACCCAAGGAGGATACCTTCCCTGAATGGTCCAGGCAGTAAAGGGTTTTCTCAGCCCCACGCAGGGCAGTGCCCCACTAAGACTCAGTGCTCAGGTCAGGCCCCTAGGACGGCCACGCCATATGAGAGTGGCCACAAGGGATCCAGGGTGCCACAAGGGTCAGGGGCTCTCCGACCTTGGGGTGGGGTGTGTGATTCAGCCCATGGGGTCGGGCTGCCGATTTTCAAGCATTGCACAAAACCTATGGCCCTGAATGGGACCAAACATATTAAGCCATGGGCCATCCCATTGGTGCCTGTTTGAGCCAAGTGTGGGACGGCGCTGTTTCCCTGAGATTGGCTCAGGACTAGCTCTGGCTGGCGCCTGATGGTGCTGGGAGTTTTGGGCTTTGGGCCAGGGTTACAGCCCATGTCCCACTGGGGGTCATCTCTTCCCTGTGGGTGACTGGCAGTGTGGTGTCCTCCTGAGGTGGACAGGTGGAAGGCCAGCTGTGGAAGGACCTGTGGCAGAAATTTTCCATCCAGGCTGCTTCTGAGTCTTGGGGTCATCTCCAGGGGAGTGGGGTCTTCGAAAGGAGAAGACATCATGTGTCCCCTGATTGGCTGAGTGTGGCCTGCTCTGTGTGTGGGAGGTGTTGTATGGGGCAGGGATGGGGACCCACCAGAGAATCTATGAGGCCCTGGGGCCCCAGGCTGTGATTTCTGGTGTGTTGTACAGCGGGCTGTGGGTGCTTGCCCTCCACACACAGGGGCAGGCTGTGCGACTGCCAGTTCAGCAGCACCTGACATCCAGGCCAGCCTCCTTGGTTGGGCGTGAGATGGTAGGTGGCCCTGGCCCATACCCAGGGGACAGCACATTCCTGGGGTCGTGCAAGTCAACTTTCGTGGGCAGTTGAGATGCTCAAGGTACCTGCAGTAGGGCAAAGCCAGGGCAGCTTGCCCAAGCCCAGTGACCCGCCTGCCCTGTCCTTCCAGGGTTCAGTCGTGGGGAGGGCCAGGGTTCCCCTATGTCCATGACGTGTCAAGGTTTCACATCACATGAGAGTAGGCATGAGCAGGCACCTCCCCACACCCTTCCCTGCATGGAGGTGTGAGGTTCCATTTCGACACATGTCCACCTTCTGTCCTCTAGATGGTGAGACTGAAGGAAGACTTTCATTGGGCCCTGCTGGACCTTGGTGAGTGGTGGTCAGCCACGTGCCCAGCCCTTGCTGTGCTGAAGCTCAGGCCTTTCCTGGTGCCCTGGTGTCCCGCACTGAGCTTGGTGAGCACATCTGTGTCCCGCTGGATGCATGTGTGGGGAGGGGGGTATCCTGAGTTGGGTCAATGATGAGACCCTTATATTGTCCTGAAGAGAGGTGATGACTTAAAAATCGTGCTCAATAGGATTACGCTGAGGCCCAGCCTAGGGGAGAATTTTGGAAGAGGATGCTGAGATCCCGAGGTCCCCTGGCAGGGCCACTATATTTTGGGCTGGAGTCCTTGAGGCCCTGAAGGGCATCTCCAGGGTGCCCAGCCCTGTCTCTGCGCTCCTCCATGAGGCATCCCAGGCTCCCTGTGCTGACTTAGTGTCCGGGCTCCGGGTCCCTGGGGGCGAGGCACATTGGAGGCTCCTTCCTGAGCCCCTGTTCTCCCCCATGTCTTTCAGTGAGCTCTTCTGCCAGGTGGGCCTGTGGCCTCAGTTGGCATAGGTGAGTGGATCCTGCTGGAATCACGGGGCATGACCCAGACCACGGGGAGTCGCTGAGGGCCACTCTTCAGTCAAAAAGGGTTTCCTTGGGGAGCCACCCTGAATCCCTACCAGGGATGGATGGCTTCTCTAGGAGGGCGGCGTTTTTGGAAATTGATCCCAAGAAGGACGCCATCTCTAAACCCTGCAGGGGTTATGGAGGTCCAGGCAGGAAAGGGTTCCTTCAACCCAATGCAGTGCAGCTCCTAGCTTAGACTTTGTGCACGGGTCAGGCCTGGAGACCTACTCAGGCCAAATGAGGGGGTCCACAGGGTCTCTGGGGGTTATAGGTTATATGTGGGATCTCTCAGTCCCTGAGGCTTGCAGTTGGGAGGGTGATTGGGCTTATGGAGTCAGGTCATGAAGATTCAAAGGTCAGGCTCAACCCATGGCCCTGATGGGACTGACCCTGTTGAGCAATGGGGCATCACAGTGGTGCCTCCTTGAGTTTGGTGGGGGTGGTGTGGCCTGAGTGGGGTTGGGCCAAGGCTGAGCTCTGGCAGTCACCTAGTGGTTGGCCCTGGGAATCGTGGGCTTTTGGCCAATGGTGCAGCCCACATTCCATTGGAGGTCATTCCACACCAAAGTGGAGTGGCCGGAAGGGTGGCATTTTGTGGTAGAAGGCCACTGTCAAGGGTTCTATGCCTGCACTTTGCTGCCCAGGCTGTTTCTGAGCCATGGGGTTGCCTCCAAGGTGGCAGGGTCTTGAGCCGAAGGAAAGGAGAGGATATCATGTGGCCCCGATTGGCCGAGTGTGGCCCAGCTCTGTTTGGGAGGTGTGCAGTCCATGAATTGGGACCCAACAGAGAAAGCACATGGTCCTGGGGCCCCAGGATGCAATTTTTGGTGTGACCCTGTAGAGGACACCTGGACAGGTGCATTCCATGCCCAGGGGCAGCTTAAGTGACTGCCAGGTCTGCAGTGGCACATGGCTTCCAGGCCAGCCTCCTTGGTTTGCAGTGAGCTGGTTGGTGGCCCTGGCCCTGCCCAGTATCCCTGCACAGCCCAGAGTTGTGCGGGGGAGCTGGTGTGAGCAGTAAAAGTGCTCTTGGATCCTGTAGTAGGGTGCAGCCTGGGCGTCTTGCTTGAATTCCATGACCTGCCTGCCCTGTCCTTCCAGGATTCAGTGGCAGGGAGGGCCAAGGGTTCCTCACGATCATGACTGTCACTGTTTTACATGGATCCCATCTCATGAGTCCATGGAGAAAGAGCCTGTGTGAGCCAGCACCCCTGCCCACTTTCCCGCATGGAGGCATGAGGCCCTGTTTGGACACCTGTCCCCCGTCCCTCCAGATGGTGACCCTGGAGGAAGACTTGCATCTGGCCCACTGGCGATGGGCCTGTGTCCCTTAGCCAGGTGCTCAGGCCCTGGTGAGCTGAAGCTCAGGCCCTTCCTGGCACCCTGGTCTCCTGCACTGAGCTGTGGTGAGCACATCTGGGTCTCACTGGATGCATGTGTAGGGGGTGGAGGGTGGTGCCCTGGGTTGGGTCAATGATGAGAACCTTATATTGTCTTGAAGAAAGGTGATGACTTAAAAATCATGCTCAATAGGATTACGCTGAGGCCCAGCCTAGATGAGAATTTTGGAAGTGGATGCTGGGATTTTAGGGTCCCTGGCAGAGCCACTGTGTTTTGGGCTGCAGGCCTGGAGCCTTGAAGGGCATCTTCGGGTTACCCAACTCTGTCTCCACACTCTTCTGTGAGGCAGCTCAGACTCCCTGTGTGGGCTTGGTGTTGGCGCTCTGGTTCCCTGGGGTAGGACAACTTTCTGGGTCCTTCCTGAGCCCTGGTTCTTCCCTTGGGTCTTGTGTCTTTGAGTGAGCTCGTCTGCACAGGTGGGGCTCCCTGTCATTGATGCACATAGGTGAGTTCATTCTCTGGACATCATGAGCCATGTGTCAGGCCACTTGGTCTCACCGATGATCAGCCTTGAGGACAGGAGGGTTTCCCAGGGGAGCTGACATGAATCCCCACTGGGGAGGGATGGATTCTTCAGGAGGCCGGCTTCCTTGGAATTAGCCCCAGGACAGTGCCTTCCCTGAAGCTCTGCAGGGGTGACAGTGGTCCAGGCAGGAAAGGCTTCCTTCAGTCCCATGCAGGGCAGCTCCTAGCTGAGACTCACTGCATGTCTGGCCTCGAGGACTGCCCAGGCCACGTGACAGGGGCCACAGGGGCTCTGGGGTGCCACAGGGGTTACATGAGAGTTCTCTTTCCCTGGAGAGGGGTACATGAATGGGCCCATGGGGTCAGCCATGGAGATTCAAGGATTGCCCAATCATGGCCCTAAATGGGCCGACCCTCTTGAGTAATGGGCCATCTCAGGGGCGCCTCTTTGGGCTTGGTGGAGGATGGTGCTGTTTCCCTGGGTATGGGTCAAGGTTGAGCTCTGGCCAGCGCCTCTTGGTGCTGCAGGCTGGCCCTAGACCTCATGGGCTTTGGGCCATGGGGACAGCTTGGGTTATGCTTTGGGTCAACCCTTCCTGGATGTCGAATGGTGGCTTCCTACGGTGGGAAATCCCCCTGTTAAGCAATCTCTTGGGAATTTGCCTCCCAGGATGCTTCCGAGCCATTGGGTCACCTCCAGGGTATGTAGGGCTGGATGGAGAGCCACAGGAGAAAGCATGTAGCCATGGGGCCACAGGCTGCAATTTCCAATGTGGGCTTGGAGAGCATGCCTGGTTGGGTGCCAACCATGCCCAGGGGCAGGCTATGCAACTGCTAGGTCTGCAGTGGCACCTGGCATCAGGACCAGCCTCCTTTGTTGGGCATGAGGTGGTTGGTGGCCCTGGGGTGTGCTCAGTGGTTTCTGTCAAGCCCTGGGGTCATGTGGAGCAGCCGGCGTGGGCAGTGGAGGTCATCCTGAGGCCTGCAGTAGGGCACGGCCCAGGTATCTTGCCTGAGCCCAGTGGCCCGCATGCCCTGTCCTTCCAGGGTTTGGTGGCGGGGAGTGCCAATGCTGCCTCGTGTCCGTGACATGGATCCCAGCACATAGGTCCTCCTCCTGTCCCCCCAGATGGTGAGCCTGAAGGAAGACTTGCGTTTGTCCCACTGTGCCCCGGCCAGAGGCAATGAGCCAGGTGTCCAGGCCCTGGTGCATTGATCTCCTGTATGGAGCTGGTGAGCCCATCCAGGTCCCACTGGATCTATGCATGGAGAGGGGGCTGCACTGGATTGGGTCAATGATGAGAACCTTATATCGTCCAGAAGAGAGGTGATGACTTAAAAATCATGCTCAATAGGATTACGCTGAGGCCCAGCCTAGGTGAGAATTTTGGGCGAGGTCACAGGGATCCCAAGGTCACCGGCAGGGCCACTGTATTCTGGGCTAAAGACCTCAAGGCCCTGAAGGGCATCTTCAGTGGGTTCAACCCTGTCTCTGCACTCCTCTGTGAGAGCTCTGGCTCCCTGTGCGGGCTTGGTGTGGGTGCTCTAGTTCCCCAGGGTGGGGCATGTTGGTGGCCCCTCCCTGAACCCCTCTACTCCCCTTGTGTCTTTCAGTGAGCTCTTCTGCCCAGGTGGGGCCTTAGGCATTGACTGGCATAGGTGAGTGGATCCTGCTGGGGTCATGGGTCATGAGTGTGGCATAGTGGGGTCTCTGAGTGTCTGCCTACAGGCCATGAGAGTTTCCTAAAATAAGTATTGACCTGAATTCCCACCAGGGATGAGTTCCCCAGAAGGGCTGCTTTCTTGGGAATTGAACCCAAGGAAAACGCCTGTCCTGAAGCCCCATAGCGGTGATAGTGGTCCAGGTAGGAAGGGTTCATTCAGCCTCACGCAGGGCAGCTGCCAGCTGAGACTCAGTGCATTGGTCAGGCCTCAAGGACTGCCCAGGACATGTGAGGTGGCCACAGGGCTCTCGGACCCTATGGGTGTCTCATGGGGGTTTTCATCCATAAAGAGTGGTGGGCAGTTGGGCCCATGGGAGTCATGTCACGGAGTTTCAAAAATCGCACCCCACGCATGCAGCTGAATGGAGACCGACCCTGTGGAGCAATGGGCCATTCCAGTGGCACCTCCTTGAGTCTACTGGTGGGTGGTGCTGTTTCCCTGGGTTTCAAGACTGAACTCTGGCCAGTGCCTGGTGATGCTGCAGGCTGGCCCCAGACCCTGTGGGCTTTGGGCCATGGGGACACGTTGGGTCATACTTGGAAGGTCAGCTTTCCCAGAGGCTGAATGGCAGGAATGGTGGCTTCCTAAGGTGGGAAGCCCCCTTGTCAAGCAACCTGTTCTAGGAATTTGCCACCTAGCTGCTTCTGAGCCATGGGGTCACCTCCAGGGTGGCGGCATCTTGGGCCCAAGGAAAGGGGAGCACACCAGATAGGTTGAGTGTCCCAGATAGGTTGAGTGTGGCCTGGCTCTGGGTTTGGGAGGTGTGCAGGGCATGGATGGGGACCCATCAGAGAAACTATGTGGCCCTCGAGTCCCAGGCTTTGATTTCTGGTGCACACTTGCCCAGGGAGAGGCAGGCTCTTGGCTGATAAGCCTGCAGTGGCGCATGCCATCCAGGCCAGACTCCTGATAGGCCATGAGCTAGTTGGTGGCCATGGCCCTTGCCCAGTGGTCCAAGGGTAGCCCTGGCTTTGTTCAGGGCAGCCGTCGGGTCAGTGGAGGTGCTCTCAGGACCTGCAGTGAGGCGTAGCCGGGGCTTCTTGTGCGAGACCAGTTACCTACCTGACCTGACCTTCCAGGGTTTGGTAGCAGGGAGGGCCAAGTGTGCTCTGTGCCCATGTCTGTGATGGGTCAGTGTTCCACATGGATCCCATCACATGGGTATTCCTTTCTCACCTTTCCTGCATGGAGGAATGCGGCCCTATTTGGACGCATGTCCTCCTGCTGTCCCTCTAGATGGTGAACCCAGAGAAAGATTTACATTGGGCCCAGTGAGTGTCTCTGGACCAGTGTCCGTTAGTCAGTGTGTCCAGCCCCTGGTGCACTGAAGCTCAGGCCCTTCCTGGCACCCTGTCTCCTGCACTGAGCTTTGGTGAGCCCATCTAGATCCCACTGGATGCATGCATAGCAGGGTTGGGGGTCTTCGGTTGGGTCAATGATGAGAACTTTATGTTGTCCTGAAAAGAGGTGATGACTTAAAAATCATGCTCAATAGGATTACGCTGAGGCCCAACCTTGGCTGAGAATTTTGGAAGGGGACCCTGACATCCTTGACATCCTTGGCAGGGCCACTGTATATTCGGTTGGAGACCTTGAAACCCTGAAGGGCATCTTGGCGGCCCCCAACCTTGTCTCTGTGCTCTTCTGTGTGACAACCCAGGCTCCCTGTGCGGACTTGGTGTCAGAGTCCCATTCCCTGGGGGTGAGGCAGGTTGGCGGCTCCTTCCTGAGTCCTCGTTCTCCTTTGTGTCTTTCAGTGAGCTCTTCTGCTCAGGTGGGTCCCCTGGCATTGACTGGCATAGGTGAGTGGAACCTGCTGGCGTCATGGGCCATGAGCCAGGCTGCGTGGGGATGCCGGTTTAGCCTTTGGGACAGGAGGGTTTCCTCAGGGAGCCGGGGAATCCCCACCCAGAAAGGTTGGGTTCTCCAGGAGGGCCACTTTCTTCCCAAGATGGAGGACGTCTTCTCTGAAGACCTGCAGAGGTGATGATGGTTCAAGCAGCAAAGAGTTTCTTCAGCCCCATTAGGGCAGCTCCCTGATGAGACTGTGTGCATGGGTCAGGCCTGGAGAATTGCCCAGGCCACTTGCAGGGTACCACATAGGCTTTGGGGCACCACGGGGGTCATGCAGGAGCCCATGGTCCTCGGTGTTGTTGCGGGGGTGGCGACTGAGCGGTCAGACCCCAGGGTCAGGCCTTAGTGTTTGAAGGTTCACACCCACCCATGGCCCTGAATGGGCCTGACACTGTTGAGCAGTGAGCCATCCCAGTGGTGCCACATTGAGCCTGGTGGGGTTGTGTTGCTGTTTCAGTGGGGTTGGGTCAAGGTTGAGCTCTGGCCGGCACCTGATGGTGAGGCAGGCTGGCCCAGGGACTTGTGGGCTTTGGGCCATGTCAGCAGCCCACATCCTGCTGGGGGCCACGCCTTTCCTGAGTTCCATTGTAAGGTTGGGTGGCCTCCTTAGGTGGGAAGGCCTGCTGTCGAGGGACCTTGTTGAGGAGTTTGCTGCCCAGGCTGCTTCTGAGCCATGGCACCTCCAGGTGGCGGGGTCTTGGGCCCAAGGAATGGAGAAGACACCATGTGGCCTCTGATTGGTCCAGTATTGCCTGGCTCTGTGTTTGGGCAATGGATGGGGCGTGGATGGGGACACATCAGAGAAACCACGTAGCCATGTGGCCCCAGGCTGCGATTTCCGATGTGCGCTTTGAGAGGGTGCCTGGTTGGCATCCACCAAGCCCCACAACTGCCAGGTCTGCAACGGTGCCTGGCATCAGGACCAGCCTTTTTTTGTTGGCTGTGAGCTGGTTGGTGGCCATGCGCCGTACCCAGTGGTCTTTGTGCAGCCCTGGGGTCATATGGAGCAGCTCGTGTGTGGAGGGGAGGTTATCCTGAGGCCTGCAGTAGGCACAGCGCAGGCATCCTGCCAGAGCCCAATGACTCACCTACCCTGTCCTTCCAGGATTCAGTGTTGGGGAGGGCCAGGGGTGCCCCGTATCCATGACAGGTCAATATTTCACATGGATCCCAGCACATGGGTCCTCCTCCTGTGCCCCCAGATGGTGAGCCCAGAGGAAGACTTGTGTTGGGCCTGCTGTGCTTGGGCAGAGGTTATCGGCCAGAGGCCCAGGCCCTATTGGAACAAAGCTTGGGCCCTTTCTGACACCCTGGTCTCCTGCATGGAGCTGGTGAGCCCATCTGGGTCCTGTTGGATCCATGCATGGGGAGGGGAATACCATAGGTTGGGTCAATGATGAGAATTTTATATTGTGCTGAAGAGAGGTGATGACTTAAAAATCATGCTCAATAGTATTATGCTGAGGCCTAGCCTAGGTGAGAATTTTGGAAGAGGACACTGGGATCCCAAGGTCACTGGCAGGGCCACTGTATTCTGGGCGAGAGACCTCAAGGCTCTGAAGGGCATCTCGAGGGGTCCAACCCTGTCTCTGCGCTCCTCTGTGAGGCAGCCCTGGCTCCCCGTGCAGGCTTGGTGTGGGTGCTCTAGCTCCCCGGGGTGGGGCATGTTGGTGGCCCCTCCCTGAACCCCTCTCCTCCCCTTGTGTCTTTCAGTGAGCTCTTCTGTGCAGGTGGGCCCTTTGGCATTGACCAGCATAGGTGAGTGGGTCCTGCTGGGGTCATGGGTCATGAGCATGGCAGTAAGGTCACTGAGCATCCGCCGTTGGGCCGTGAAGGTTTCCTAAAAGTATTGATCTGAATTCCCACTGGGGATGAGTTCTCGAGAAGGGCCGCTTCCTTGGGAATTGAACCCAAGGAGGACGCCTATCCTGAAGCCGGCAGGGGTGACGGTGGTCCAGGCAGGAAAGGGTTCCTTCAGCCCCATGCAGGGCAGCTGCGAGCTGCGAGTCAGTGCGTCGGTCAGGCCTCGAGAATGCCCAGGACACATGAGGTGGCCACCGGGGCTCCGGAGCCCTGCGGGGTCTCGTGGGGGCTTTTAATCCACAAAGAGTAGTGTGCGATTGGGCCCGAGGGAGTCATGGGGCAGAGTTTCAAGGACCACACTCCACCGATGCCCCTGAATGGGCCCGACACTGTGGAGCAATGGACCGTCCCAGTGGCGCCTCCTTGAGTCTGGTGCTGGGTGGTGCTGTTTCCCTAGGGTTAGGTCAAGGCTGAGCTCTGGCCAATGCCTTTTCATTCAGCAGGCTGGCCCTGGACCTCGTGGGCTTTGGGTCATGGGGACAGCTTGGGTCATGCCTGGGATCACTCTTTGTGGAGATTAAATGGCAGGAAAGGTGGCTTCCTCAGGTGGTAAACCCCCCTTTTAAGCAAACTGTCCTGGGAATCTGCCATCCAGGCTGCTTCTGAGCCATGGGTTTATCTCCAGGGTGGCGGTTTCTTAGGTCCAAGGAAATGGGGGCACACCATGTGTCTCCGGATTGGTTGAGTGTGGCCCGGCTCTGTGTTTGGGAGGTGTGCAGGGCATGGATGGGGACCCATCAGAGAAACTATGTGGCCCTGGAGCCCCAGGCTGTGATTTCTGGTTCACGCTGGGACATGGGCAGGGGCAGGCTCTCGACTGCCAAGTCAGCAGTGGCGCGTGGCATCCGTGCCAGCCTCCTGTTTGGCCATGAGCTGGTTGGTGGCCCTGGCCTATGTCCAGTGGTCTCAGGGTGGCCCTGACCTCGTTCAGGGCAGCTGGCGGGGCAGTGGAGATGCTCTTGGGACCTGCAATAGGGTGCCTCCTGGGCTTCCTGGGTTTGGTGGCAGGGAGGGCCAAGGGTGCTCCGTGTCCGTGTCCGTGTCCCTGACAGGTCAGTGTTCCAAATGGATCCCATCACATAGGTGATGGGTATCCCCCACTCACCTTCCCCGCATGGAGGCATGAGACCCTATTTGGACACATGTCCTCCTCCTGTCCCGCTAGATGGTGAACCCAGAGGAAGACTTGCGTTGGGCCCAATGTCTCTGGGCCTGTGTCCGTCAGCCATGTGCCCAGCCCCTGGTGCACTGAAGCTCAGGTCCTTCTTGGCGCCCTGGTGTCCTGCACTGAGCTGTGGTGAGCCTGTCTGGGTCCCACCGGGTGCATGTGTGGGAGGAGGTTGGCTTCAGTTGGGTCAATGATGAGAACTTCATGTTGTCCTGAAGGGAGGTGATGACTTAAAAAGTCATGCTCAATAGGATTACGCTGAGGCCCAACCTTGCGGAGAATTTTGGAAGAGGACACTGGGATCTCGAGGTCCCTGGCAGACCGCTGTATTTTTGGTTGGAGTCCTCAAGGCCCTGAAGGGCATCTTGGTGCCCCCCAGCCTTGTCTCTGTGCTGCTCTGTGAGGCAACCCAGGCTCCCTATGCGGGCTTGGTGTCAAGAGTCCCATTCCCTGGGGGTGAGGCAGGTTGGCGGCTCCTCCCTGAGTCCCCCTTCTCCTTTGTGTCTTTCAGTGAGCTCTCCTGCCAAGGTGGGCCCCATGGCATTGACTGGCATAGGTGAGTGGCATCTGCTGGCATCATGGTCCATGAACCAGGCTGCATGGGGATGCTGGCTCAGCCTTTGGGTCAGGAGGGTTTCCTCAGGGAGCCGGGGAATGGGTTCCCCACTAGGGAGGGAAGCGTTCTCCAGGAGGGCCGATTTCTTCCGAATGGGTCCCATGGAAGACGGCTTCTCTGAAGACCTGCAGAAGTGACCATGGTTCAGGCAGCAAAGAGTTTCTTTAGCCCCATGCAGGGCAGCTCCCAGATGAGACTCTGTGCATGGGTCCGGTCTGGAGAACTGCCCAGGCCACCTGTGGAGTGCCACACAGGGGCTTCGGGGCACCACAGAAATCATGCAAGAGCTCTCAGTCCTCGGTGTTGTTGCGGGAGTGGTGACTGAGCGGTCAGGCCCACAGGGTCAGGCCTTAGTGTTTCAAGGTTCATGCCCACCCATGGCCCTGAATGGGCCTGACGGTGTTGAGCAGTGAACCATCCCAGTGGCGCCACATTGAGCCCGGTGTGGGTGTGTTGCTGTTTCAACGAGGTTGGGTCAAGGTTGAGCTCTGGCCAGCTCCTGATAGTGCTGCAGTGTGGCCCAGGGACTTGTGGTCTTCGGGCCAGGTCAGCAGCCTGTGTCCTTCGTGGGGGAATCACACCTTTACTGAGTCCCGGTGTAAGGATGGGTGGCCTCTTTAGGTGGGAAGGCCCACTGTTCAGGGACCTTGTTGAGGAATTTGCTGCCCAGGCTGCTTCTGAGCCATGGCATCACCTGCAGGTGGCAGGGTCTTGGGCCCAAGGAATGGAGAAGACACCATGTGGCCCCTGATTGGTCAACTATGGCCTGGCTGTGAGTTTGGGAGGTGTGTAGGACATGGGACGCACCAGAGAAAGCACGTAGCCATGGGGCCCCAGGCTGAGATTTCCAGTATGCGCTTGGAGAGGGTGCCTGGTTGGGGGCCCACCATGCCCAGGGGCAGGCTATGCAACTGCTACATCTGCAGTGGCTCCTGGCATCAGGACCAGCCTCCTTTGTAGGCCGTGAGCTGTTTGGTGGCCCTGGCCCATGTCCAGGAGTCTCTGTGCAGCCTCAGGTTCATGTGGAAAGCCAGGGTGGGCAGTGGAGGTTATCTTGAGGCCTACAGTAGGCACAGCACAGGTGTCTTGCCGGAGCCCAGTGACCCGCCTGCCCTGCCCTTCCAGGGTGTAGTGGCGGGGAGGGCCAAGGGGTGCCCCATGTCCATGGCAGGTCAGTATTTCACATGGATCCCATCACATGGGTCCTCTTCCTGTCCTCCTGGATGGTGAACCTGGATGAGGATTGCGTTGGGCCCACTGTGCCCAGGCCACAGGCCGTCTGCCAGGTGCCCAGGCCCTGTTGCACTGAACCTCGGGTCCTTCCTGGTGCCCTGGTCTCCTGCATGGAGCTGGTGAGCTCACCTGAGTCTAGCTGGATGCATGCTTGGGGAGAGGGTACTCTAGTTTGGGTCAATGATGAGAACCTTATATTGTCCTGAAGAGAAGTGATGACTTAAAAGTCATGCTCAATAGGATTACGTTGAGGCCCAGCCTAGGGGAGAATTTTGGACGTGGACACTGGGAATCATGAGGTCCTCTGGCAAGGCCACTGTATTTTGGGGTAGAGACCTTGAGGCCCTCAAAGGCCTCTCAGGGGTACCCAACCCTGTGTCTGTGCTCCTCCATGAAGCACACCAGGCTCCCTGTGTGGACTTGGTTTGACCCACCTGTTCCCCAGGGGCAGGGCACATCGGGGGCTGCTCTCTGAGTCCCCGTTCTCCCGTTGGGTCTTTCAGTGAGCTCTTCAGCTCAGAAGGGCCCCTTGGCCTTGACCCGCATAGGTGAGTACATCCTGCTGGCGTCATGGGCCATGAGTCAGGCCGCGTGCTCTCCCCGAGGGTCAGTCTTCCGGACAGGAGGGTTTCCCCAGGGAGCTGACCTGTGTCTCCACTGGGTAGGGACAGTTTCACTAGGAGGGCAGCTCCTTGGGATTCGTACCCAAGACCTTGCCTTTCTGAAGACCTGCAGGGTAACAGTGGTCCAGGCAGGAAAGTGTTCCTTCAGCCCCACGCAAGGCAGCTTCCGGCTGAGACTCTACGTGTGTGTCAGCCTGGAGAACTGCCCAGGCCACGCGAGTGGGTCACAGGGCCTCCAGGGCACCACAGGGATCACGCAAGAGCTCTCTTTCCCTGGAGAGGGGTGCCCGAATAAGGTCATGGAGTCGGGCCATGGACATTCAAGGATTGCACCCCAACTATTGCCCTAAAAGGGCTGACACTTTTGAGCAATGGGCCATCCCATAGCGCCTCTTTGAGCTTTTTTGGGAGCAGGGCTGTTTTCCTGGGTGTGGGTCAAAGCTGAGTTCTGGCCGATGCCTGATGGTGCTGTGGGCCAACCCTGGGACTTGTGGGCTTTAGGCCAAGTCGGCCGCCCTCGTCCTGCTGGAGGTCACCCCTTCCCCATGGGTGGGAGGCTGGAAGAGTGGATCCTGAGGTGGGAGGGCCTGCTGTCAATGGTCCTGTCTCTGGAATTTGCCACCCAGGCTTTTTCTGTGCCATGGGGTCATCTCTAGGATGGCAGAGTCTTTGGCCTAAGGAAAGGAAAGGGTGGCCCAGCTCTGTGTTTGGGACATGTTCGGAGCATGGATGGGGACCCACCAGAGAAAGCACGGGGCCCTGGGACGCCAGGCTTCTGTCTCAGGTGTGGCTTGCAAAGGGCACCTGGACACGTGTCTATCATGCCCAGAGCAGGCTATGCTCCTTCCATGTCCACAGCGGCACATGGCTTCTGGGTCAGCCTCCTCGGTTGGCCATGAGCTGGCTGGTGACCCCGGCCCATGCTCAGTGATCCCAGAACAGCCTTGGGATCATGCGAAGGGGAAGGCAGAGTGGGCAGTGGAGGTGCCCTTAAGATCTGCTGTAGGGCACAGCCTGGGGATCTCGCCCAAGCCCAGTGACCTCCCTGCCCTTTTTTTTCAGGGTTTGGTCATGGGGAGGGCCAAGGGTTCCCCAGGTGCGTGACTGGTCAGTGTTCCGCATGGATCCCATCACATGGATAACCCTTACTCCCCTTGCCCACATGCAGGCGTGAGGCCCTGACTGGACACATGTTCTCCTTCTGTCCCCACAGACGGTCAGCCTGGAGGAAGACTTATGTGAGGCCCAGTGGAGCCAGGCCAGTGTCCGTCAGCCAGGTGCTCAGTCCCTGCCCGATGCGCTGAAGTTCGGGCCCTTCCTGGCACCCTGGTCTCCTGCACTGAGCTGTGGTAAGCACATCTGGGTCCCACTGGATCCATGCGTGGGGAGAGATGTATTCTCGGTTGGGCCAATGATGAGAATCTTACGTTGTCTTGAAGAGAAGTGATGACTTCAAAATCATGCTCAATAGGATTACGCTGAGGCCCAGCCTAGGGGAGAATGTTGGAAGACCATGCTGGGTCCCACTGGATCCATGCTTGGGGTGGGGGGTGCCCTGGGTTGGGTCGATGATGAGAACCTTATATTGTCTTGAAGAGAGATGATGACTTAAAAATCATGCTCAATAGGATTACGCTGAGGCCCAGCCTAGGTGAGAATTTTGGAAGAGGACGCTGGGATGCCCAGATGCCTGGCAAGGCCACTGTATTTTGGACTAGAGACCTAGAGGCCCTGAAGGGCATCTGGAGGGGGCCCAGCCTTGTCTCTGCGCTCCTCTGTGAGGCAGCCCAGGCTCCCTGTGCGGGCTTGGTGTTGCTGCTCCTGTTCCCGGGGGTAGGGCACGTGGGTGGCTCCTCCTGAGTCCCCACTCTTTCCTTGTGTCTTTCAGTGAGCCCTTCTGCCAAGCGTGGCCTCCTGGCACTGACCAGCATAGGTGAGTGGATCCTGCTGGGGTCATAGGTCCTGAGCCAGGCCATGTTGGGTCACCGAGGGTCAGCCTTTGGGCCACGAGGGTTTCCGCTGGGAGCTGACCTGAATCCCCACCATGGAGGGGTGGTTTCTTCAGGAGGGCAGCGTCCTTGGGAATTTTACCCAAGCAGAATGCCTCCTCCGAAGCCCTGCAGGGGTGATGGTGGTCCAGATAGTAAAGGACTTCTTCAGCCCCATGCAAGACATGGCCCAGTTGAGACCTGGTGTGCGGGTCAGGCCTTGAGGACTGAGGTGGGCCAGAGGGGCTCTGGGGTGCCATGAATGCAGGAGCTCTCAGTCCCCCAGTTTGTTCCAGGGTGTGGTGACAGGGTCGGGCTGTGGAGGTTCAAGGTTCTCATTCTCCCTGTTGCCCTGAGTGGGGCTGACCCTGTTGAGCAATGGGCCCTCCCAGTGGCACGTGCTCAGCCTGGTGGGGGTGGTGCAGTTTCAGTGCGGTTGGGTCAAGGCTGAGATCCGGCCGGCGCCTGGTGGTGCTGCAGGCCAGCTGTGGGACCCATGGGCTTTGGGCTATGGGGTCAGCCTGCATCCCATTGGGGGTCACCCATTCTCCAAGTTTTAGTGGCAGTAATGGTGGCGTTCTGAGGTGGGTTTGGCCTGCTGTCCCTGTACCGGGAATTTGCCCTCTGGTTTTTTCTGAGTCATGGGGCCACCTCCAGGGTGGCAGGGTCTTGGGCCCAAGGAAAGGAGAAGATACCGTGTAGCCATTGATTGGCCGAGTGTGGCCCGGCCCTGTGTTTGGGAGGTGTATGGGATGTGGATGGGGTCCCACCAGTGAAAGTACGTGGCCTGGGTCCCTAGGCTGTGATTTTCAGTGCACACGTGGAGAGGGCTCCTCGGCGGTTGCCCACCACGCCCAAGGGCAGGCTGTGTGACTGCCAGATTTGCATGGTGCGTACCTTCCGAGTTGTCCTCCTTGGTTGGCCGTGAGCTGGTTGGTGGCTGTGGCCCATGCCCAGTGGTCACAGGGCAGTCCTGGGTTCATGCTGGGGAGCCAGCGGTGGCAGTGGAGGTGCTCTCCATGCTGGTAGTAGGGCGCAGCTCAGGCATCTTGCCCGAACCAAGCAACCAGGCTGCCCTGTTTTTTCAGCGTTTGGTTACGGGGAGGGCCAAGGGTGCCCCGCATACGTGACTGGTCAGGGTTCCACATGGACCCATGACATGGGTATCCCAAAACCCCTTTTCTACACAGAGGTGTGAGGCTCTATTTGGACACGTGTACTCCTCCTGTCCCCCCAGGTGGTGAGCCAGGAGGAAGACTTGCGTTGGGCACAATGGCCCTGGGACAGTGTCTGTGAGCCGGGTTCCCAGCCAACGATGCGCTGAAGCTCAGGCCTTTCCCGGCGCCCTGGTCTCTTGCACTGAGCTTGGTGAGCACATCCTGGTCCCACTGGATTCATGCGCGGGGAGGGAGTGCCCTGGGTTGGGTCGATGATGAGAACCTTATATTGCCCTGAAGAGAGATGATGACTTAAAAATCATGCTCAATAGGATTACGCTGAGGCCCAGCCTAGGGGAGAACGTTGGAAGAGGACGCTGGGATCCCCAAGTCCCCAGCAGGGCCCCTGTATTTTGCGCTGGAGACCTAATGGCTCTGAAGGGCATCTGTAGGTGCCCAGCCTGTCTCTGCGCTCCTCCATGAGGCAGCCCAGGCTCCCTGTGCGGGTTTGGAGATGGTACTCCAATTCCCTGGTCTGGGGAACCTTGGTGGCTTCTTCCTGAGCTCCCGTTCTCTCCTTGTGTTTTTCAGTGAGCTCCTCCACCCAGGTGAGCCACCTGGCATGGACCGTAATAGGTGAGTGGGTCCTGCTTGGGTCATGGGCCGTTAGCCAAGCCACGTGGGGTTCCCGAGGGTCAGACCGTCAGCCACGAGGATTTTTTTAGGCAGCCGACCTGAATTCCCAACAGGAAGGCAGCTCTTTTGAGAATCGGACCCAAGGGGGACGCCTTCCCTGAATCCCTGCAGGGGTGATGGTGGCCAGGCAGGAAAGGGTATCTTCAGCACCCGCGCGGCACAGCTCCTCTCTGGGGCTAGGTGCTCAGGCCAGGCCTTAAGGACTGCTTAGGCCACAAGAGGGGGACAGAGGGACTTTAGGGCACCACTGGGCTCACACGGGAGCTCCGGGTGCCTGGTGTGTGGTGCACAAATGGGCCTCTCTCTTGGGTTGAGTCACAGAGATTCAAGGATAGTGGCCCANCATGGACATTCAAGGATTGCACCCCAACTATTGCCCTAAAAGGGCTGACACTTTTGAGCAATGGGCCATCCCATAGCGCCTCTTTGAGCTTTGTTGGGGGCAGTGCTGTTTCCCTGGATGTGAGTCAAAGCTGAGTTCTGGCCAATGCCTGGCGGTACTGCGGCCCATCCCTGGGACTTGTGGGCTTTAGGCCAAGTCGGCAGCCCTCGTCCTGCTGGAGGTCACCCCTTCCCCATGGGTGAGAGACTGGAAGAGTGGATCCTGAGGTGGGAGGACCTGCTGTCAATGGTCCTGTCTCGGGAGTTTGCCGCACAGGCTTTTTCTGTGCCATGGGGTCATCTCCAGGGGGGAGGAGTCTTCAGCCTAAGGAAAGGAAAGGGTGGCCCAGCTCTGTGTTTGGGACATGTTCAGAGCATGGATGGGGACCCACCAGAGAAAGTGTGGGGCCCTGAGACTCCAGGCTTCTATTTCAGGTGTGGCTTGCAAAGGGCACCTGGACACGTGTCTTATCGTGCCCAGGGCAGGCTATGCTCCTTCCATGTCCACAGCGGCACATGGCTTCTGGGCCAGCCTCCTCGGTTGGCCATGAGCTGGCTGGTGACCCCGGCCCATGCTCAGTGATCCCAGAACAGCCTTGGGATCATGCGAAGGGGAATGCAGAGTGGGCAGTGGAGGTGCCCTTAAGATCTGCTGTAGGGCACAGCCTGGGGATCTCGCCCAAGCCCAGTGACCTCCCTGCCCTTTTTTTTCAGGGTTTGGTCATGGGGAGGGCCAAGGGTGCCCTGTATCCATGATGAGTCAGTGCTCCACATGGGTCCCATCACATGGGTAACCTTTACTCCATTCACCACATGCAGGTGTGAGGTCTTCCTTGAACACATGTTCTCCTTCTGTCCCCGCAGATGGTGAGACCGGAGGAAGATTTATGTGAGGCCCAGTGGAGCCAGGCCAGTGTGCGTTAGCCAGGTGCTCAGCCCCCATTGTGCTGAAGCTCGGGCCCTTCCTGGCTGTGATGAGCACATCTGGGTCCCGCTGGATGCATGTGCTGGGAGGGGTTTGTCCTGAATTGGGTCGATAATGAGAACCTTGTATTGTCTTGAAGAGAGGTGATGACTTAAAAATCATGCTCAATAGGATTACGCTGAGGCCCAGCCTAGGTGAAAATTTTTGAAGAGGACACTGGGATCCCAAGATCCCCAGCAAGGCCACTATATTTTGAGTTGGAGACCCGGAAGCCTTTATGGGCATCTGTAGGGGTCCCAACTCTATCTCCACGCTTCTCCATCAGGGTCCCCAGGGTCCCTGTGCAGGGTTGGTGTTGGTGTTTTGGTTCTCTGGGGATGGGGCAGGTTGGTGGCTCCTTCCTGAGCCCCTGTTCTCCCACCTTGTGTCTTTCAGTGAGCTTTTCCACCTAGGTGTACCCCCTGGCATTGATTGGCATAGGTGAGTGGACCCTGCTGTGGTCATGGGCCATTAGCCAGACCGTCTGGAGTTACCGAGGTTCATACTTGAGGCCCTGAGGGTTTTCTCAGGCAGCTGACCTGAATTCCCACCTGGGAAAGGTGAACTTTCCAGGAGGGCTGCTTTTTTGGGAATCGAACCCAAGGAGGATGCCTTCCCTGAAGCCCTGAAGGGGTAGAGTTGCTTTATCCCCATGTAGGGCAGTCTCGAGCTGAGACTCTGTGCTTGGGTCAGGCTTCAAGGACTGCCCAAACACATGAGGGGGGCCAGAGGGGCTCCGGGTGCCATGGGGGTCACATGGGAGTTCTCAGTCCCCAAGTGTAGTGTGTGAATGGACCCGTAGGGGTGGGTCATGGAGATTCAAGGACCGTACCTCAACCATGGCCATACTGTAAGCCCAACCCTGTGTCTGGGCACTTCCGTGAGGCACCCCAGCCCCACTGTTTGGGCTTGGTGTCCGTGCTCTGGTTCCCTGGGACATGTTGGCAGCTCTTTCCTGAGCCCTCCTTCTTCCCTGTGTCTTTCAGTGAGCTCTTCTACCTAGGTTGGTCCCCTGGCTGTGAGTGGCATAGGTGTTCAGGGCTGAAGCAACAGCATGCGTACATCCTGTTTTGGTCATGAGTTATGAGTGAGGCAGCGTGAGGTCATCATGAGTCAGCCTTCGGGTCTCTAGGGTTTTCTGAGGGAGCTGACTGAACACCCACAGGGAGGGATGGTTCCTCCAGGAGGGTTGCTTCCTGGGGAATCTGACCATAGAGCATGCATTTCTTGAAGCCCTGCAGGGGTGATGGTTGTCCAGACAGGAAAGGGTTCCTTCAGCCCAGGATAGGGCAGTTTCCAGCTGAAACTCCATGGGCAGGTGAGCCCTCGAGGACTGCCCAGGCCACATGAGGGTGGCAGCAGGAGCCACCAACTGGGGTGCCCTGGGACTAACACTGGGGTTCTCCTTCCCCCAGAACGGTGGGTGATAGAGCCCACATGGTCAGGCTTTGGAGATTCAAGGAATGCTATCCACCATGGCCCTGAATGGGACTGACCTTGTTGAGCAGTGGGCCATTTCAGTGGTGCCTCCTTGAGCCTGGTAGGCGGCGGTGCTGTTTCAGTGCTGTTGGATGAAGGCTGGGCTCTGGCTGGTGCCTGGAGGTGCTGCAGGCCATTCTTGGGGGTCATGGGCTTTGGGAATGGGGCAGCTCATGTCCTGCTGGGGTCATCTCTTCCTTGAGGTCCAGTGATGGGAAGTATGGCCACCTGAGGTGGGAAGGCCTGCTGTCAAGGGACCTGTCCTAGGAATTTGCCACCTAGGCTGCTTCTGAGCCATGGGGTCACCTCCAGGGTGGGGGTGTCTTGAGCTCAAGGAAAGTAGAGGACACCATGTGGTTCCCAATTGACCGAGTGTGGCCTGGCTCTGTGTATGGGAGGTGTGCAGGGCATGGATGGGGACCCACCAGAGACAGCATGTCGCCCTTGTGGCCCCAGGCCTTGCTTTCTGGTACATTCTTGGTATAGGCACTAGGGTGGTCCTACCACACCCAGGGGCAGACTCTGCCATGGCCAGGTCTACAGTGGCTCTTAGCATCAGGACCCGCCCCCTTGGTCATGAGCAAGTTGGTTGTCCTGGTCCATAGCCTGGGGTTGTTTAGGGGAGCCGGCCCTGGCAGTGGAGCTGCTCTCGTGGCCTGCAGTAAGGTAGAGCTCAGGTGTCTTGCTTCAGCCCCGTGACCTGAGCCCTGTCTGGTGCCTGGAGGTGCTGCAGGCCGGCCCTGGGCCTCATGGTCTTTGGGCCAAGGGGATAGCTCATGTCCCTCTAGGGTCACCCCTTCCTTGAGGTCCAGTGGCAGGAAGAGTGGTCTCCTGAGGTGGGAAGGCCTGCTGTTGAGGGACCTGTCCTGGGAATTTGCCACCTAGGCTGCTTCTGAGCAATAGGGCCACCTCCAGGGTGGCGGGGTCTTGAGCCTCTGTTTCCAAGGTTTGGTGGCAGGGAGGGCCAAGGATGCCTTGTGTCCATGATGGGTCAGTATTCTTCATGGATCCCATCACATGGATATCCCCTACTCACTTTCCCCGCTTTGATACGTGAGGCCCTGGTTGGACACATGTCTTCCTCCTGTCCCTCCAGATGGTGAGCCTGGAGGAAGACGTGTATTGGGCCTGCAGGCCCCAGGCATGTGTCTGTCAGCCAGCTTCTCAGCTCCCAGTGTGCTGAAGCTCGGGCCCTTCCCGGAGCTCTTGGTTCCTGCACTGAGCTGTGGTGAACATATCCAGGTCCTGCCGGATCTATGCATGGGGAGGGGGGTTCCCTAAGTTGGGCCAATGATGAGAACCTTTTCCTATTGTCCCGAAGAGAGGTGATGACTTTAAAATCATGCTCAACAGGATTACACTGAGACCCAGCCTAGGTGAGAATGTTGGAAGAGGATGCCAGGATCCCGAGATTTCTGGGAGGGCCACTGTGTTTTGGGTTGGAGACCTGGAGGCCCTCAGAGCATCCATAGGGTGCCCAGCCCTGTCTCTGCACTTTTTTATGATGGTCCCTAGGCTCCCTATATGGCCTTGGTGTTTGGGCCCCGATTCCCCAGGGATGAGGCAGGTTGGTGGCTCCTTTCTGAGCCCCTGTTCTCCCCTTGTGTCTTTCAGTGAGCTCTTCTGCCCAGGTGGGCCTCCCAGCATTGACTGGCGTGAATGGACCCAGCTGGGGTCATAGCCTATTAGCCAGGCTGTCTGGGGTCGCCGAGGTTCAGCCTTCAGGCCACGAGGGTTTTCTCAGGCAGCTGACCTGAATTTCCACCTGGGAGGGGTGAGTTCTCCAGGACCGCTGCTTTATTGGGAATTGGACGCAAGGAGGATGCCTTCCCTGAAGCCCTGCATGGGTGACGGTGGTCCAGGCAGGAAAGGGTTCCTTCACCCCCATGTGGGGCAGACTCCAGTTGAGACTCAGTGCTTGGGTCAGGCCTTAAGGACTGCCTAAACACACAAGGGGGGCCACAGTGGCTCTGGGTGCTATGGGAATCACAGGAGAGCTCTCAGTCCCCGGGTGTGGTGTGTGAATGGACCTGTAGGGTTGGGTTGTGGAAATTCAAGGATCGTGCCTCACCCATGGCCCTGAATGGGACCGTCCCTGTTGAGCAATTGGCCACCTCGGTGGGTCTCCTGGAGCCTGGTGAGCGGGCAGCATTGTTTCCTTGGGTTTGAGTCAAGGCAGAGCTGTGGCTGGCACCTGGTGGTGCTACAGGTCAGCCCTGGGACCCTTGGCCGTTGGTCCAAAGGGCACCCTGCATCCCTCTGGGGGTCATCTCATCTCCGAGGTTAAGTGTCGTGAAGGGTGGCATGCTCAGATGGGAATGCCTGCTGTGAAGGGACTTTTCCCAGAATTTTGTTGCTCAGGCTGCTTGGGAGCCATGGTGTTACCTTCAGCATGGAAGAGTCTTGGTCCCAAGCAAAGGAGAGGGCACCATGTGTCTCCCAGTGGCCAAGTGTGGCTGCCTCTGTGTGTGGAAGGTATGCGAAGTATGGATGGTGACCCACCAGAGAAAGCACATGGCCCTGCAGCCCCAGAATGTGACTTCTGGTGCACGCTTGCAGAGTGCAGCTAGATGCGTGCTCCCCACACCCAGGGTAGGCTGTGCGACTGCCAGGTCTGCAGCAGCACGTGGCCTCTGGGCCAGCCTTCTTGGTTGGCCATGAGGTGGCTGGTGGCCCCGGCCTGTGCCCAGTGGTTTTGGGGAGGAGTCCCTTGGGTCATGCAAGGGAGCCTCTTGGGCAGTGGAGATGCTCCCAGGACCTGCCGTATGGTGCAGCCTGGCATTTTGTCTGAGCCCAGTGACCCACCCGCCTGTCCTTCCAGGGTTTGGTGGCAGGGAGGGCCAATGGTGCCCCATGTTGGTCATGATTCAGTATCACATGGATCTCATCACATGTGTCCATGGAGGACGAGCATGCATGAGCTGGCACCCCCTACCTCCTTCCCCATATGGAGGTCATTTTGGACACATGTCCTCCACCTGTCCCCCAGATGGTGAGACTGAAGGAAGACTTGCATTGGGCCTGCTGTTCCTGGGCCAGTATCCGTCAGCCAGTTGCCCAGTCCCTGGTGTGCTGAAGCTCAGGCCCTTTCTGGCACCCTGGTGTCCTGCACCAAGCTGTGGTGAGCACATCTGGGTCCCACTGGATGCATCCATAGGGAGGGGGCTGCACTGGGTTGGGTCAATGATGAGAACCTTATATTGTCCTGAAGAGAGGCGATGACTTAAAAATCATGCTCAATAGGATTACGCTGAGGCCCAGCCGAGGGGAGAATTGGGAACACTGTTGAGGAACGTTAAGTTTACCCTGCCCCCATGGCTCCCTTGTGGCGGATACTTTTAGTTTGTAATTAGTGATAGGTTGGTAACAGCTGCCTACTTGGTGTATTTTTAAGTTATAGAAAACACCTGTGTATTAATGAGAGTCACCTGTCAAGAGCAAATAAATACGAGGATGCACGCCTGCTCCGGGCCTTCAGTCTGGAGAGCTGTTAGCCCCGCCGGGTCTCAGGCTTTTTGTCTCCAGGATAGATCAGCTCTGTTGTGCTGTTTGGGTGTCTGTCTCTCAGATACCTTCAGCACCGCCTGGGTGGGGGTCTCCCGACCGGGCTGGTGCTTGACGCTGGGATCCCGAGGTCCCCGGCAGGGCCGCTGTATTTTGGGCTGGAGAACTTGAGGCCCTGAAAGGCATCTGTAGAGGGTCCCAAACCTGTTTCTGCGCACTTCCGTGAGGCAGCCCAGGCTTCCTGTGTGGGCTTTGGCTCCCCGAGGGTGGGGCATGTTGGCGGCTCCTTTCTGAGCCCACGTTCTCACCTATCTTTCAGTGAGCTTTTCTGCACAGGTGGGACCTGTGGCCTTAAGTGGCATAGGTGAGTGTATCCTGTTGGGGTCATGGGTCATGAGTGAGGAGGTGTGGGGTCATCAAGGGTCAGCCTCTGGCCACTAGGGTTTTCTCAGGGTGCCAACTTATTTCCCACCCTGGAGGGAACGTTTCTCCAGAAGGCTTGCATTTTTGGGAATCTGACCCTGGAGAACACCTTTTGTGAAGCCCTGCAGGGGTTACGGTGGGCCAGGCAGGAAAGGGTTCCTTCAGCCCAGTGTAAGGCAGCTCCCAGCTGAAAGTCATTGGGCTGGTCAGGACTCAAAAACTGCCCAGGCCACATGAGGGGGGTCACAGGGGCCCTGAGGACACTTGGGTGCCACACTGGAGTTCTCCCTCCCTGGAGAGTGGTGGGTGATTGGGCCCACACAGTCATGCCTCAGAGATTCAAGGAATGTGCCCCCCCCATGGCCCTGAATGGACCTGATCCTGTTGAGCAATGGGCCATCTTAGTGGCGCCTCCTTGAGCCTGGTAGGGGGCCGTGCTCTTTTGATGTGGTTGGGTCAAGTCAGCTCTGGCTGGTGCCTGGAGGTGCTGCAGGCTGACCCTGGGGCTCGTGGTCTTTGGGCCAAGGGGGCAGCTCGCGTTCCACTGGGGTCACCCCTTCCTGGAGGTCCAGTGGTGGGAAGGGTGACCTCTTGAGGGGGAAGGCCTGGTGTTGAGGGACCTGTCCTGGGAATTTGCCACCTAGGCAGCTTCTGAGCCAGGGAGTCACCTCCAGTGTGGCGGGGTCTTGAGCCAAAGAAAAGTAGTAGGCACTATGTGGTTTCCGATGGGCCGAGTGTGGCCTGGCTCTGTGTGTATGAGGTGTGCAGGGCATGATGGGGACCCACCGGCGAAAGCACATGGCCCTGGAGTCCCCCAGGCTTTGATTTCTGGCGTGTGCTTGGAGAGGGCACTAAAGCGGGCGCCCACCACACCCAGGGCAGGCTCTGTGACTGCCAGGTCTGCCTTGGCTCTTGGCATGAGGGCCAGTCTCTTTGTTTGCTCATAAGATGGTCGGTTGTCCTGGCTCATGCCCCATGCTCCTGGTGTGGCCCTGGGATTGTTCAGGGGAGCCGGCACAGGCGGTGGAGGTGCTCTCTGGGCCTGCAGTAGGGCGCAGCCCAGGCATCTTGCCCCAGCCCAGTGACCCCCTTGCCCTGTCTTTCCAGGGTTTGGTGGTGGGGTGGTTCAAGGGCGCCCTGTGTCCGTGATGGGTCAGTGTTCTGCATGGATCCTATCACATGGATGTGCCTTACCCACCTTCCCTGCACTGATACTTGAGGCCCTGGTTGGACACATGTCCTTCTCTTGTCCCTGCAGGTGGTGAGCCTGGAGGAAGACTTGTGTTGGGCCTGCAGGCCCAGGGCCAGTGTCCGTCAGCCTGGTGCTCATCCCTTGGTGTGTTGAAGCTCGGACCCTCTCTGGAACCCTGGTCTCCTGCACTGAGCTGTGGTGAGCACATCCAGGTGGTGGGTACATGTGTGGGGAGGGGGTTGTCCTTGGTTGGGTCAGTGATGAGAACCTTATATTGTCCTGAAGAGAGGTGATGACTTAAAAATCATGCTCAATAGGATTACGCTGAGGCCCAGCCTAGGGGAGAATGTTGGAAGAGGTTGCAGGGATCTCTGGTAGGGCCCTGAAGGGCATCTGGAAGGTGCCCAGCCCTGTCTCTGCTCCTCCGTGATGCAGCCCAGGCTCCCTATGGAGGCTTGGTATCCAGGCTGTTGTTCCCTGGGGGCGGGGCACTTGGATGGCTCCTCTCTGGGCCCCATTCTCCCCTGTGTCTTTCAGTGAGCTCTTCCACTTGGGCGGGCCCCCTGGTATTGACCTGCACAGGTGAGTGGATTCTGCTGATGTCCCGAGCCATGAGCCAGGCCATATGGGGTCACCAGGGGTCAGCCTATGGGATACGAGGGTTTCCTGAGGGAGCCAACCCGCATTTCCACGAGAGAGGCATGAGTTTTCCAGAAGAGCAACTTTTGCTGTAAAGGAATGCAAGGAAGATACCTTCCCTGAGCCCTGCAGGGGTGATGGTGGTCCAGGCAGGAACTGTTTTCTTGAGCCTCACCCAGGGCAGGGCTAGCTGAGACTCAGTGCTCAGGTCAGGCCTTGAGGACTGCCCAGGCCACATGAGGGGGGTCAGAGGGGAGTTCTTGGTCCCCTGAGTGTGGTGTGTGAATCTGCCTGTGGGGTTGAGTGGTGGAGACTCAAGGATGGTGCCCTGCCCACAACTGATCGGAACCTTCCCTGCTGAAAAATGGGCCATCCCAGTGGGCCTTCTGGAGCCTGGTGTGGGTGGTGTCTTTTCCCTGGGGTTGGGTCATGGAGGGGGACCCACCAGAGAAAGCACATGGCCCTGGAGGCCGCAGGGTTTGATTTCCGGTGCGTACTTGGAGATGGCACCCGGGTGGGCATCCACCACGCCCAGCGGCAGGCTCTGTGACTGCCAGGTCTGCGGTGACTCCTGGCATCAAGGCCAGTCTCCTTGATTGGCCATGAGCTGGTTGGTTGCCCTGCCCCCTGCCCTGTGATCTTGGTGCAGCCCTGGGGTCATTCGGGAGAGCTGTTGGAAGCAGTGGATGTGGTCTCATGGCCTGCAGTTGGGTGTACCCCAGGTGTCTTGCCTAATCCTAGTGACCCTCTTACCCTGTCTTGCCAGGGTTTGGTGGCAGGGAGGGCCAAGGTGCCCTGTGTCATGAGGTGGTTAGTGTTCCACTTGGATCCCATTTCCATTATGTGAGTCCATGGAGGATGAGCTTGGGTGAGCCGGCACCCCTTCCCACATCCTCTCGTGGAGGCATCAGGCTCTGTTAGGACAGCTGTCCTCTTCCTGTCCCCCAAATGGTGAGCCCAGAAGAAGACTTGCATTCCTCCCACTGGTCCTGGGCCAGTGTCTGTCAGCCGGGTACACAGCCCTTGGTGTTCTGGAGCTTGGGTGTTTCTTGGCAGCCTGGTGTTCTGCATTGAGCTGTGGTGAGCTTATCCAGGTTCCACTGGTGACTCGTGCGGCAGCAGGTGCCCTCATTTGGGTTGACGATGAGAACCTTATTTTGTCTTGAGAGGTTATGTGATGGGTGTTGTGGCAGCTCTTTGTATTTCTTCAGTGCTTTTTGTGTGTTCTGTTGGCATATTTTTTTCCCTTTGTGTGTTTTACTTTCACAAAGGCAGCAGCAAATGTTTTATTGGTGGCGGCATTTTTCGTCTTTTATTTACTTCCTAATTTGGTAGTGTTTTAGTTGGAATAGGCAGTCTCATTGTAGTCTTTCAGAATGATGCCTTTTTTTCCTCTACGTTGTATGATCATGTATAATTTGATCAGTTCGGTGCACCGCCCATCTCCTACTTTATTGAAAAAGATTGTATGGAAATCTAAAGATGAGAAAGGAGACAAGCATGGCAGAGGAGATTTCTTTTGACATAACCACAGAAATTCATTGATATGAGACTCACACCTAAGGGAATTAGCTTTATACCTTCAGGCAATCTGAATTTCAATGAGTTTTCCTTTACAATATCTTCATGACAAAATCTTTTTATCTGAACTTTATACAATTCAATATTGACAATTTTTTAAATTAACTGTTGCCTAGTCCTATATTTAATATACATTTGGCTCTAGGTACATGACTAGAAAAAATTTTTCTATATTATTGTGGACTCTAACAGTGCTTCACCGTTTTGAGTTACTGATGAACTTTCTGTAAGACCATGGTAATGGAGAGGAGAATGTGACAATCAGTATGAACTTCATTTATAAAAGTGAATATCTTGGTTTATTTTTTCTTCATGGTGTGCTTCAGAATGTTCAACCAGGTGTGTCATTACATGGGTTATATATGTTCTATTTTTGGTAATTAAATTCCAAATGGACCATTAAAATATTAAACATTGGCTTTCAAAATGATTACATTTACCTGTTTATACAAAATAGGTGAGCAGTGATCTATTCTTTCCCATCAGTGAGTGATCTAATGGAGTCCTCATTTAAACTCTTTTTTACTGAACATACTTTGATTTAAAGATGGAGACATTTAGTAATTCATTGCAGTCAACTCTTTAGTGATTGTACAAATACAGTACATGTTTTTTGGGTTGCTGTGTATGGTGTTATGATATTTGTGGATCATTGAGGCATTCCTCACAACTGAAAGACTTTGGCAATTTTAGGGGTTGGCTTAAAATTCAGCTGTATGTTACCCTTGATTGAAATTGAATACAGTACAGGTAGTATGAAATCTCTTCACTTATCCTGAGTCTTACTCAGTGTCAGGCCTCCATGTGCACGCCTGGACCCAGAAAGTCTGAAGTCCTGCGTGCCTTGGCTGATCGCCCCCAACCCCCAGCCTGCGTTTGCCGTGATCTGCCTGCCTCGGCCTTCCAAAGTGTTGGGATTACAGGCATGAGCCACTGCACCCGGCCCAAATTCTGATTCTTTAAATTTACTGTAATTCCTAATTTACATTTCCTGTAACTCCTAATGTTCTTAGATGCTTGGCACTAAGACCCTTGCTCTTTTTCTCTCATTGGATGATTTAGTAAGTCCTACTGGCACTGTTCTATTGAGTGGAGGTGAGAGGCTGCCATTGCTGACTGAAAAATTCCAAATAATAATTAGATTTATTCATTCTGAAAACATGAATATCATGATAGGGTTTTCTTCTCAATGATTGACACATGTGATGCAATTCTCATAAAAAATCCTTTTTGCTTACAATTGATTGTTTTCAGGGTTGAGAAATACGATACATTGATATTTTGCTTAATGCGCTATCGTCATTGTGGTTTAAATATACAGATAAAATTTTCCATAATATTAGTATGATATTTTAACACTGCTAGGATATGTTTTGATCATTGAAGAATCTTGATGACTGAAGTAGATATTTTGCGCAGAATTTTGTCAGCAAGTTGTCTGTAACCGTCCCTATTTGGAGACTGTCCCTGTTTTTGTTAGTGCCTGCCTCTTTCTGCTTCTGTACATCAGCTTACTGCTTACTGACTGGAAAACCTTAAGAGAAACTGCCACGTTGTCTAAAACCTGCTGCGTTAAGTCCTGAGTTACTTCCCCTGCCCCTTTACCTATAAAAACTGTACTATTCTAAGCCAGGATGTTTGCAATTGGGGTAGAAATGTGAGTTTCAATAGTATGTGTTTGCCATGAAACTTGAAATTGGATAAATTGATGAGCAATCTGGTGCCCAACTTTTCCCTCCCAAGTGTTGGGCTTCTATTTTGTTATGATGCCAGTGATAAATTAGACCTTTATACACGCTTATGTGAATGACAATCAGGGCCATTCCTTCAGGCAACATGATTACCACTATGCCTTTTTCTTTTCAATGAATGACTAGCATACCTGATGGGATCTACAAGAGGGAAACTTTTTCACTAAAATTGCATTGATACAATGTTGACAACTTTTGCGTTTATTGTTTTCATCTCTAAGATGTGATGTTTATTTGGTCTAACTATAGAAGTTAACATATTAACTTCTAATTTATGTATGTCAAGTTCCTATGTTTTTTCAGTGTTGGTGGTTTATTGATGATGACTCACAACATAAAGACTATGGCATTATGGCTACATGTTATAATTCTGTTATATACGTATTCCATCATTCACTAAATTAAATACAATTATGAGTAGTATGATGTCTGTTTTCTAAAATCTGAGTTTTACCTGGCTCCAGTATGATCATTATATGATGGAGTGCAAGCAACATGTTGATGCCAATTGTTATTGATAAGGCTTCCTTGAATATATAAACAAGAGTGATCAATTGAAAGTCTTATTTCTGCATTAAAGTACCTGAGATTTTCTCCAAATTCAAGAGATCTGTGTAGTTAGGCTATAGGCCATTTGTTCATCAAACAGAACAAAGACTATCTAATGGATCATTTTTTCCAGTACTAGTCATGTCTCTTCATTAAGAAATAGCATGCTAAGCCATACATACAGGAAGTAACGTTTCTCATCTTGATCTATTGTCTTATTCTCCTCGCCTTAGATAAGGATGATTGAGGAAGAGTACTCTGGCTTGTTCACAGCAGCACAGCTGACACACCCAGATATCTGTGGTGTCCTGTGAACTTTCAACCAGGATTTAAGGATGCCATTTTCGTAGGTGTTTTCAGACAAAGTGAATGTGTGAATGTGGAGTTCCATGGCTGTTTCAACAACACGACCTATTCTTACTTGAGGATATGAGATGACATAAAAACTAGACTGACTGGCCCTTATCTTTTCTGGGGTATTCTAGTTTGAGCTTAAGATAAAGAAATATATTTGAGATACAGTTTATCTCACCCCTTTCTATTAGTTTCTAGAAGACCACTTGTCAATTCTTTCTTCCTGATTTAGTGGAAAACATTTTGGCAGTTCCTCAAAAGGTTAAACATAAAATTACCATATAACCCGACAGTTCTACTCCTGGGTACACACTCAAAAGAATTGAATACAAATGTTCAAATGAATACAAGTACATGAATGTTCATAGCAGCACTATTCAAAATAGCTAATAGGTACAAACAATTCAAAATCCCATCAGCTGATACAGAAAATGTGGTATAGCCATATAATGGAATATTACTCAGCTGTAAGGAGTGAAGTTTTGACATATATTTCAGCATAGATTAACCTCAGAAACAATATGCTAAGTGAAATAAGACAGCAAAAGAGATACATATTGTATAATTCCATTTATATAAAATATCCAGAATAGATAAATCCATAGAGACAGAAGGCAGACTAGTGGTTGTAAAGGGCTGGAAGGTAGGGTAGAATGGGGGATGAGTTTACTGGTTGATGAGTTTACTGTTTCATTCTGGGATGATTAAAATGTCTTGGAACTAGATAGACATGGTGGCATAACATAGATGTAATGAAAACTTTAAAGTGTACACACTGAGCTGGTTAATCTTACGTGAATTTTACCTCAATAAAAGAGTAGACCCAGAACTTTCAATTCTGTTATTTTTATGTGACCACTTTTTATTTTATTTCAAATTTAAAACAGAAGGGGGATGCAAACAACAAAGTGTTAAATTGATGGTATATAGGGAATTTTAGGTTTCCATTTCTTCCCACTAAAATATGTGGCAAAGTGTGTCTGAATCAACCTTATTGGAACTCTGGTAGAAAAATCAGATTTATAAAAATTAAGAGAATGTTTAATCAGGAGAAAGATGGCTTAATCATAGTAGATCTTCATAACATTTTAATTTACTTGAGTCCTACCTGGTCCATAAAGGGAGCAGAGAAGACCTTGTCCCCAAGGAATTATGTTTGTGTCTTTTGACCTGACAAAAGTTTCCCCAAAGGACTAACAGAGGGGACTTTGCTTTGTTTCGCCTAAGTCAAGATTCTTTCAGGGCAGAGCAGCTACATGGAGGACTTTTCCCCTAAAATATTGAAAGACAAATGAATAAGTCATTGCTGCCTAGGACCTGGAGAATTTTTAACTTTGTTATTCATTCTAGACATTTACAGAAGCCTATCAGGTCACTTGCTAACGTCTAGTAACGTCTTTTTTCCATTATTCTAAGATAATGGAAAAAAGACTTCCATGACCATACATGACAAGAAATAGTATTTACAAAAAAAGAATTTGGAAAGGGCACTAAACAAATAGGTGACCTGACCATAACCCATCATAGGCAACAACAGCAAACCCTAGATAGAAAGGAATCTGATTTCCAGAGTTACTGCATTATCATATTCAAAATATCCTAGCTGAAGGTCTGGCTGTGACATCTGTCACCCCATTGATTGCCAGGATTGATTTGGCTGATCTCTCTAGGCCGGTGTCCCCTTCCATCCTCACAGTTCCATGTGTCTTACTCTTGAGCATACTCTTGCATGCACAGTCAAAGAAGAAGACTTTCCTGGATAGAAGAGAACCATTCTTTGGTCTGTTGTACTGGACCAAGCGTAGAAAGCACCAAGACAAAAGTATGCCAGATTGCAGGGTCATTTATTATGCCAGCGACCACAGAAGACTCAAGTCTCTCCAACCTGTGGCATTGAAAGGAGGTTGCCAAGACTTTTTATACTCGAAAAACCACCTTGGGAGTGGGGGTGAGGAGCGGGGATGGGGATAAAAAGGCTTCAGACATTCCGAGGGCTAGTGGATTCTGTAAATTACCTCCTGGGCAGAGATGGGAGGGGGGGTCTCTGGACATTCCAAGGGCCAGGGGACTTTTGTCATTCCACTTGTTACTTAAGTGGTTTACAGAAGTCAAGATAAACATTTGTTTACACATTGTCTGGGTAGTGATAGAAGTCACAGATCTTAGTTACTTATTACAAGTCACAGGAGCCAGGATGGAATTAGCTTGGGCTGCTTATTTTGGTTATTACTGGTAAGCAAAGGCTAGCAATTCTGGCAGTTACTGATAAGAAAAGGTAAGCAGTTTTACATAGTTTGCAGAACAAACTAGCAGTTCTATTTACAGAAGCCAAGGCCAGCAGCTATTGTGAGGAGAATGGGACAGCCGTTGCAACTTATTTTAAAAACAGTTTTGCATTTTATAAAATGGTGTTGCTTAGGTTCTGGCTCTAAGCTAGCATAGTCAAGGATATAATGGTTGCTGTGTTCCCTGGTAGAACCTCCAAACAAAATATCCTAACTGGGTGTAGTGACTCAAGCCTGTACTCCCTACTCTTTGGGAAGCTGAGGTGAGAGGATCACATGAGCTTAGGAGTTCAAGTACAGCCTGGGCAACACAGTAAGACCCCATCTCTAAAAATAAAAATAAATGATCCAGGTGTGGTGGTATGCACTTGTAGTCCCAGCTACTCATGAGGCTAAGACAGGAAGATTGAGTTCAGAAGGTTGGGCTGCAGTGAGTCACGAGATTGTGCCACTGCACTCTAGCCTGGGTAACAGAGCAAAACCATGTCTCAAAAACAAACAAAAAGATATTAGCAGAAACTGTCCCAGAGGGAACAAAGATATTAGACTGAACTAGACTAGACAAGTACATGTCTAGTTAATAACTACACATCTAACACAGATCAGCAAACTCCAAGTAGAATAAACTCGGAGATCTACACCAAGAAACATAATGACAGTGTTCAAAGATAAAATCATGAAAGCCACAGATAGAATTGAACTGTCACATACAAGGGATCCTCAATAAGATTAACAGCCAGTTGCTCATCAGCATTAAAAAAGGCCAAAAGGAAGTGGGGTGACATATTAAAAGTACCAAAAGGAAAAAGCCTGTAAACCAAGAATTCTATATCTGACAAAATGATTCTCCAAAAATTAAGAAGAAATTAAGATATTCTTAAAGAAAAGGTGTGTGTGTGGGTGGTGGGGGTAGAGTTGCTAATAGAGCTATATTAATCCCCAAGTGTTAAGAGAGTGCTTCACACTGAAATCACATGACAGTTGGCATTAGCTCAAAGCCATATGAATAAATAAAGGACACCAATAAAAGTAATTATATAGGAAATATAAAAGCCAGTATTACTGTATTTTGGGTTTGTAACTCTCTTTTCTCTTATATGATTTAAAAGACAAACATAGCTAGTTATAAAGGTGTGTTAATGGGCATACAATGTATAAAAATATAATTTGTGACAATAATGTAAGTGGGGAGGCAGAGGATTATAGGAATAGTTTTGTATACTATTAAAGCCAAGTTAGTATCAATTCAAACTAGATTGTAAAAATGTAGGATTTTAGTTAAAATTCCGAAGATAATAACTAACAAAATACAGAAAAGGAAATGAAAAAGGAATCAAAATGCAACAGTATAAAAGTCAAATAAAAAAGAATGTATGTACATATAGTAGAATTAAAGAAAAAAGGTAGTACAGATACAGAAAATAGCAAAATGGTAGAAGTAAGTTCTTATCACATTTAAATGTAAATGGATTAAACTCTAATTGAGTTTAACTTTAATCAAAAGTCAGATATTGGCAGAATGAATTTTAAAATTATCCAATTGCATGCTGTCTACAGGACATATACTTTAGATCCAAAGACTCAAATAGGATCAAAGTGAAAGAATGAGAAAAGTTCTATGCAAATAGTAAACAAAAAGAGAGCTCAGGTAGCTGTACTAATATCAGACAAAATAGACTTTCAGTCAACAATTCTTACAGAGCAAAAAGATTGATTCAATAAAATTCCTACCAAAGTCCTAATATTGTTTTTGCAGAAGTGGAAAGGTTAATCCTAAAATTCACATGAATTACAAGTGACCTCAAATTTATAAAACGTCAAGGTTTATTCTTGAAAAAGAACAACATTGGAGGACTTATATTTCCCAATTTCAAAACTTATTACATAAGCTAGAATAATCAAAATTTTGAAAGTGGCAGAAGAATAGACATACAGAATTTTACAGTGGGCCAGAGTCAAAAACCTTTGTGGAAACTTGTTTGCATATCTCTATGCACTTCTTTGTGATATGATAAAGTTTCAACCATTTCAGCCTTATTTAAGTGATATGTATGTTATAGTAATCTTGGCATATTTGGAACTAAAACCATGGTTATTTTGGATCCAAGTGTGTCCTGCTAGCAGAGATGCTTGGAAGAAAGTTGCTGCCTTTGACAAATTAAAACTTCAAAGAGCCCCTTGGAGAAAGTCATATCACATCAAAGAGACTGGATTTATTCAGGCAACATAATTATCATTAATGATTATCTATTTTTAGTGAGTGACTGATTTGCGTGCTTGATCCAATCTCATGAGAAAATCTTTAATTTTACCTGAACTTGATTTGTGAAAGTTGAGAAATCTCATAACTCATTGGTGACATACCTAATGTGTAGTATTTGGGTGTAAATATATGGTTAAATAAATTTTAATGGTGTTAAGAATGTTTTGGGGCCAATGATGAACTTCTAATAATTGAAGACAATGACAGTTAAGAATATTTAATCCTTTGATTCTTTTATCAGTAGCATCTGGCATTTATTTATAGCATATACTTTCAGTATTTTGGTAATAACAGAACCACATAGCACTCAGCAGCTGAAAATCAGGTATCAAGTTGCTCAACAATTAATTCAATTTCGTATTTCACAGACAAGGTGTGTTATGGAATCTCTCACATTCTCATCCTAGTTGTCACACTCTTTCAAAAGTCATGACATGATGACTGAAACATCATATTATAAAATCATAGAAACCTGAAAGCAATATAATGGGAACGCATATGTTTACTCCTGTGTTTAGACCACAAGATTATTTTTATTATAGAGACTGTACAACTTAATCACAAAATTTTTCAACATTATGTCAGTGTAATTTCAGTAAAAGGAGGTATTTCTCCTTTGAATGTTCCATCAAGTAGATCAGAACGAGCCCCTAATGGTATTCATGTTTGTTGAATGAGTAAACATAAACATCTGAAAGACCTCATCAATGCCAACAATGGTACTTGAAACAGTGGTACTGTTGTCAGTGTCAATACTGGGAGTGGATTTGGGTTTCTTTTTCCCCTCTGGGGAATTTTGTTTGGAGCTTAAGACAGTTAACTGTTTGTGGGATTTTCCCCACCTTGTTTATTTGCTTTACAGTGAATAACAAATGTTGAGTCTTTAAGCATCATTTAAGTAATATGTAATTACTAATTTTCCTGCACCCTTTTCTCAATGAGTGTTTCAGTAAGTCTTACTGGCAGGAGATGCACCATTCCATTGTTTAGATGTAAAGGGCAGCCTTTATTGATAGATAAATTTTAAATAAGTTATTGAACTATTAAGATTCACCTCTAGGGCCGGGCGCGGTGGCTCAAGCCTGTAATCCCAGCACTTTGGGAGGCCGAGGCGGGTGGATCGCGAGGTCAAGAGATCAAGACCATCCTGGTCAACATGGTGAAACCCCGTCTCTACTAAAAATACAAAAAATTAGCTGGGCATGGTGGCGCGTGCCTGTAGTCCCAGCTGCTCAGGAG
>NW_016107351.1:10510192-10516260 GCF_001604975.1 Cebus imitator | reverse complement strand
ATTCACCGCTAAGATAATTAAGTTTACTCATATAGCCAATATAACCATCGCTAAGGGTTTTTCTTCGTAAGTGACTGACCTTCTTGCTGTGATCCTCATAAGAAAATCTGTACTTTTTATCTGAACTTGGTTTAATGGAAATTTGATAAATTTTGTCATTAATTGGTGCCATGTTAGATGTGCAAAATCCATTTAGTTCTAAATACATGAGAAGGCAATTCCTCCCTTAAAATTATAAGACTGTAGTGGTGTAGGGATGTCTTTAGCCATTGATGAACTTGTCATGACTGAAAGAGTCTGACAATTAAGGGAAAATGTGAGAGATTCCATAATACGCCTTGTCTGTGAAATTTGAAATTGAATACATTGTTGAGTAATTTGATACCTGATTTTCAGCTGCTGAGCACTGTGTGGTTCTGTTATTATCAAAATATTGGACGTAGGTTTTTCAGTTCAATCAACATGAACCCCATTACGAGTTCTTCTCAATGACTAACCCAACTGATGAGATCCTTGTAAGAAAAGCTTCACATTTGACTGAAATTGGATTAATATGTTGAGAAGTTTTATTATTCATTAGCATTGTCTTTATAGTGTGCTAGTCTTCTTGGCTAGATACAAAGGTAGACATATTTATTATTTTCACTTTGCCGTAATTTTGATATTTGGGGTTGTTGATTCATAACATAAAGCCAGTAAGGATTGGAGCTAGCAGTTTGAAATGCAGGTATAAACATTGCCTTTAACTTGTGAAATTGAATACAATTAGGAGTTGCTTGCCTGGTGTCTTAGATTCATATCCTGAATTTTATGTGTCTCCAGTAGGTTTATTATAATTGGTGTATACACAATGCTCAGTGCCAGTTGTTACCGAGGTGGCTTCCTGAATATGTAGATAAGAGATGATCAATGGGAAGCTCCTGTTTTTGCATGGAACCACCTGACAGGTTTTCCTAAATAAAAAAGCTGTATGGGCCGGGTGCAGTGGCTCATGCCTGTAATCCCAGCACTTTGGGAGGCCGAGGTGTGTGGATCACCTGCGGTGGGCAGGTCACCTGAGGTCAGGAGTTCAAGACCAGCCTGGCCAACATGGTGAAACCTCATCTGCACTAAGCATACAAAAGTAGCAGGACGTAGAGGCACATGCCTGTGATACCAGTTGCTTGGGAGGCTGCGGCAAGAGAATCACTTGAACCTGGGAAGCAGAGGTTGCAGTCAGCCAAGATTGCACCATTGTACTCTAGTCTGGGCAACAAGAGCAAAACTCTATCACCAAAAAAATCAAAAAGCAAACAAAGCTGTATGCTTTGCCCTTATAGTGTTTGGTGAATCGATGGTTTACAGCTTGTCCTGGGTCATTTTTTCAGAACTGACCGCTTGTGTTAATTAAGGAATAGCATACATGAGCTATAGGACATGAGAGGTTTACTTCTCATTCTCAAATGTCCTGTCTCTGTCCCTTTGGATAAAGAGTACTGAAGAAATACACTCTTAGCCTGCTGCCACTGGGGAAACTTGACTGTACACATTTTCTATCCAGGTGTCCTGCCTCAAGTCCACCTGAACTTCAGTTTACCCTAGTACCAGGGTTTAATGTTGGCATCTTTCCATTCCAAGAGCATGTATGTGCTCATAGGATTTCATATGACTTTGACAAAAATTATGAATTAAAAATCATGCTTATTAGGAGCTATGGACCCCAGGATAGGTGACAAGTAAGGGTTAGGATTTTGCCTCCCTTAGTTTTATTCTGGGAGAATTGTATTTAGGGCTTGAGATAATGAGACTCAGAAGAAACTTATTTGTGTCATCTTTGACTATGCTCATCTAAATAAAAACACAATTTTAGAATGTGTTAGCCTGATTAAGTGTTTAACGACTAATTCTCCTGTTACTTAGAAGCTTATGTCTGTTTGTTTTCAATTTGTGTTTCTGGAGCTCCAAGTAGCATGAGATACATAATTTAATAGATATAATAGATGATAGTGTCTGCTTTTGGTGACCGGTAAATTCAAGAGTGCTATCAGAACAGTGAATGTGGCCTTTAAGATAACTGGTTTCATTCATTCTGTCATATGAATATTATTATGTGTTCTTCTCAATAAGTTACTGAACTTCCTGATGGGATCATCATAATAATATCTTCACTCTATAAGAATTTGCTTTGATTTACTATTTTGAGATTCATCTTGATGATACAGTATTCAGGTCAAAATACAGTAGCGAACAAATTCACAACTACTATGTTATTTTAAAGTTGCTATGGTGTTGTGATGTTTACATATCATTAAAGACCTACTCACAGCCAAATGACCTAATCAGTTGTGCCTGGGCATTGAGATTCTAGTCTATGCTTTGCCTATGATACGTGAAATTAAATAATAGTACAGCCTTATATCTGATTCCCAATCATAAATTCGCATTTTCATTATGCTCTGTACAAGGTAATAGGTATGCTATGGATGAAGCCAGTGCTTTCTGAGGTGGCTTTTTGTATGTATAACCAAGGGATTACCAAATGGGAGCTTTCATTTCTGTGTGAAATCACTAGGCAGATTCTTTAAGGAGGTGAAATCTGTATACTTTGTTCTTATTTTGTTTGTTGAATCAATCATCTATAGCCTAATTAATACATCTTATGATTCATCACCCTCTTCTAGAAATGAAAAAATGTCACACATAAGAAGTACATATGAGAGGTATATTTCTTGTCTTTGACTACTGTCTTACTCTCATTTTTTAGGTAAAAATTACTGAGAAAGAGGGCTTTTTGGCTTGATGCCCCTAGCACAACTTTTCCTACCTCAGAATTGTGCACTGAGTGTGCCCAACTACAGTCTACTTTTTATACCAGAGTAGAAGATTTTCATTTTTGGTAAGGGTTTTCAGAAATAAATAGATGTATGTTTGCAGAGTGCCATGTCTTGGGTGAATGATCAAACGTAATCTTGTCTGAGCAGATGTGATGGCCTGTGGATCACATTTGATAGACTTAATCTGAGAGCTGGCTTAAGGTGACAATAGGAGGATGGGGTATGGACCTACTGAGTCCCATTCCAGGGGGATTTTATTTTGGCTTGAGTAAATGAAACTGTCCTAGGATTTCTTTCTGTACGATTGTTTTATTCAATTCTAAGTAGCCAACAAATTTCCATGCCTGTTAGCCGACTTTAGTGCTCACTCTTTTCATTTCTCTCTTCCTTTTTCTTTTCCGTTTTCCCCTTTCCCCTTTGTATTTTCTCCTTTCCCCTTTTTTCCCTTTTTCCCCTTTCCCTCTTCCCCTTTCTTTCCTCTTGCTCTGTTGCCCAGGCTGGAGTACAGTGCTGCAATTTTGGCTCATGGCAACCTCTGCCTCCCAGGCTCAAGTGATTGTCATACCTCAGCCCTCCAGGTAGTTGGGACTACAGTTGCACATCACCATTTTGTATTTTTAGTAGAGACGGGGTTTTGCCATATTTCCCAGGCTGGTCTTGAACTCTGAGCTAAGGCAGTACACCCTCTTAGGCCCCCCAAAGAGGGGGGATTACAGGCTGGGATTACAGGCGTGAGCCACTATGCCCAGCCAGTGCTCTGTAGTTCTTAATTCTCTGGCATTTCTGGAACTAATGCTCTGGTGTTTTTCCCCATGTGTTTCTCAATGTTTGCTTGGTAGAACATACACAATTTCATGATTTTGTGTGAGTGGTTTCTGGTGGTCAGTTTGGGTTTTTTTTGTTTTTTTTTTTTTTTGAGACGGAGCCTTGCTCTGTTGCCAGGCTGGAGTGCAGTGGTGCGATCTCTGCTCACTGTAATGTCCAACTCCCTGGTTCAAGTGATTCCCCTGCCTCAGCCTTCCGAGTAGCTGAGATTACAGGCATGTGCCACCAAACTCAGCTAACTTTTGTATTTTTAGTAGAGATGGGATTTCATCATGTTGGCCAGGATGGTGTTGATCTCCTGACCTCATGATCCACCCACCTTGGCCTCCCAAGGTACTGGGATTACAGGTGTGAGTGACTGCGCCTGGCCTCGTTGGTAAAATTTTAAATAGAGCACTGGACTAGTGAAAATAGGACACTAAAATATCTAGTTTTATTCAGTCAGGAAGGCTGAATATCATAATAGGTTTTTTCGTTACCACTGGCTGGCCTACTTCATAAGATCTTCATGAGAAAAATCTTCACTTTTTATCTGAATTTGCTTTAATTGAAACTTGGTAACTCTTGTGATTTTTTGGTATATCTTTGTATTTATTATAGTTGAAGTGCATGCATGGATAAATTCATCCCTGTTATATAATTGAGGGTGGCTGTGGTGTTGTAATGTGTTCTGATAATTGATGAACTACTCACAGCTGAAAGACACAGCCAATAGTGACCTCAAGATTGAGATTCACATAAATTTCATGTTGCCTATAATATGTGATATTGAATAAAATATATGAAGCTTGATATCTTTTAAAGTTCCTGATATTTATATTGCTTTATTTATTTGCTTATAATAGAAATTAAATGCTGTGGTCAATTACTGTTGTTGATACTGCTTTTTTGAAGATATATTCAAGAACTTGTTAAGGACCTGTTTCCTTTGTTATGTCCATGTTTGGTGTTTGCTAGGCTACAGCCTAAGTAGGAAGGTCTTTTAACAGTAAGGATAATATTCTGTGTGTATAAATTATGATAGTCAGTATGAGCCATGCACACCTGAGAGATACAGTTTTCATTTTGAACTATTGTGCTAATACTATCAAAGTTATGAAGAATAATTAAAAAGTGAACTCTGAGGCTTCTGGGGCACCTGGTCACTACACAGGAGTCCTATAATGACTGTCCCGGTTTCCTGTTAACTTTGTCACCAGGGTTTAAGGATATAGCATCTGGTAAGAGTTTATAGGACCAACTTGATGTTTGTGTGGATAGTTCCGTAACTTAGATCAATGAGACCTGTTTTTGCCATGAGGAGTTATACTGACATAAAAATTATGCTCAATTGGAATACACTGAGTCCTAGATGTCAACTCTAGGATTGTGCGTGTGCTCTTAGTTCCACCCCATAAAAATGTTTATTTATGGGCTTGATATAATGAAACTATTGTAGGAAACTTGTTTTACCCACTTTGTGTATCTATTTCCATGAGAAGCGTTTTCTGATCCTTTCAAGCCCAACTTTATATTTTATATATAAGGGGTACAGGTGCAGTTTTGTTACATGGATGTACTGTGTATGGTGAAGTCTGAGCTTTTAGTGTAACCGTCACCCAAGTAGTGTCCATTGTAGCCATTAAGTAGTTTCTTGCCCCTTACCCCTGTCCCCTCCTCCCACCCTCTGCATCTCTAGTGACGATTATTCCACATTCTATTTTCATATATACACATTATTTGGGGCGCCCACTTATAAGTGAGAACCTTTGGTATTTGACTTTCTATTTCGTAGTTGTTTCACTTAAGATAGTGGCCTACAGTTCCACCCATGTTGCTGCAAAAAGCACAATTTCATTATTTGTTATGGCTGAATAATACTTCATTGTATATACATACCACATTTTCTTTTCTTTAAAAAATGTTAACATTTATTTTAGATTCAAGGGGTACATATGCAGGTTTGTTACATGCATACCATATTTTCTTTTTCTTTTATTTTTTGAGATGGAGTCATGCTCCTTCGTCAGGCTGGAGTGCAGGGGCACGATCTCGGCTCACTGCCACCTCTGCCTCCTAGGTTCAAGCGATTTTCCTGCCTCAACCTCCCAAGTAGCTGGGACTGCAGGTGCCCGCCACTACGCCTGGCTAATTTTTTTGTATTTTAGTAGAGATGGGGTTTCGCCATGTTGACTAGGATGGTCTCGATCTCCTGACCTTGTGATCCACCCGCCTCAGCCTCCCAAAGTGCTGGGATTACAGGCGTGAGCCACTGAGTCCAGCCCCCACATTTTCTTTTTTTTTTTGAGACGGAGTTTTGCTCTTGTTACCCAGGCTGGAGTGCAATGGCACAATCTCGGCTCACCGCAACCTCCGCCTCCTGGGTTCAGGCAATTCTCCTGCCTCAGCCTCCTGAGTAGCTGGGACTCAGCCTCCTGAGTAGCTGGGATT
>NW_016107351.1:10506762-10508326 GCF_001604975.1 Cebus imitator | reverse complement strand
GGGTAACAAGAGGGAAACTCCGTCTCAAAAAAAAAAAAAGAAAAGAAAAAGAAAAGAAAGGTGAGTCTGTGGTGATTGAAACAAGAGTGCTTCTTTTCTCCTTTCCCTTCTCAGTGAGGCAGAGTCTGCTCAAGACTTCTTAAGCCCAGAGCACATGGTTCCATCTTTACCTAGCACATAGAAGGAAGGCTTCCTTCCTTGGCAGGCAGGACACTAGCAGTTCTGTTCTGGCTCCCAGCTACCTGTTGTTGAGGCTAAGTCCTGGGCAAGTAGTTGAAAGGTGGAGTTCTGTTTTGGGCACAGTGTGCTGAGAATACTGGGGTTCTGGTCACTCAAGCCATCGTTTGTGGCAGTAATATCATGCCATAGAGGCACACCCAAAGAACCCAAGACTGCTTATGATTCCTGCACCCTAAGAAGACTAGTTATGTGGACATTGTCCACTCTGTGATGGAAAAGAACACTTTTTCAACAAATGTTGCTAGGACAACTGGATATCTAGATACAAAAGATACTGCACTTAGGTTACCAGTTTTCTGCCTCAGCCAGTTTTGCTCTGATGTAACGGAATACCACAGCCTGAGTACTGTATTTGTAATGAATGGAAATTTATTGGATCACGTTTCTGGAGGCTGGAAAGATAAAGGGGCTGGCATATGGTGAGGAGCTTTCTAGCTGTGTCATCCTATGGTAGAAGGGCAAAGAGAGGGTATGGATGGGACAAATGTCTTTTTTTTATAGGAATCCACCCTGAAATAACAGCATTAATCCATTGATGAAGGCAGAGCCCTCACAGCCTAATTACCTTTTAAATGTTGCTTTATTAAACATTGTTGCATTGAGGGTTACATTTCCAACATAGGCTTTTGAAATGAAGTGAAAAACTTGACCATTCCGAATTATAGTTTGAAATTGCAATGCCTCTTTCTTGTATGCGATTGAACATGGGTAAGATAATCAGTAAAGGTGGTTTTAAGAACACTATTAACCAACTTGACTCCATTGGCATGAGTAGAACATGACACCCAACAATAGCAGAATGCACATGATGCTCCAGTGCTCATGGAGTGTTACTTTGTATATCTGTGTTTTCTCCCTTTATTGATAAAGTTAGCTAGTAGAGTGCCTATGTAGCTAATAAAAAACCACAGGCTTCTCAATTATTATCTATGGCTTTAAAAATATCTTAATTAATTTCTGCTTTGATCCTTATTTCTTTCTTTCTTGTACTTATTTTTGCTGCTTTTTAGTGTTTTAAGATAAAATTCTTTTGTTCATCTACTTCTTCATTTTTAAAAATAACTAAAATGTTTAGTGCAATGAATTTTCTTCTAGGACTGCTTTAAATGCATATTATAGATTCTCATATGTTGCATATTTTAAAATATGTAAATTTGTATTTGCAAATAAAATACATATTTACATATAAAAATTACATATTATTTTAAAATATGTATTTTCTGTTTATATTTTTCCATTTACTCAGGAGTTAATAGGAGATTTTTAAAAATTTCTTGGTGAAAGAGCCTCTATGTTGTTAATAAAGTCTTTTTTTTTTTTTTTT
>NW_016107351.1:10491454-10506737 GCF_001604975.1 Cebus imitator | reverse complement strand
TTTTTTTGGAGACAGTCTTGCTCTGTCACTAGGCTGGAGTGCAGTGATGCTCTCTCGGCTCACTGCAACCTCCATCTCCCAGGTTCAAGCAATTCTCCTGCTTCAGCCTCCCAAGTAGTTGGAACTGCAGGTGCATGCCACCATGCCCAGCTAATTTTTGTATTTTTAGTAAAGACGGGGTTTCACCGTGTTGGCCAGGATGGTCTCGATCTCCTGACCTTGGAATCTGCCCTCCTTGGCCTCCCAAAGTGCTGGGATTACAGGTGTGAGCCACCATGCCTGGCCAGTAAAGTCTATTTTTTGCATTGTGATCAGAGAGTGCAGTTTTTAGTATTTCTTTGAGTTACTAATTTTTCTTTCCAACCTAATATATGATCAGTTTTTGGTGACTATCCCATGGGCACTTGAGAATAATACATATCTTCTATAATCTGTCAACTTTAATATGTAGCCATAAAATGTACCCTATTTTTATGTTGCTGTTTTTGCCCACTTGATATGTCTTTCTCTGATAATGGTATATTATAGTTTTCCTGGTTTTTTTCTTTTTTGTGTTTTCGAGACACAGTCTCACTCTGTTGCCAGGCTGGAGTGCAGTGGCATGATCTCAGCTCACTGCAATCTCTGCCTCCTGGGTTCAAGCGATTTTCCTGCCTCAGCCTCCCACATAGCTGAGACTACAGATGTGCATCACCACACCTGGCTAATTTTTGTATTTTTAGTAGAGGTAAGGGTTCACCATGTTGGCCAGGTTGGTCTCGATCTCTTGGCCTTGTGATCCGCCTGCCTTGGCGTCCCAAAAGTGCTGGGATTATAGGCATGAGCCACCGCGTCCAGCTATAGTTTTCTGTTATGGGATCATCTATGTCTTGTCTCCTTAACATCTCATGTAGTTTTTAATTAATAAAGATGGTTATGTTATTTGGTACATAAGACTTCGTAAGGGTGAGATCTTCATTTGTATATCTTTTAGCATAAAAAATGTGTCCTCCTTTGCCTTGGTTAAATATCATGTGTCTTGAATTCTACATTACATGATGAAAGCATCACTACTCCTGCATGCAGTTGATGTGGGGAAAAAAAAAGAATTACTACTCCTAATCTCTTTGTTTTCTGTATTCTTTCGCCCATCCCTTTATTTTCATTCTTTTAGAATCCATTTGTTTTAAATGTATCTCTCATAAACATACTATGTTTTCTTTTGTGAGCCTGCAAAAAATATTTTTCTTCTAGTAGATGTGTGGAGTCCACTCACGTGTGTGTGTGTGTGTGGGTGTGTATTGCTCACCTCTTTATTTATTCATACTTAGGAGAGTTTTTGTTTGTTTTTTGAGACAGAGTCTTGCTCTATTGCCCAGGCTGGAGTGCAGCAGTGTAATCTTGGTTCATTGCAACCTCTGCCTCCCGGGTTCAAGCAATTCTCCTGCCTCAGCCTCTCAAGTAGTTGGGATTACGGGTGTGTACCACCACACCCAGCTAATTTTTGTATTTTTAGCAAAGATGGGGTTTCACCATGTTAGTCAGGCCGGTCTTGAACTCCTTACCTCGTGATTCACCCGCCTCGGCCTCCCGAAGTCCTGGGGTTACAGGTGTGAGCCACCACTCCTGGCCACTTGAGAGTTTTTATTTATGTTGGAGTGTTTACTTCTGTACCTCTCCTTATTCCATTAGTTCTGTGTTTTCCTAGTTAATCTTTTACTTCTGATTTATCAGTTTGGGGATGTTCTTCAGCAGTGCCCTATTGCTCATGCAACATGAGTGCTTTCAGTTTTCCCCTTTTTCTTTCCTCCTCCTGTGTTTAGTTGTATTATTTCTACTTTGTCACAATATTAGTGACATTTGTATGCTGATCTTCTGCCCTGGACAGGGAATATACACCTGTCAGATTGAAGGAATGTCATATTATATGCTGCTGCCAAATAGACTCTAGCATACTTTAATCATCTTTTAAATGATACACTCCAAGTTCACAGTTAACTCCTGACTTTTTATTTCTGTCATATTTAGTAAACATATCGGCATTGACAGCCATCCCACTGCAGTATCACTTCATGTATTTCTGTAGACCAAAGGGTCCTGAGAAACTTCTGGAGTTGTTGTGAGAGCCAGTCTCACTAAAGTCAAGTCAGACATCCACCTGTGCTGTTGTCTACTAGGAGCTGAATTCGGGAGACACATTGTTATGAGCATCTGTGTGGAGTGAGGAATGTGTAGTTATTGGTGGTGAACTTGTCAGGATCAAGGATGAGCCCAAGCATCTGGGATGTGAGGTGTGGCTGAATGAGGGGCCACTTGTTCTGTTGCAACAGGATGAATAACACATTCAGAGCAGGCTGAACTGGTGAACTCCTCGATGATCTCACAATACCACTCTCATGTATCTTTCGTTTTTCACATCACAGTGTATTTTCATAAAATCTTTACTGGTTGACTACAACTTTAGCATTTCCTATTCAAGAGACAATTGCTGTGCACTTGGATAGCTTGGTAGAAAGAAAATTGGCTATTTTCAGCGTAAACAATTCAAGGAGGAAACTAATTAATAAATGAAATGACATAGGTGTGAGATCAAGCAACGCTTATAATTGTAGCAAGGACTAGAGTGCTGAGGTACCTGTATGATAAGTAATTATAATGGAACCAATGTTGTGCTTTATTTTTTATTAATTTGGGGCATTCTGTGATCTGATTTGTTTTCTGTATAATATTTTGCTGCAGGTTAAAAGCTGAAGCAACTTCAGGGAAACCTCAGGGAAAAAAGGTGAGCAGCTACTTTGGTACTTTTGAAATTCTTTGTGTGTTCTGTGGGCAGTGATGTCAGAATGTCAAGGACTGTGAGTTCATTCAGAGGCTTAAAGGAGATTATTCTTTTGCTACATATATTTCCATATACGTGTCCCTACCTTGTTCAAGGATTTCTCATTATTGTTTCTCTCTTTGTTTAAATCTGTTTTTGAAATGGCCTAAGCAATTGTGGAGAATCATTGACGTACTTCCTTTTGTCACTGTTCATGTTGGGTGAAAATAATCTTGTAGTGAAATTCAAGTGTTCTCAATAATGTGTTGTTTTTTTTTTTAATCTTGATCTGGCACATTTATAACAGAGATGTTTCTATACATGTTAGCACTGTAATCATACCATATATTATTCCACTACCTCACTCCTTAAATTTTTAGTTGATTAAAGAGTTTTTGTAAAGTTTGTCAATAGATTTTTTTTTTTTAATTGAAACAGAGTTTTGCTCTGTTGCCCAGGCTAAAGTGCAGTGTCACAATCTCGGCTCACTGCAATCTCAGCCTCCCAGGTTCAAGCAATTCTCCTGACTCAGCCTCCCAAGTAGTTGGGATTACAGGCATGGGTAACCATACCCAGCTAATTTTTGTATTTTTAGTAGAGACAGGGTTTCACCATCTTGGCCACAGTGGTCTTGAACTCTTGATCATGAGATCCACCCGCCTTGGACTCTCAAAGTGTTGGGATTATAGGCGTGTGCCACAGTGCCCAGCCAGATTTTAATCTAATTTTATTAGAACAATTCAGTCACATGTTTTTTCATCCTATGTGTATGAGAGTTCCATTATTCAGTTACGAAACAAAATGTCTACTGTACATTTGCTGTTCTGACTGATGATGCACTAGATAAGCATGCACAAAATAAGCCTGGTATGTAAATGCTTATTTGTCGGGAGGGTGCTTGTTTGGATCGATGATGAGAATACTTGTCTGAGGATGCTGAGGGACTCATTCCAGATGTCAATCTGAGGTCCAGATGTGCGGCCCTCCAGTAGGACAAATAAGACTCTCAGAGCCTGGCTCTATTTGGTGATCCTTCAGTGACAACATAGTACCCCTGTGAGCATGCCTTTTCTACCTCTCTGAAGAGGGCGTTCGCATCCTGTCTTATGAGTCGGTGTGCACTTTAAGCTTAGTGGCCCAAGATTGGCTTTATTTTGTTCATTTGAACGGAGAATTGTAGATAGTTATATATGGGATATATATTCTTAAGTAACAAATGAAAAACTTTAAAAGATTCAATTAAGGGTCAAGCAACTGTGATAGGTACTGAAAATCTCATTAGTGTTGTGCTAAAGGAAGGAAATATGGCATGACGATATGAAATAATGACAGTGGAACCAATTTTAGTGCTTATTTTACTGTGGTGTATTTTCTAAGATTATGTTTGCTTTCTTTTTTTTCTTTCATGTTTTGCTGAGATAGAAGGGCTGGAGTCAGATCCTCCACTTCAGAGAATAGGGGTGAGTAGCTAAACCATTATCTTTTGAAATTCATATGTCGTATGCTGTTTGTAGGTCTTTAGGTCTTTGTGTACATCTTTTCAGAGGCTTATTGGAGGATATTTTCATATGTCCTTTTCCTCCTTGAGACCCTTCACCATGTCACCTACACTAGTGCATCCTTATCATTTCTGTTTTACCTCTTTTCTCCTTTTATGGAAAAGTGTAGAATTTAAGAGAACTTTTGGCAATTTCATATTGGATCAAAATTTATTGTAGTTAAATCCAGTTGTGCCAAAATATTAACATATTTTCTTCATCTGTTTAATTATGGGGGTTTCAGAATAGAGACTCCATGGTTCATGAGATCTTTGTGGTTATACTGCATTATAATTGTGCCTCTAATTTAATTATTAAAGATTGACTCTAATTGGTCTTTTTCTGGTTGTTGCAACAAGGTAAGTTATATATGAAATGTTCTTATGTTTATGGCATGTCTGAGATAATAGTAGATGTGAAGAGCCCTGGGCTCTCACATGGGTTTCTGGAATTCATGTAATTTTTATTTCTTGATCTGTGTGTTGAGTACTTGCTGTTTGAATCATGCAAATATATTGAGCTTTACAATTTTAGTGTATTCACTTTTCTACATGTATATTATTCTTCAATAGAAAGTAAAAAAAATCTCATCGAACTAGTCAAAATATTGGTTAATACATAAAAAAGTGTGAAATAGATTGTGTATGATACTGTGCTTATTGACCAATGCCCTCATAATAGATCAAGTGGGTTCTCTCTTTAGCCCAGGCCTTTTTAGCAAATCACATCATGAGTAGTTACTCAAGTATTTTTATTTTAACACATGCATATTTTTTCTATGCCTATTCTTAAATTCTCTTATATATTTTTTCTGTTATAAAAACATGCTGAATGATCCCAGGTCTTAAAGACTGCAGTATTGTTGTGATGTAGTCACGTGTTTTGGTACTCAATTCTTTATACTTTCTTTGCAAAATCAGTTGAACTGGTACATATCTCTTGTTTTGCAGAAAGGGAATTAATGTGATGTCTTGATGCTTTCCATTCTACGTGCTATATAATTGAATATACAGGCAAATATAATATAATATTTAGTGTGATTATTTCCACACCACATGTGAGATTTTCTTATAGATTTTTTTTTTGGAGACAGAGTCTCTCTCTGTCACCCAGGCTGGAGTGCAGTGGCTTGATCTCGGCTCACTGCAACCTCTGCCTCCTGGGTTCAAGTGATTCTCCTGCCTCAGCCTCCCAAGTAGCTGGGACTATAGGCGCATGCCACCACACTCAGCTAATTTTTTTTGTATTTTTAGTAGAAGCGGGGTTTCACCATGTTAGTCAGAATGGTCTCAGTCTCCTGACTTCGTGATCTACCTGCCTCAGCCTCCCTAAGTGCTGGGATTACAGGCGTAAGTCACCACGCCTGGCCTTCCTCATAGATATTAATAGAGGGCCACATGCATTGTATGGTTAAGAATTTGGGGAAATATTGTTGAAGTTGCATAAAGTATAAAGCCAAAAGTCAGAACAGTGAACTTACTGTTTAAGAATTTCCTTGGCGATGGCTTAGTCAATATACAGCTGATAATGCTTTTTGCCTCTTGAGTTCTTGACACATGAAAGCTAAAATGTCTTTCAACTTTTAGTCCTGCTTCCCTAGTTTTCCCTTTTTTAGTTTAAGATCAAAGAGCTCCAGCCATAAATTACTGCCAAGAGTAAACACTTCATTTTAAGGAAGCTTAACAACATAGAAGAATATAAAATGATTTATGACAGATGTATTTTTAACCTTTTCCCCATGTTTTCCAGCAGTAAAATGTTTAATCATCTGCCCTATATTAGGGAAAACCTTTCTGTGCGAATACAAGTATCTGTCCATCCATTTATCTTTATATATAATGTTCATCAATCATAACCAATTAATTTTATTGTAAATGAGCTTTAGATTGGCTACATTACATTTTGGTAGTAATATATGTTATACAATCTCCTGAGGTCCTATAGGTTTTGAGATCTCTATGTCAAAAACTATAAATGTGCCAGTGTCCTCAGTAAATATAAAGGACATCACATTTTGTTTGGCAATTTCTTGTTTTCAGAATAATGGTTATCAGTGTTTTGCTAATGCAAGATACCATACACTTAGAATATGCCAGTTTTTATGCGCTCATGCCTCTGTTTCTGTAGAGCATTCCTAGAATGAGTAATGCTTAAAAATTAGGTCCATGTGATTTCTTTAATGAGATATAGTCAAATCATCAAATATTCAGGTTATTTCAGTAATGTATTAGAATGTCAAGGTAAAGTTATACAACACACATATATTTACACAACATAAAATATATTTTATTATTTGATGTATCTTCTTAAGTGATGTTTGTTTAACATTATTAAAATAGGTTCAAATGGTTTATAGTTAATACAATGAAAACTGGCAGTCCTTTTACAAAACATGTGCTGTAACTATAGCATTTATCACTGACAGTCATACCAGGATAGTATTTTATTTCCAATCACTGAAATATTCCTAATTGCAAAAAAATTTGAATACTAAATTCAGAATTTTTGAAAGAGCCATTGCCTGGATAAATCACACAGATTTCAGTTTTATTTATAATAATTATATATTTATAAATACATAATAAATTAATAAGTTGTGCTAGGTAATGCAAAGATGACATGAAAGGACAAAATTGATTAGATTGATAAAGTAATGTTAACATGAAGAAATTAACCAGAATACCATCCACACTCTAAAGTTAGAGAAATTTATCAGGACAATTCTCTAAAATACTCTTCTCAATTTTAACATTGTCATAGGAATTTTTAAAAATTTGGTATTATGTGTGTTTCCTTCCAGATAATTTGAACAAATTCATATTTGGAATTTTTTAAAGCCATATCTTTGTCCTTGGTGCTGGTCTATTCTTGAGAATGAATGAATAAGAAATATGTAAAAGCCACAAATGAAGGTGTCAGTTTGAAGTAGTCAGTCAATTATACAGAACACAAAGAATTTTACCTTGTGTAATGTTTACTTAGCTTTATAGAAGTGTGCTGAAAGAGCATTAAAACATGGACATTATTATCTCATTGAAAGGTCCAATAGATACTGAAATACAAGCTTTTATTTTGAACCATCCACCCTATAAACACTGTATGGCTTATTTAGATGAGAGCCCGTGTGTCTGTGTGTGTGTGTGTGTGTGTGTGTGTGTGTGTTTACTTGACAGGGAAGCAAGAACATCAGGTTGCCGATGATTCACTCTGTCTATGCCGAGAACATGGCTCCCCCAGTTCTGGAATGAGCCCACAGATCAAGCATTCGCAGTAGACGTAGCAGGCTCAAATCCCTCTGTAGACAATATTTCATGATTATCGTATGTCGTAGTTTCAAAGTATACAGTTGGTGTGAAGACAACTCCAATGTCATTTTTCTTGGCTAGCCTATGTGTGTGGTAAATCTATTATTTATTAACTTGCTTCCCAGAAAATGACAATCAGATTAAGAAGCTGCAGCCAAGTGGCCATGATGAGGTAGATACTGAAGTGTAAGCTTATGTTAATGATGCCCTTGCTTTGGATAAGCGTATATAAGAGAAAATTGGAAAAACACACATGGCAGGGAAGCCTTGATGGAGGCAAAAATATAGGATTGTATGTAGTAATGCAATCAGTAGATGGGCATTTGACAGTCATCTTTTTCAGATATGGATACAAACTGCTTAGGACAGTAAAGAGAGGCAAAGTTGAAAGCAGGTTTATATTAGGCATTGTTTTAGTGTTGATCCCCTTTTGCTCCAATAATCAAAGTGATCAGTATTGAAAATTGATTCATGCAACATTATTTCATTCTAATTTTTATACGTGTCAACAGTGCCATCTCCCAAACTGTACTGTCCCCTTCAGGAGAACTGACTCTGCTGAAGTTTATAAGGTTGACATGTTACCAGCCTCAATAAAGTAAAGCTGAAATGTATACTGAATTCTTAATGCAAATAACAACTCTTTTGGAAAGTAACCCAGTTACAGAACTGCTAATTTGTCAGGAGCTGCCTTACCAAGATCAATGATGAGTAGTTATCTCAGTATTCTGAAAGATTGTTTTCAGATATCAACTAGACTCTTAGAATGGTTCAATATGATCACCTCCTGAATTATCTCAGTGGTCCCTATGTACATGCTTTTCTTTTCTCTCAGCAAATGGCACTGTCAGAATAGCTTTCTTAGGCAGACTTCACCTTAGGGTTTTACGTTAAGGAGGAGTCTGTTGTTTCATTTATTTTGAACTGTTTGTTGTTGATTGTGTACAGTGCTTGAGTAAAAAAGTTGAATATAGAAATAGAATACATTTTTTTAAAATGATCAGGTGACTATAAAGTGGATTATTAGTGTCAGTCATGTTGGGAAAGTTCTAAGAATATAGGGAACTTGAACAGTACACAATTACAATGGCACCAAATCGTAGGGTCTCATTATAACTAATATTTATGTATTTCTTTCCAGTTGATTTGTGTGCTTTTTTTCTGCATGTTTTTGGCAGATAAAATGGCTATAACAAGTAACAGCAAGTCAGGAAATAAAAATAAGCAGAACCCCATTCCTTTAAAAATCTTCATATAATGGGAGGGCCATAAAATGAGTCTTAATACATTTAAAGAATTAAATTCATGTAAACCATGTTAATTTAATTCCACAATGGTATTGAATTGGAAGTAAGAGGAATTTCTCTTGAAAATCTCCCAAATGTTTGGAAATTTAAATTAGCATTTCTGACCTATTTATTGGTTTAAAAAACAGATATAAAAAGGAAAATTGAAAAGTGTTTTATGAACTGAATAAAAATAAAAATATAGAATCTAAAACTTTATGGAATACTAATAAAATAGGGGGGAAATTTATAGCACTGAAATGCCTGTTGTTGAAAAGAAAAAAGGTTTTAAGTCAATAAATTTGTATTTAACCTTAAGAAACTTAGAACAAATTAACCCAGAGTAAGTAAAATAAAGTGATAAAGATAAGAGTAGAAATCAATGAAATATAAAACAGCAACAAAAAAAAAACAAAGAAAAATTCATAAAATTTAAAAATAGCCCAGTGAGGAGATATTGATAAACTTATAACCAGATTGATTTAAGGAAAAAAAGTCTAAACACAACTACCAATATTTGAAAATGTTAGAGAGTAGATCATTACAGATTCTATTAATGCTAAAATGATAATGAGGAAAAATTATTTAAAAGGGGCATTAAGCTAGGCATGGTAGCTTACTGCTGTAATACCGGAATGTTGGGAGGCCAAAGTGGGAGGATTGCTAGAGCTCAAGCATTTGAGACTGGCCTGGGCACCATAGTGAAACCTTGTTTACACAAAAAATACAAAAATTAGCTGGATGTGGTGGTTCATGCCTATAGTCCCAGTCACTTGGGAGGCTGAGGTGAGAGGATGACGAGCCCAGGAGGTGGAGGCTGCAGTGAGCCATGTTTGTACCACTGTCCTCCAGCCTGAGTGACAAAAGCAAGACCCTATGTCAAAAAAAAAAAAAAGTATGCCAATATTTTTCAATAACTTAATTGGAAAAATTCCCTGAAAGACACAACCTACAAAAATTCAATGAAGAGGTAGATAACCTATTAAAAAAATAAATAAAATAACTTGATAGCTCTGTATCAAGTAAATTGAATTTGTAGTTAAAAGTCTTCCAACAGAGAAAGCTCCAGGCACATACAGCTTTCTCTGAAATAATAGTAATAATAAAAAATCCTCTACAAGATTCCCGAACATTTAAAAGAAGTGAATACTTCCCAACTTACACCATTTGAACAGCGGTAACCAGATAAGAAAAAAAAGACACAGAAATTTAAAAAGAATATACAATATCTACCATGAACATAAATGCAAAGAAATCTAATCAAAATTTTAGCAAATGCAATGTAGAAATAATTTATGACCAATTGAGGGTTACCCAAGGAATTAAAGGTTGGTTTTACATTTAAAGATCAACCAGTATAGGAAAATCACTTCTGGAAAGTCAGTAAGAATCTCCAAAAACCTATTCCACCATAAAACCAATATGAGTCTTGACAGAAACAGTCGAAATTAATTTTCCAAAACTTTCGAAATTAACCAAAGGCTTAACAAAATTCTAAAGAACATTTATTCAAGAAAAATGGCTGATTCAGTAAGAACAGCCAGCTTTGTGACATTTTAATATGCCCCCTTCCCATGCTTTACTCCCTAGCACTGTAGTAGTCTTAAAAATTAGCAGGATACCAACCACTGGAGAAGAAAGGGTTGGAAATTTCCCAAAAAGTTCCATCCCCATAGTATTACCACTATTTGACCTCTAAAGCCCAATCTATAGGATTTATATTCATCTGGACTGACTCAGAGGTCACTCAGTAAGGAAATCTCAATTTCAAGTTATTGGTCAAAAAGAATCCATGGCAATTGTTGACTATCACAACCGCTTGAAGTGTTGCCAAAAACTGAAAACAAAAATCTTGGGAATTAGATGTCCAGAGGATGATTTGAAAAGCTCTGACTTTAGGCCGGGCGCGGTGGCTCAAGCCTGTAATCCCAGCACTGTGGGAGGCTGAGGCGGGTGGATCACGAGGTCAGGAGATCGACACCATCCTGGTCAACACGGTGAAACCCCGTCTCTACTAAAACTACAAAAAATTAGCTGGGCATGGTGGTGCGTGCCTGTAATCCCAGCTACTCAGGAGGCTGAGGCAGGAGAATTGCCTGAACCCAGGAGGCGGAGGTTGCGGTGAGCCGAGATCGCGCCATTGCACTCCAGCCTGGGTAACAAGAGCGAAACTCCGTCTCAAAAAAAAAAAAAATATACATATATTTTTTTAAATTATATTATATATATATATATATAATATATTATATATATATATATATATAATATATTATATATATATATATAAATTAATAAATTTGAAAGTTGATTCTTTTAATATATCAGTAAAATTGACATATTATTAGTTTGACCAAGGAAGAACAAAAGAGAGATGATTCAAGATACTAAACATAAATGAAAACATACATATCACCTTACAGAAATTAAAAGAATTCTAAGAGAATAATGTAAAAAGTCAATGTTAAAAAATTAAATTATATGAGATAGACAAATTTCTCTAAAGGCATAAACTACCAAAGCTGACTCAAGAAGCAACAGAAAAACATGAATATACCATTTACAATTAGAAAGATTGTAAATTACAATGACTAAGTAAAGTTTTTTTTGTCTGCGTTTTCTTCTTAACATGTCCTTGAATTAGGTAAAGTTTTTAAGAAGAAATTGAATAAGTAGTTTAATTTTCATACTAAAATCCCAAGATCAGATGTCTTCATTGGTGAATTCTACCAAACTTTTAAAGAATTAATATCAATTTTTCATACCGTCTTCCCAAAAAATAAGAGGGAACACTTCATAGCACACTGTGTGATGTCCATATTACCCTTATACCAAGGCCAAAGACACCATAAGAAGACTAAAGACTTATAGTTTCTGCTCTGATATGTTTGGAAGTCATCTCTACTATTGCCACAAGAAAAAATCTGAACAAACTCATCTGAACAATTTCTTAAACTAACCATAGAACTGAGGTAACGGGGCAAAAACTGGAGATATAGGCACATCACACACACACACACAAATCAGTTTATCAGGAACAGAAACTGCTGAAAACCGCAACTCATATGAACACATAAGTGGTAACTGACAAATTTCTGGAGACTGAATGTGGACTAGATTGAGAGTTAAAAACTCCTAAGGGCCCAGCATTTGTAGACCACACACAGTTTTAGAAACTAGACTCCCAGGAGCCCCAACAAGTTTCTCACAGTGAAGACTGCAGAAAAATCCCCTGATGCTTCAGATAGGAGGCAGGGAAAAGCAAACACTCTGAAATAAGCCCAGGGGACCAGTAGTCATTTTAAAACACTCTCAGAGCATTTTCTTTCACATGCCAGGGGGCTGCCTGCAAGGGAAGCTACTTTGCCTAAGCCTTGTCTGATCTAGGAGAAAAGCAGTTGTATGGCTCAAGCTCCATCTAACCTTTCTGACTCAGATAAGGGAAGCAAAAAATAGATTAAGAAACTCTTCTGAAAGTCACAACTCAGATTTAATCATAAGATTATAGAACATTTCTCCTCCCAACACCGTATCACCACATCAACCAGGATTCCAGTGAATTACAACTGAAGGATACTTATTGTATTCAAGAAGGATCTCCAAGGAAGTCCCAAAATAATAGGGGAGACCAAAACAAAGATACTAGAGGAAATTGAACTTGTGACACCTATAGCTACAAAAAATTTAAACATAACATAGTCCTAACCATATAAACATAAAACCTCACACAAAGACCTATTATCTCAGATTATTGCCTGAGACGTTATGTTTTATTTCAATAAAAAAAATTATAAGGCATGTTAAAAAGCAGGAAAAGTTAGTCTAAAGAGACAAATTGAGCCTCAGAAGTAGGCTCAGATACGGCAAGATTTGGAAAGATAAGAAATACATCAGACCATACAAGCAAGAAGAGAATGGAGTAAAATGTTTAAAGTGTTAAAAACTCTATTAGAAATAAGTTCTGTATCCAGTGAGATTATCTTTCAAAAGTGAAGAGAGAAGTGGCAGAGTAGTCATCTCCAAGCCCCTGTCCCTTCACAGAAAAAATAAAAAAAAAAAAAAAAAAAGAACAAAAGTGGTCAGAATCAACTTTCTAAGAATTCTATAAAATAGTAAAATGTTTATAGCAGTAAAGCAGCTGCTGAATCAAGAATTTAAAAAGGTGAAGAAAGCTTTGCATTATTTTTATGTGTCCTTGCCCCATGTCCTTTCCTACCTTAGTCTTGAAGACGGCAGCCCGCATTTCCAGTGTGGGACTCTGGTTCCTGTTTCCTGGTTCAAGAGGGAGCATAACAGACATTACTTTCATTATTAGTCATTATTATTTCCTTCTTTCTGATTGCCTTGGGTTTATTTTGTTGTTCTTTCTACTTTATTGAAATGGAAACTAAGATTATGATTTGAGACATTTTCCTAATGTAAGCATTTAGTGCTATAACTTTCCATCTCAACACTGCTTTAGTTACATTCCACATATTTTTATATGTTGTAATTTCACTTTCATTCTGTTCTATTTTTAAATTTTTTTCTTTTTATACTTCCTCTGAATCACAGATTACTTAGAACTGTGTTGTTCAGTTTTCAAGGATGTTGTAGATTTTCCTTTTTCTCTGTTGTCTAATAATTCTGTTCAATTTTGTGCAGATAACTCACTCTGTATGATTTCAATTTTTCAGAAAAATTATTATGTTTTGTTTTATGGCCCAGATATGGTCTGTGTTGTGAATATTCCATAGGCATTATAAAGTATGCCTGTTTTGTGTGGTTGGCAGAGTATTCTAGAAATGTCAATCAGATCTTGTTGGTTGATGGTGCTTTTCAGATCTGTATCTTTGCTTTTTTTTTTTTGCTTAGTAGATATATGAAATTCTGAGAGAGGAAGTTGAAGTCTCCAACTATAATTGTGGATTGCTCTATTTCTCCTATCAGTTCTATCGTTTTTTGCATCACTTATTTGAGACTCTCTTGTTTGGTGCATACACAAGTGGAATAATTATGCCTTCCTGGTGGATTGATTATTTTATGATGATATAGTGCCTTTCTTCATGATATTTTTATTTGCTCTTAAATCTACTTTGGATTATATAAATATGTCCATTCCTTTTTAAAAAAAATTGTTTGCTATCATGTTTTTCATTCTTTTAATCTCAACTTACCTGTGCCATTGCATTTGAAATGAGTTTTAGAGAACATACTATTGAATCTTCATTTAAAAAATTCCTTTTGCCAGTCTCTTGTTTGTATTGAGGTGAAATTCACATAAAATTTATCATTTTAAGGTGTGCAATACACTGACATTTAGTAATACACATGTTATGCAACATTAACTCTACCTGGTTCCTAAATGTTTTCATCATTCCAAAAGGGAAACTTCGTACTGAATTAGCAGTTAATTCCCATTCCTTCTCCCTGCCACCGGCAACCATAAACCTACCTTTCTGCCTCTATCGATTTACCTACTATGAATATTTTATATAAATTGAATTAAACAGTAAGTGATCTTTATACAATCATACAATAAGTGACATTTGTTCACTTAGCACACTGTTTTTTGATATTCAGCCATGCAGTATGTATCAGTTTTATTTGAATAACTCAGTTCTTTTTGTTGTATACCTAAAAGTTGATTGCTAGGTCATAATGATAATTCTATATTTAGTTTATTGAATAGATGCTAAACTTTTTCCACAGTGGCTCTGTCATTTTAAAATACGACCAGCAATGGATGAGAATTCCAGTTTCTCCACATCCTTACTAATACTTATTATTTTATATTTTTATAATTATAGTCTTCCTAGTGGATATGCAATGGTATCCCATTGTGTTTTTGGTTTGCCTTTCCGTACTGACTGATGATGTCGAGCATCTTACAATGTACTTTGTCTTCTTTACAGAAATGTCTATTCGAGTGCCTTGCCCATTTTAAAAATTGAGTTGTCTTGTTGACTTATGAGTTACTAAATACAGTAAACTCTAATCAGGTATGATTTATAAGTATTTTCTCTCATTCTGTAGGTTACCTTTTCACTTTGGTGATAGTCTATTATGCACAAAGGTTTTAATTTTGATGAATCCAGTTTATCTGCTTTTGTTGTTTGTGCTTTTGCGACACCCAGTGTCATGAGGTTTTTCTCATTGTCTTTGGAGAGTTTTATAATTTGGGTCTATACATGTGGATTATTGATCTAATTTCCATTAATTTTTGTGTATGCTATTAGGTAGGGGCCCAAATTCAATTTTTGTATTGAATTGAAAATTCACATTTTTAATTTCATATTTCAACTGCATTCTCAGTTATTGCTGCACAACCACTGATGAAGTTATTGAAGGGCTCATCATTCTCTTGTTGAAGAGACCATT
>NW_016107351.1:10442179-10491289 GCF_001604975.1 Cebus imitator | reverse complement strand
GAGACGGGGTTTCACCATGTTGACCAGGATGGTCTCGATCTCTTGACCTCGTGATCCACCTGCCTCGGCCTCCCAAAGTGCTGGGATTACAGGCGTGAGCCACCGCGCCCGGCTGAAGAGACCATTCTTTTCCACAGGGAATGATCTGGGACTCTTGCCAAAAATCAACTGACCATAGTTGCCAATAACCATTGACACAATTATTGACCATGATTATTTCAGACCATAGATCTTGTTCCGTGAATGTCTGTTTTTATGTCAGCACTGCAATATCTTCATTACTGTAGCTTTATAGTAAATTTTGAAATCAGGAGGTGTATGCCTTCCGAGTGTGACTTTCATTTTCTAGATTGTTTTGGCTATTTGGGGTCTTTGCAATTCCATATGAATTTTGGAATTGGCTTTTCATTTTCAAAAATGATAGTTGGATTTTCATAGGAATTATATTGATTCTATAGATCACTTTGGGTAGTGTTGCCATATTAACAATATCGTATTCCAATCCGTAAACATGGATGTATTGCTATTTGTATCTTTTTTCTTTTCTTTTAGCAGCCTTCAGTATATGACACTTGTAACTCCTTGGGTAAATTTATTCCTAGGCATTTTATCCTTTCTGATGTTGTTTAAATGGAATGATTTTATTAATTTCTCATCTAGATTGCTTGTTGTAGGTGTAGAGAAATACAACTGATTATTATGCTTTTATTGAATTATCTGTAACTTTGCTGCATTTATTTATTAGCTCTAATAGGGTTTTCTTATTCTTTAGAGTTGTCTATATATCTTGCTCTGTGAATAGATAATTTTACTTCTTGATCTCCAATATGGATACCTTTATTTTTCTTACGTAATTGCTGTAGCTAGAATTTCAGTATAATGTATGATAGAAGTTATTCACAACTATCCTTGTCTTCTTTCTGTTCTTAGGGGTATAGGTTTGTCTTTCAACATTAAGCACAATCTTAGCTATTGGTTTTTATTAGATGCCATTTACTATATTAAGAAAGTGCTCTGGTATTTCTAATTGGTTGAGTGTTTTTATTTTAAAATGGTGCTGGCCGGGCGCGGTGGCTCACGCCTGTAATCCCAGCACTTTGGGAGGCCGAGGCGGGTGGATCACGAGGTCAACAGATCGAGACCATCCTGGTCAACACGGTGAAACCCCGTCTCTACTAAAAATACAAAAAATTAGCTGGGCATGGTGGCGCGTGCCTGTAATCCCAGCTACTCGGGAGGCTGAGGCAGGAGAATTGCCTGAACCCAGGAGGCGGAGGTTGCGGTGAGCCGAGATCGCGCCATTGCACTCCAGCCTGGGTAACAAGAGCGAAACTCCGTCTCAAAAAAATAAATAAATAAATAAATAAATAAAATGGTGTTAAGATTTTATGACTTTATGTTCTGAATAATTGAGGTTATCATGTGGCCTTTTTCTTTTCATTTGATTAATGTGGTATATTACAGGATTTTCATATGTTGATCTACCTTTACATTCTTGGGGTAAATCCCACTTGTATACACAGGTTTCTTAGGGTTTGCTAATTTTCTTCACTCTTCCTTTTCTCTCCCTGAGACTGGATAATGTTAACCGACCTACTTCAAGTTTACTATTTTTTCTTCTGCTTAAATCTGCTTCACCTATGTAGTGAATGTTTCATTTTACTTTTCAGCTCCAAAATTTCTTTTTCATTACTTTTTATAATATCTATCTCTTTATTGATACCCTCTATTTGGAAAGACCTTTTTCTCCTGGTTTTCTTTACTTATTTGTCTGCATTTTTTAAGTCTGAGCATATTTGAGACAGTTGATTTAAGTATTTGTGTACTAAGTCTGTTGCCTGGGCTTTCCCATACATATTTTATATTAATTATTTATTTATTTATTTATTTATTTATTTATTTTTTTTAGAAAACTGGGCATTTTGAGTATTATAACAACATGGCTATTTTAGAAATAATTCTCCTCCCTTAAGTTTTGTTTCTGCTTGTTGCATGTTGCTGTTGTTTGCTTGTTAGTGACTTTTCTAAAGTATTTTGAAAAATCTGTGTTCTTGATCACATGGGTCCATTGAATTTTGTATTCTGTTAATTTCATGGTCAGTCAGTGCTTTGAAAGTTTCCTTAGGTGCCTAGAGCCAAAAGAAAAAGGAAAGAAAAACAGAAAAAGAAGAAAAAGGGAGGAGGGAAAGATGTTTTAAAAACAATGTCTTTGCCTTGGCTCTGTGTTTGGGCCCTCATTCAATGCCTAGTCAGGCCATTTACAGCTCTCTCTTAGGTTTCCCCACCTGCCTGTGTACTGACCAAAGGCCAGCTATAGTAAAAGTGTAGCATCTTCGCAGATCTTTTTGGACCACGAGTGCTACCCTGAGTATGCACATGACCTTCTTAATTTCCCAGTAGATGCAAGAATTTTAGTAAGTTTTAAAAGTCCTTATTCCATCATGTATCTCCTTTTCCAACCTTTTCATCTGTTGATTGTTCATCTTAACTGACATCCTTTGCCCCAGGCTGCTGTGGCAAAAAAGTTTTGCCTTTAAATACTTAGGCCGGGCGTGGTGGCTCACGCCTGTAATCCAAGCACTTTGGAGGCCAAGGCGGGGAGTTCAAGATCAGCCTGATCAACATGGTGAAACCCCATTTAAAAAAAAATAAATAATACTTTCACCACAAGCCACCTGGGAAGCTGCCCCAGACCTGGGACAGCTCTGAGCCTGATGAAACTAAGACAAGACCTTGCATCTGAGCACAGCTGTATTTTTCTCAGTGAAATAAAAAAAAAAAAAAAAAAAAAGACCTTGCACAGCCAGGCAGCCATAAGACAAGTCTATACCCAAACCACAGTTCTTTCAGAATAAGGTCTGTATTGGATTCTCTGGTCCTAGTAACCAACATGTGTCTGGGATTGCCATACTTATGGCCACTTGTATTAGTTTGCTAGGGCTGCCATAACAAAATATGAGAGACTGAGTGGTTTAAACAAGAGAAATTTATTTTCTCACAATTCTGAAGACCAGAAGTCCAAATTCAGGATTTTGTTTGCCCTTAAATCTCTTCTTGGCTTGCAGATACTGCCTTCTTGCTGTGTCCTCACATAGTCTTTTCTCTGTGTTCACATTCCTGGTGTTTTTTAAGTGTGTCCGAATTTTCTGTTATTGGAGGATACCAATCAGATTGGATTGAGACCACCCATATGATCATTTTACCTTAAGTACCTCTTCAAAGGTATCATAGTAGTATATTTGCTACAACTGATGAACGTATATACAACATCATCACCTGAGGTCCACAGTTTATATTAGGGTTCACCCTTGGTGTTATATATTCTATGGGTGTTTGTTTTTGTCACCCAGGCTAGAGTACAGTGGTACGATTTCATTGCAACCTCTGCCTCCTGGGTTCAAGCAATTCTCATGCTGCAGTCTCCTAAGTAGCTGGAACTATAGGCTCATACCACCATGCCCAACTAATTTTTGTATTTTTAGTAGAGATAGAGTTTAGCCATGTTGACCAGGCAGGTCTTGAACTCCTTGCCTCAAGTGATCTGCCCCCCTCAGCCTCCACAAGTGTTGAGATAACAGCCATGGGTCACCATGCCTGGCCTTATTCTATTGGTTTTGAAATGTATAATGACATATATCCATCATTGTAGTATTAGATAGAATAGCTTCATTACCCTAAAAGTCCTCTGTGCACTGAGTTGAATTTTAAAAGCTCTTTGATCGTTTTATGACAGTTCTTTATTAGATAATACCTTTTGCAAACATTTTTATCAATCTGTGGTTATCTTGTCTTTCATAGAGCAGTAGGTTTTTAATTTTAATAAAATCCAATTTGTCAGTTACTTATCTCATATGACTCTGGTGTTACATTTAAAGTGTTATTACCATACTCAAGGTCACCAAGGTTTTCTCTAGGAATTTTACAGTTTTGCATTTTACATTTGGTGTATGACCCATTTTAAGTTAATTTTTGTGAGGTTGTAAGGTCTGTGCCTAGATTCATTTTTTTTGCATGTTACTTCAATATTCATAAGAAATACTGGTCTGTAATCTTATATCTTAGTCTTGTTTTAGTTTTTGAGCAATGCTGGCCTCATAGAATAAATTTCAAAGTGTTCTCTCCTCTTCAATTATTTGGAAAAGTTTTAGAAAGACTACTGTTAACAGTTTTCTAAATCTTTGGTGGAATTTACCAGTGAACCAAGTGGTCCTAGGCTTTCCTCCAGTAGGTTGTTTTGATTATGGTTTCAATCTTATTACAAGTTATACATCTATACAGATTTTTATAATTCAGTCTTGATAGGTTGTGTGTATTTAGGAATCTGAGCACTTCATCTAAGTTATCCAGTTAGTTGTCATACAACTGTTTGTAGTTCTCTGAATAATCATTATTTCCACAAAATTGGTAATATCCCAGTTTTCATTTTTTATTTCATTGATCTTCTTTTTTGTTAATCTAGCTAAATGTTTGCCAGTTTTGTTGATCTTTTGGAAGAACCAACTTTTGATTTATTCATTTTCTCTATTCGTTTTCTGTTCTTTATATTATTTATTTCCACACTAATGTTTATTATTTTCTTTCTTCTGCTGGCCTTTAATTTGTTCTTTTAAAAAAAAAATTTAAAACCATAAAGTACTTTGAAAGCATACACGATATTTCCACCCCTAAATTTAGGTTGAGAACTTTTTACAACAAAAGCATTTAGAGCTATAAATTTTCCTTCGGGTATTCCTTTCACCACCTGCCACAAATTTTGATATGTTGAGTTTTTGACTTGGGGTATTTTCTAATTTCTCTTCTAATTTCTTCCTTGACCCATTTATTGGTTGTTTAAAGTGTGCTTAATTTTTACATATTTGTGAATTTCCCAGTTTTCCTTCTTTTACTGATTTCTAGTTTTATTCCACTGTGATCACAGAAGATATTTTTTGTAATTGTAGTCTATTAACATTTATTAAGTCTTATGTTGTGGCCTAACAGAGGATCTATGTTGGAGAATGTTCCAAGTGCAATTGAGAATAATATTCTGCTGTTATTAGGTGAAGTATTCTCTATATGTCTGTTAAGTCCAATTCTTCTATAGTGTTGAAGTTTTCTGTTCCTTACTGATTTTCTGTCTTACTATTCTATTCATTATTAGAAGTGGAATAGTAAAGTCTCTATTATTGTGGAACTCTGTTATTCCTTCCAAGTCTGTCAATATCTGTTTCATATATTTTGGAGTCTGTTTGCTGCAATCCTTTCTCCACGTACACCTCTTACTCTGTGAGATTATAGAAGAGATGACAAAAAGGATGTTTTCTGAGCCCTTTAATTGTTGAGACTGATCCTTGAGAAAAAACTGAAAGTACTAGGAATATACAACAGCCTGGAAGTATAATTAAGTGTAAATTAAATAGATAAAAGTTATAAGCATAATATAGAACTCAATATTTATGAGAATCAATGTGAAAATTATATAAATTTATGTAAAATAAAACTACCAGACAAATATGATATCCTTAGGATTTTTCTTTCATGTGATTTCTAATTGATATATATGATACTAAATCATTGATCTGAGCTGTAAAAGAAATTGGAAATTTTTCTTTGTTGTAGGATTTCTAAGAACTTTTTGCTCAGACTTAAATGCCAATGTATTCCTCACTTATTATTTACTGCTTTTTGGATTTACATATTATTTGATTCTTTCTTATCTCTTATCCTTACAATGTAATTTGAACTGATGCCAATTTAAGTTCAATTGCATACAAAAACTTTATTCCTATGCAGCTCCACCCCATCTAATTTATGTTATTGATGTCACAAATTATGTCTTTGTATGTTGTTTACATGTTAACATGGATTTATAAATTTTTATGTATTTGTCTTTAAAATTTGGTAGAAAATAGTGAACACACCAAAATTAAAATACTGATTTTTATGTTTGTGCATATACTTACCTTTATCAGTGATCTTTACATCTTTATATGGGTTTGAGTTACTGTCTTGTGTCCTTTAATTCCAACCTAAAGGATTCCCTTTAGCATTTTTTGTAGGGTAGGTCTAGTGGTAATGAACTCTCTAAGCTTTAAAATAGGGATGTCTTAATTTCTAACTCCTGTTTGAAGTCAAGTTTCTGGATATATAATTATCAGTTGATTGATTTTTGTTCATTTTCCTTTCAGCTCTTTAAATATATTATCCCACTTTCTTCGGGCTTCCAAGGTTTCTATTAACAAAATTCAGCTTATAATCTTATGAAAGATCTAAGGTACATGAGTGGCTTCTCTCTTACTATTTTCAAAATTCTATGACTTTGGTTTTTGATAGTTGAAATATAATATGTCTTATTGTGGGTCTCTTGGGATTATCCTAGAGTTTCTTGGTCTTCTTAGATTTGTATATCCATGTCTTTCAAGATGTTTGGGTAGTTTTCAGCCATTATTTCTTCAAACAATCTCTCTTCTTTGGGGACTTCCATTTTGCCTATATTGGTTCCTCTAATGGTGTTGCACCGGTTTCTTAGACTCTGTTCACTTTTTTCCAGTCTTTTATTTCTGCTCTGCAGACTCAATAGCCTCAAGTGTCCTGTATTCAAGTTTGCTGATTCTTTCTTCTTTAAGCTAAAATCTGCTGTTGAATTCCTCTCATAAAATTTTTTTATTCCATTTTTGTATTTTTCAAGTTTTCTATTAGGTTCTTCTTTATAATTTCTTTTTGTTGATATTCTCATTTTATCAGACATAATTTGTCTGATTCCCATAGTTTGTTTTCCTTTAGCTCTTTGAACATATTTAAGATATTTTTAAAGTCTTTAAATTCAATTTCTGTGGTTTTTTAGAGATATTTTCTGCCAGTTTGTGTTCTTCTTTTCTGTGGGCCATGTTTTCCTGTATCTTTGTATACTTTCTAATTTTTGGTTGAAAACTGAGCATTTGAAAATAGAGCAAACTGTCCCAGTTTCTGACACAATAGTCTTTCACTGATTAACTGGGTATATCTAAGCTTAGGGAGCAGCTGAGTCAAAAGTTTAAGTTCTTCTCAGGTCCTTCTGAGTATGCATGTTTCCTGTGCCATGTTTCTTAATTTCGCTATGTAAACAGCTACTTCTATTTTTTTTTTTTTTTTTTTGAGACGAAGCCTCGTTCTATCACCCAGGCTGGAGTGCAGTCATCTTAGCTCACTGTAACTTCCACCTCCCAGGTTCAAGCATTTCTCCTGCCTCAGCCTCCTAAGTAGCTGGGATTACAGGTACATGCCACCACGTCTGGCTAATTTTTATTTTTAGTAGAGACGAGGTTTTGCTGTGTTGGTGAGGCTGGTCTTGAACTCCTGACCTCAGGTGACCCACCTGCCTCGGCTTCCCGAAGTGCTGGGATTACAGGCTTGAGCCACAGCACCCAGCCTAAACAGCTACTTTTGAGTGCTTTAATTTTCTGAATAGTCTCAAACCAGTTTTTCCTTGGGGTCTTAGGTAGTCCATTGTATGTCTCCACCCATAGTCTCTTGCCCCAGGCATCTGTGGGTCTGTGGTACCACTGCAGCTTTTACCACCTGTAGCTGTCACTTTTCCCCATCCGAGAACCAGATTAGGTGAGAGAGATCATTCCTTCAGGCAGCCCCATGACAGGTTAGAACATTTCAAATAAGGTATGTTCTGCTTCCTCTGGTTAAAGGGAGAGAATTGGGAACCAGTTTCCCACCTTCTACAAATCAAGATCTTATGATGCCATGGGAGGAGTGACAAGTGCAAGTGAAAATGCCATAATATTTTCTACCATTTGAATGCGGCTTTTTCTTCACTGGGCATTTGCTTGGTTGCTATAGGCCTTTCGCTGTTTTCCAGAGCTTCCACAAGGTTACTTTAGCCAGCTTTTTTGTTCTTTCCTGATGCTTCCGTGGCAAACTAAGGGTTGGAACTTCCACCATTTTGCTGATTCATAACTCTGTATTCACTTTTAAAAGTACTGATACTTGAATTTGTTTTATGGCCCAGAATGTGCTCTTGGTAAATATTTCATGTATACTCAGAAATAATGTGTTTTCTGATGTTGTTACGTGTGCTATTCTGTAAATGTTACTTAAGGTGGTTAGTAATGTTGCTCAAGTCTTCTGTAGTCTTGCTGATTTTCTGTACATTTATTCCATCACTGACTACAACAGATATACCAATAAAACCTGTTCCATCAGGTTTTTCTTCAGATATTTTGAGAATCTGTTGTCAGGTGCATAAACAAGATTATTATGTCCTATTGTTAAATTAATATCTTTATAATTATGAAGTAAACTTTTTTACCCTTGCTAATACCCTTTTCTCTGATGCATGCTTTGCTGGTATTAACATAGTCATTCCTGCTTTCTTTGATTCATGTTTGCAGGGTATATCTGTTTCCATTCTTTTGCTTTTAACCTATTTTCTTTATGTTTAAAGTTCATTTCTTCTAAGTATATTTGATTTCTTAAAATCCAATCTGACATTCTCTGCCTTTTAAATGCCATTTTATATGATTTACATAAATATTATTATAGCAAAATTGAAGTTTATCATCTTGTGATTTGTTTTCTATTTATCTCATTTTTTCCCTCTTTTTCTACTTTCCTTGAGATTGAGCATTGTATTAGTTTTCTAGGGCTGCTGAAGGAAGTGCCGTAAACTGGATAGCTTAAAACAACAGAAGTTTATTGTTTCATTTCTGAGGCTATTCATCTGAAACTAAGAATCAGGGACACATGAAACCTGTAGGATCTCTCTGAACCCTGTAAGGAAGAATCCTTTCCTGCCTATTCTAGCTTCTAGCATCTTTCAGCAATTCTTGGCATTCCTTTCCTTGTTGGTGCATCCCTCCAATCTCTGCCTCCATCATAACATAGTCCTCTTCTCCCTTTGTCTAGCTATCTGTTCTTCTCATCTTAACACAACCTTAATCACTGAACTGGGGCCCAGCACAGATTAGGCCTAATCTCATCTTGAATTGATGACATCTGCAAAGATCCTATTTCCAAATAAGGACACGTTTACAGGTACTGAGAGTTAGAACCTCAGTATATCCTTTGACGGGGACCAAACTCAACCCATAAAAAGTGTATGATTCTATTTGACCTCCTTGTTGGGTTATTAATGGTAATTGGTTTTTTTTTTTTTTAAAATTTGTTTGTCTTTTGGGTATTTTTGAGACAGAGTTTTGCTCCTGTCGCCCAGGCTAGAGTACAATGGTGTGATCTTCGCTCACTGCAACCTCTGCCTCCCGGGTTCAAGCAATTGTCCTGCCTCAGCCTCGCCTGAGTAGCTGGAATTACAGGTGTGCACCACCACACCCAGCTAATTTTTGTCTTTTTAGTAGAAACAGAGTTTCACCATGTTGGCCAGGGTGGATCTCAAATTCCTGACCTCAGGTGATTCACCTGCCTCAGCCTCCCAAAGTGTTGGGATTACAGGCATGTGCTACCTACCACACCTGGCCTTATAATTCTTTTTTAATTCAGTGGTTGCTTTAGGATTTGTAGTATACATCTTTATAACAGTCTAGTTCCAAATGATGATACACCTTTTTATGTATAGTACAAGATCTTTATAATAGTGCATTTCCATTTTCCTCTCTGACATTTAGACTATTGTACACACATGCACTCAATTCATCCCTTTGAGTAGATGCATATTTCCACCTGGTATCTTTTGCTTCTGTCTGAAATCTATGTATGATTTTTTTATGACTATTTTGAGCATTTGTTCATTTGTCTATTTTTCTTATGTACTTTGAGTTAATTGATCTTAACTCTGTGAATTTATAGTTTTAAAAACAAATTTAAAATTATTTGACTACTATTTCCTCAAATATATTTTTCAGCTGCCCCTGCGTTCCCTCTCCTTAGGGATCTCTGATTTCCACCTATGTTAGTCTGATTGAAGTTGTTCCACATCTTGTTTGAAAAATCTTTGTTTATTTGGATAATCTGTATTTGCACATCTTCAAGAACATTAATATTTTCTTTTGCAAAGTTTAATCTGTTGTTAATCCCATGCAGTGAATTCTTCATTTCAGGCATTGCTGTTTCAATCTCTAGAAGTTTCACTGAAGTCTTACTTGATTAAAAAGACAGATAAAAACAAATCTTGGTAAAGATATGGAGAAATCAGAATCTGAACACACTGATCGTGGGAATGTAAAATGGTCAAGGCAATTTGGAAAGCAGTCTGGGAGTTTCTCAAAAGGCTAAATGTAGTTACCATATAACAGCAATTATTCACCTAGGTATATACTCCAGAGAAATAAAAACATATCCACACCAAAACTTGAACACTAATGTTTATAGTAACATTCATAGGGGATTAAAATTATTTACATTATTATTAATTAAAATAGAGACGAGGTCTTACTGTGTTACACAGGCTGGTCTAGAACTCCTAGGATTAAGCGTTTCTCCTGCCTTGGCCCTGTTTTCTCCACCGGAAAAGAATAAAACTTTGTACTTTTTTGACCAACAACTCCCCATTCCCTCCCTTACCACCATGCCCCACAGCCTCTAGTAACTTACTCTTTACTTCCATGAATTCAACTTTTCCAAGATTCCACATAGAGGTGAGATCTTACAATATTTGTCTTTCTGTGCCTGGCTTATTTCACTTAGCATAATGTCCTGCAGATTCATATGTGTTGTCTCTAATGCCAGGATTTCCCCTCCTTTAAAGGCTGACTAGTACTCTATTGTGTATATGTATCACATTTTCTTTGTCCACGCATTTGATGGACACTTAACGTTATTTCCATATCTTGGCTACTGAGTAATGATTCAATAAACATGGGAATAAAGATATCCCTTCAACATGTCGATTTCTGTTCTTTTGGATAATACTCAGAATTGAGATTACTGGATCATATGGTTGTTCTATTTTTTTGAGAAACCTCCATACTGTTTCTCATAATGGCTGTACTAATTTACATTCCCACTAATAATGCATGAGTTCACTTTCTTTCCATCCTTTCCAACACTCATTGTCTTTCACCTTTTTCATAAAAGCCATATATAGTAGGTGTGAAATGACATCTCACGGTGGTTTTTATTTGCCTTTTGCTAATAGTGTGAGCATTTTTTTTAATGTACCTATTATCCATTTGAATTTTTTTTTTTTTTTTCTGAGATGAAGTCTTGCTCTGTTGCCCACACTGGAGTGCAGTGGCGTGATCTTGGCTCACTGCATCCTCTGCCTCCCAGATTCAAGCAATTCTCCTGCCTCAGCCTCCCAGGTAGCTGGGATTCCAGGCAGACGCCACCACCCTGGCTAGTTTTTGTATTCTTACTAGAGAAGGGGTTTCACCATGTTGGCCAGGCTGGTCTTGAACCCTTGACCTCATGATCTGCCGGCATCAGCCTCCCAAAGTGCTGGGATTATAGATGTGAGCCAACATGCCTGGCCTGAATTTCATTTGAGAAAGGTCTATTCATTCCTTTGCCCATTTTAAAATCAGGTAGTTTTCTTGCTCTCGAGTGTTTGAGTTCCTTATGTATTTTGGATATTTACCCATTACCAGATGTATCATTTATAAATGTTTTTCCCATTCTTTGAATTCTCTCTTCACTGTGTTGTTTTCATTGCTGTTCAGGTTTTTTATTTTGATGCCACCCCATTTGTCTATTTTTGCCATGCTTCTGCAGTCATATCCAGAAAAACCATTCCTAAGACCAATGTTGTGGAGCTTTCCCACTATGTTTTCTTCAGTAGGTTTAGAGTTTTAGGTCTTATATGTTAAGTTTTAAATCTATTTTGAGTTTTTTATATGGTGTAAATAAAGATCTCATTTAATTCTCCTGCATGTGGATATCTAGTTTTCCAACACCATTTATTGAAGAGCCTGTCCTTTCCTCCTTGTGGGTTCTTGGCACTTCTGTCAAAAATCAGTTGACTCAAAATGATGTATGGCTTTATTTTTGGATTTTCTATTCTGTTCCATTGGTTGATGTCTGTTTTTATGCCAGTACCATGCTGTTAAATTATAATTACTTGATATTTTTAAATCAGAGTGTGTGATGTATTTAGCTTTGTTCTTTTTACTCAAAGTTGTTTTAGCTATATATGGTCTTTTTATGGGTCCATATGAATTTAAAAATTGTTTTTTACATTTTTGGAAAACAATGACAATGGCATTTCAGGAGATTGCATTAAATCTGTAGATTGCCTTGGGTAGTATAAACATCTTCTCAATATTAATTCTTCTAATACTAATACATAAACATGGGATATCTCCATTTATTTGTTTTCTTTCATTTCTTTTATGAGTGTTTTATCGTTTTCAGTATGCAGATCTTTTACCTCCTTAAATTTATACCTCAGCATTTAAATATTTTTGTTGCTATTGTGAGATTTTCATAATTTCCTTTTCAGATAGTTCATTACTAGTAAATAGAAACACTGCTGATATTTGTAAGATGATTTTGTATCATGTAACTTTAATGAATTTGTGTAACAGTTCTACCAGCTTTTAGTTTGGTTTCGGTGGAGACACTACAGTTTTCTGTATATGGTTATGTCATCAGTAACGAGAGATGATTTAGCTTCTTCCTTTCCTATTAGGATGCCTTTTATTTCTTTCTGCTGTCCAACTGCTGTGGTCAGGACTTCTAGTACTATGTCAGTGATGTGAGTCATACATGGCCTCCATACCTAATCTGTTGAGAGGTTTTTTTTTTTTTTTTTTTTTAATTATAAAACCAGGTTGAATTGTGTCATGTTTTTTCTGCATCCATTGAAATGATCATATGATTCACATCTTTCATTTTGTTATGTGGTATATCACATTTATTGATTTGCATGTGTTGAACCATCCTTGCATCCTAAGGATGAATCCAATGTGATCATGGTGAATCATTCTTTGTGTTTGTGAATCCAGTTTGTTAATATTTTGTTGAGGATTTTTGCATCTGTTTATCAAGGATATTACTTTGTAATTTTCTGTCCCTGAAGTATCTTTGTTTAGCTTTAGTATCAGTGTAACACCACCCTTGTAAAATGAGTTTAGAAGTACTCCCTCTGCTTCATTGTTTTTGAAAAGCTTAAGAATTTATATTAGTTCTTTAAATGTCTGGTAGAATTCAGTAGTGAATTTGCCTAATCCTGGGCTTTCCTTTGGTGGGAGACTTTTTATTACTGGCTCAATCTTTTTACTCATTATTGGCTTATTCAGATTTAGTTTCTTCATGATTCACTCCGTAGGCTGTATATGTCTAGGAATTTATCCTTTTCTTTAGGTCATCCAATTTGATGGTGCATAACTGTTCATAGTAGTTTCTTATCTTTTGTATTTTGGTGGATTACATTTCTTACATAATATAGAATATAATATATAAACATAATCCTTTGGTTTTATATATTTTATACAATATATAATTCATATAATTTTATATGTTATATAACATTTATAATTTATATTGTTTTATATAATATATAAATATGTAATCTACAATTTCTTATAGAATATATAATCCTTTGTATTTAAAGGATATTTCTTATAATCCTTTGTATTTTGTTGTAAATGTCTCCTCTTTCATTTCTGATCTTTTTGAGTACCCTCTTTTTTTTTCCTAGTGTAGATAAGAATTTGTTGATTTTGTTTATCTTTCCAATAAAAACCAACTTGTACTTTTGTTCATTTTTTTCTAGTCTTTGTTTCACCTGTGATCTTTGTTATTTACTTCCCTGTGCTAACTTTTGCGCTTAGTCTGTTCTTTTTCTAGTTCCTTTAGGTGGAAAGTCAGATGGTTTGTGATACTTCTTTGTTGATGTAGGTGTGTATTGTTATAAATTTCCATTAGGACTGCTTTTGCTGCATCACATAAGTTTTCTTTCCATTTTCATTTTTCTCAAGTTAATTTTTAATTTACTTTTTGATTTTGTTCTGTGAACTATTAGTTGTTTGGGAGCATGTTGTTTAATTTCCACATATTGCTGTATTTTCCACCAGAATTGATTCTTGTTTTTGATTTCTAGTTTCATGCCATTGTAATCAGAAAAGAGACTTGATATGATTTCTGTCCTCTTAAACTTGTTAAGATTAGTTTTGTGGATTAACATATATCCTAGAGAATGTTACATGTGCATTTGAGAACAAAATGTATGTATTTTGCTGCTTCAGGATGGAATGTTTTGTATATGCCTGTTAGGTCCATTTGGTCTAAAGTGTAATAATTGAAGTCCATTGTTTCCTTATTGATTTTCTGTCTAGGTGATCAATCTGACCATTGTGGAAAGTAGGGTATTGAGGTCCCCTATGATAGTATTGCAGTCTCTCTCCCTCTTCAGATCATTTAACAATTGCTTTATATATTTAGGTGTGTCAATATCGGGTGCATATATTTTTACAGTTGTTATGTCTTCTTGGTGACTTTAATCCCTTTATCATTATATAACAAACTTCTTTCTTTTTATAGTATTGACTTAAAGTCTATTTTGTCTGATAGAAGTATTGCTACCCCTGCTCTCAATTTCCATTTATGTAGAATTTTTTTTCATAATTTCACTTTCAGTCTATGTGTATGTTTAGTAGAAAAGTGAGTCTTTTGCTGGGCACAGTGGTTCATGCCTGTAATCCCAGCACTTTGCGAGGCCAAGGCGGGTGGATAACTTGAGGTCGGGAGTTTGAGACCACCCTAACCAACAAACAGAAACCCCATCTCTACTAAAAATACAAAATGAGTTGGGTGTGGTCGTGTGTGCCTGTAATCCCAGCTACTCGGGAGGCCGAAGCAGTAGAATTGCTTAAACCCAGGAGGCGGAGGTCGCAGTAGCCGAGATCTCACCATTACACTCCAGCCTGGGCAACAAGAGTGAAACTCTGTCTCAAAAAAAAAGAAAGAAAAGAAAAGTAAATCTCTTACAGGCAGTGTGTGGTTATGACTTTTTTTTTTTAATCTATTCTGTTACTTTGTCTTTTTATTGGCAAATCTAATCCATTCACATTCAAGGTAACTATTGGTAAGAAGTTGCTAGTGCCATTTTATACTTTGTTTGCTGGTTGTTTCGTAGATCCCTTCTTTTTTCCCTATTGCTTTCTTCCTTTGTAGTTTGGTGGTTTTGTGTGGTGGTGTGCTTTGAATCCTTTCTGTTACAGTATATGCAACTAGTACAGTTTTTGCCATAAGGCTAACTTAAAACATTGTATCCTTATAACAGGCTACTTTAAGCTGATAAGAACTTGCCTTTAGTTACATACAAAAACTACACTTTCACAATCCCCCACCTTTTATGATTTTGGTGTCAAAGTTTACGTTTGTTTCTTTAAATTTATATCTCTTGACAATTTATTTTAGCTACAGTTGTTTTTAATAGTTTTATCTTTTAAACCTCCTAATAGGAATAGCATTGCTTTACATGTCACCTTTATAGTATTAGAGAACTCTGATTATGAATTACTTATACCATTTAGTTTATTACTTTTATGTTTTTCATTAACTAGCAGTCTTTTATTTAAGCCTAAAGAACTCCCTTTAATTAATTTCTGTAGAGCAGGCCTAGTGGTGACAAACTCCCTTAGGCATTGTTTATTTGGAAAAGTGTTTATTTCTCCCTTTGCCAAGTATTCTTTATTAACAGTTTTGTTTCCTTCAGCACTTTGCATATACCATCCCACTCTCTACTGGCCTGTAGGATTCTTGCTGATAAAACCACTGAATCTGTATTGGGACTATCTTGAATGTGACATGTTTCTTATCTTTGCTGCTTTCAGTATTCTTTGTCTTTGATTTTTGATGATTGTAATATGTCTTGGTGAACTCTTTGGATTGGATTTGATTAGTGACCTCAGCTTCCTGTTCCTGAATTTTGTCATCTTTTCCCAGGTTTGGGAATTTTTCAGCTATTACTTCCTTACTTTCTAGGCCTTCTTCTTTCTTTTCTCCTTAAGGACCTACTATTATGCAAAAGTTAGCTAGTTTGATGGTGTCCTATAATTCTTACAGCCATTCTTCTTTTTTGTTTTTGTTTCTCACTGTATAATTTCAAATGTCCTACCTTTGAGCTTATTGATTATTCTGCTTGATCAAGTCTGCTGTTGGAGCTTTCTACTCAGATTTTCAGTTCAGTTACTGTATCCTTTATCCTTTATTTCTGTTGTTTTTGGTCGTATTTCTTTGTTAAACTTCTCATTCTGTTCATGCATTGGTTTCCAAATTTATTTTTTCTATCCATATTTGTCATTTCACAGGTCTCCATTTCTTCTGAGTCTGTTACTGGAGCTTCGATATCCAATGTACACCAGAAACATTGCTAATTCCATAGTAAATGTTAGAAATGGGGTTTTATTGGTAAAATCAGTGGCTTGCTAATTAGTATGTTAGAAGCTGGCTTGCATTGATGAAGTTGAGGGTATTCAACATATGTATCCTGGCCAAAATACTTTTAGAGAACCTCTTCACATTGCAAGAATAGGGTATAAGAACCTGAGAAGGCCTTTAACATGGCCCTCAGAAAGGACATGCAGGGCTTGACCCCTAAACATATAAACACGTACAGAAACGAGGTCAGAACATCTGTTGTGACCAATGCCAGCAGTAACACAGCAGAGCCCATTGCTGGTCACTGTTACGGTTACCTTGTGTAATAAAACTTTCATGTAAGTTGAGAGGTTATAAGCCCCAAAAGCTAAGGTCTTACAGTACCTCTTACATGAACATTCCCGTGTGTGCTTTCCAATAAATGCTTTTAAAATAATGCCCGTGGCACAACTTGACACTGGTTCTCTTTATAAGCTGCTATCAAGGTTGTGGGGAATAGCTAACTCTTCCCGACTTTCCCTGCCAAATAGGAACTCAAGGTTACCTATCAAAGGTATTTAAGAGCTATATCTGACCCAAAGGCCAGTTTGATCAAAACATCTTGAAAGGAGCTCAGTTTAAGGAAATCAGTGGTGTCACAGTGCCCCACTAGGGTGTGTACAAGTTTTCATAATTTGACTATAGAATGTGCTTTGTTTCACAGGTGAGTCTTGGCGTGTGATACTTTTAGAGCAAAAGTCAAAGATGATTTAAAAATACATTTCAAAGAATGGTAAAGAATAAATGCTTCCTCAGGAAGTCTTCTGGAGTTCTGCCCACTTATCTTAGGTGGCTCTTTACTGTGTCCATCTCATAGCCTCTCTTCACACTTGATGTATTGCAGAGTAAAGCTCACTGTTTTCAGGGGTGGTAGAAAGTGTGGTCCTTCCCCAGACTCCTTTTTCCCTTCCCCTTCTCATTTTTGGGAAGATGTGTTTGATAATAAATGACAGACTGACAAATGACTAAGACATTGAGCTGAGCTACATAGGCAGAAGTCAGTTTGATGTGAAGGGTTTAAAAGATCTATGCATGGCAGTTCAGAGACTCAAGTCTCGTGTCCCAGGTCTGAGTCGTAGTTGTAGCTCTCTGTATAACTTTGGCATGTCCCAAAGTGACTTTTCACAACTTGATAGGTGTTACTTGAGTTTTGGATACAGGTGACTGTTAGCCCATCCCCTCTCTGTGCTTCCGATCTGTCATCACTTGGGCCATATGATCTCTAGACACCTCTCTTACTTTCCACAATTTCAGAGTGGCAGAGCAGACTGGAGCTCCTGCTGCCTCTCAGCTTCAGTGAATTATCACTTGTTGGAGGGAAGCTTCAAGTATTTTGTATCTTTCAAGAGCAAGCACAGTGTCTGTCAGCAAGAATATGTAGCAGATGCTAGTGAACAGCAGTGATCAGGGTTGAATGCTGGATTTGAATATGGAGTTTATAGTGGGAAGAAAGCCTGAAGAACCTAGAGCCCCATGAAGCTGCTCTCTGTGAGATCTGACACCATTTCCCTGATGAGCCTCGGATGGGTCTAATGGGGTAGCACTGATTCCACATACATTATGTGAGTGCAACACACTGAAAGCGAAGAGAATAAAATGATGGCTAACATCATGTGCCAAACTTTAAACAGGAGAAAAACACACAATTCCATTATGTATAAGAACCCACACAGAGATCAGGAGAATAACCTCATTGGGGATTGAATGACCTGTGTGGGGAATTTAGGGTAGAGTTGAGATTGAAAAAATAGGCTGAAGTCAGATGGCCAAGGGCCTTAAGACCTTGTATACAAGATGTGGAGTCATGAAAGACCAGGCCTTACTTGTGCATCCATTCTCTTGGACCTACAAAGAGCTGCCTAGCCTAGGACTGTTGTAGAGAAAAGCTACTGTGTTCCAATGACACAGGGACTCCTCCATGTAAATATGTGTGCCCAGATGGCTTTGTAATAAATCTTACTTTATTAAGTTTTCTTGCACATTGGCATGGAGCATCAGTCCAGAAGATAATAGTTGTTGTTAAGTGGTGAGATAATAGTTGTTAAATGGTGAGCCATTTAAAGAAAGAAACCTGAAGAGATAACAGTCTTGAGTCGAAAAGTGGCTGGAGTTAGACAAGAGACAACATTTCTGGTAGAATAAATGCAGCAGCTTATGTGAAGGTTACCATGTCTGAGGCTGGTTAGAAAAGGTCTAACATCCAACCAGAGTCACAGTTCTTGAGCTTGGTACCCAGAGACAGACGGCTCACAGCTAATGTGTCCTCAGCGAGAGTGTCCTCATTTATATCCTCAGTCTCCTCTTCTGCTTCCTTCTTTTGTTTTAAACTTTTGGGAAATCTCATCATTGAATCCAGTTCTAATATATCACAATTACAGAGGCGGCCCAACTTCTACAAATTGACTAATTCCATCCCTGAGAGGTTCATGCAATAAAGCAAGATAAAGATCATTTTCAACCATCCTACAGAAAAATTCCCGTATTAAATTTTAACTCTAAATCCTCTTTCTAAAAACTTCCCCATCACTGCCTGCCAGGGAGATCAGAAGAAACCAAATTTACGAAATCTCCAACACCTGTACCTGACTGAAAAGCAAATATACAGACCTTTCAGTCCTGCCCCTCCTATTCAGCTCCTATCACAGCCATGGTGGACGTCCCCTTGGGAATCAGATAGCTCTCAGGTGGAAGCTGGGCCTGCAGTGAGCAGGCCAGTAAACATGTCTCCCAGGACCCATACTTTTGGGAGAAGCACTTAGCCATCAAGATAGGATGTCCTGTCAACACACAGAGTTCCTAAAAACAGACATGGGGGCCCAGAGTAGAACCCTGTGGTCACAGTGCCCACAGTTCACTAAGCACCCTCACAGGTCTGCTGATAGAACACTGACTGCCACTTCCCCCGATGGGCAGAGAATGGAATCTGCATTCCCAGGCCAAACTGGGCATCTCAGGGAAGAACCACAAGCAGAGCAACTGTCAGAGGTGGTCCGTCAGCATTGGCAACCAGGGAAGCAAATGCTATTCCATATTTGGAGAGAGCATAAAGCTCAAGGAAATAGAGAAGTCCTACTCAACCCTGTTCTTCATCTGGAAACAAGAGAGCTTGTGAAAAACTCAGTTTTCTGGGGTCCATGGAGAAATACGAATTGAGTGCTCAACCAACAGAGCAGAAAGCCTTTTATAAACAATGCCAACCAAAGCTCCAAGGGTCGGAGGTGGGGCATGCCCACTGTTCTGATGATTTGCTAGCTTGCTAGGCAACAAGGACTGGTCAGACATCTAACCTCCAAGGACATACTTTACAATACCACCCTGGTACAAGAGAGTGAGGCAGCAGTGAAGGTGCTAAGTCAGGAACAGGAGAGGGAGGTTAAGAACAAGACGCTCTTCAGATTTAGCCTGGAAAAAGACAGTCTCTACCCAGCTCTCAGGAGTGGCCTGCCAAAGAAGGTGGAGGCCCAGGCAGCTCCCAGGATGCCCCTAGAGACAGAATCCAAGGAAGAGGATGTGAGAGCAACGGTGAATATAAGGAGGTCCCCCTCCAGTAGGCAGAGCAAGTCAGCTCAGGTTTTATCTTTAGAGTCTCTGAACAGTCCAGAGAAGCTTTCTGTGGACAGCATTCTACCACCATGGAAGAGGGAAGGTGCCCTGAGAGACTTCTACAGTGAGGCACACAGGCACTGTGCAGTGATCTCTAAGATCCAGCCACTGGCAGGAAATCGAAAGGCAAGCTCCTTAAATACACAGTCTATGGAGACAGAAGCATGGAGCATCCCAAAAAGAAAAGGCCAAGATCCAGGAACACCCTCCACAACCTGGAGTATACACAAATGAACCCAGCACTGCTGCCTCAGATCCACACCATCCTAAAGCAGGGGTTTCTCATGAATGAAAAGGGCTAAGTATTTGGGGGAGAGAATCAGAAGTCTCCCACTGCACACACATTTTCTCTTCAAAGATCCCTTTCTACCCACTTGTCATTCAGCAACTACTGAATACTTAGCAATGAAACACCTTACCCCTGACCTCAAGGCTGCTCCTGAGCTCTGGTCGAAAATGCTTTCCTCGTCTATAAAACATGGCAATCAAGGCAGGATCTAACAGTGAGAGAGTGAACTCAGGGCACAGTAGCACTGCAAGTCTTCAAATGGAAACCTGCAGACAAGCAGCGAAAACAGGCAGCAAAAGCAGGGCAGGTGAGGCTGGGACCAGGGCATCTGGAACTTTCCACACCAGGGTGGATCTCCGTGCTAAACAACAGTTTTCAAGGAAAAATATCTAAGAGTAACATGACTCTGGGAAACTTTGTGGCAGTATTGCTTACTGTATACTAGAGAGTAAAATAATTTAGGGAACATTCACTAATTTGCTTCTTCAGTGGCTTGGATAGGGAACGGGGACAGGAACCTGGCTCTAATATCTGAATTTTTATCAATTAAAACAATTCAACAAATGAAGCTAGTCAATAAGAGAACTAGGAGGGTCTGCCCTCCCTCCCCGAGTCAAGCCCTCTGGTGTGGGGGGACCTCCTGACATTTAATCAAGCAAAGACAATGCCCGCTGAAGGAAGCTGACCTTAAAGTGACATGCTACTGTGAAATGAGCATGAATGTTATATATGTGAAATGGCCAGTGATCTTGAGCAAAGTGCTTCACAGCTTGGGATCTAAGTTTTCTTATCTGTAAACCGAGGGCTGAGCAAGATGATCTGTCAGGCCATGTTTACCTCGAATCCACCAAAATCCAGTTGCCTTAGCTTGTTGTCACAAAGCAGGTATTGAATGGCTATCCTGTAGTCCCTCCAGTCAACATTGAGGCTTTTTCCCTGAGGCAATGTAAGATCACAGAACAGTTAACATATTTTTTATCAGTTAGGTGGTCAGGAGATAAATATATATGGGAAGGGGCAGTTTTTCATTGAATGAATAATAGCATGGCTCTCTTTGAATAGTATTTCTGTTTATTTCCTAAATATGTAAGTTCCCTGAAGACAGTAAGAATAACCCAAGAAAGTGAAATTCATGTCACAAAGCACATGGCCAAATACCTGTAGGTCTGCAGTGCCATGTGTGAGATCAGATGACAGAAGGGAGGCCTACCTTCAGGCAGAGGCTTCTCCTGTCCTCTGGAGTGGCCATGTGCTGTTCTATGTGACTACTTCCACTTCGGTTATGTAGAAGCTATGCTATTTAAAGCACACAGATGATTGTGATGAGAAAAAAACCACCCTTAAATGAATAATGGAAATTATAAATGTGATTTGAGGGTGGGGTTGGAGGTGGGAGTAGAGATGGGTAGAAAGGAGTGCAATGGAAACAAAGGAGCCTTCATAAAATTAAAGTCACTTAGGATAACATGATTGATTTACTCACCACCTTCTTAGGAACATACAGCAAACAAGTGGGTTTCTCCTTTTACTGCTTTTCTGAAATGAGCTACACTCAAGAAAGCAACATGGGGTTCTGTTGTCCCTGCACGATGGCAGGAAAGCGTGAGAAGCAGCTGGATGCTAGAACAGCTCCATCCAGGATCATTTTTCACACGCCGGAACCGTTCTTGTACTACCTTTTACTGGTAATTTCTGTAGAAATCAGGACGTCTGGTTGACAAATCAGGCCCTTGGACTTGGCAGTCACAGTGGCGTTCACACACTGATTCAGCAAGTATGTATGTGTGGGGCAGTAAGGAAAATAGGTACGTTCCTACTCTGATGGGGCTTACAATGCTTTGGGGAACACAGTTGAAATTTGAAAAGAATCTTAGTCCCATTAACGCATGTTGAAGGTAATGGCGTCATTTTGTTGGATTTGGGGCCTGGATGCAAGCATATTGGGGTAACTTCTGAAATGTAGTTAGGTAATGTGTTTCCTTCCATGTGGGGCCAAGTGTATGTTTACCTCCTAGTTGTGATGAGCTGGGATCCTCCTGCTCAATCTCAGCTTGAAGCACTTGGAGGTTATCGGCCTGCTGTGCCTGATTATCTTGGGGCAAGATACCTCATTTGCCTCAAGAAACAGTTTTGATACCACTACTGTGCCCTTTTTGGAACAGAGAGGTAGGCAAGACCCCAGGGTAAGGCAGGGTGATGAGATCTTTAGAGGCATAACTGATGTAACTGATGATTTTGGAGTTTCCAAAGTTTCAAAACATTCTCACTTGGCTGATTTATCTTTATAGTGACAACAGTAAGTAGATATATGCCCTCCTTAAAAGTTACAGTCAGACTTGACATTGGGGAAAGGGAGGCTCAGCCAGCGTTATGCAGACAGTAGGGACAAGGATGGAAAGTTTGAGACACCCCAGTAACTGGGTGGTTCCACAAAGCACATGTACAGTCCGCTCTGTGCACCTGGAGGCAAAGCCACGATTACGACAATCTTTGCCCTCATTGATCTTGGTGTCCGTCTGCTGAAGCAGACAAAAGCGAGTCTGCTTTTTCTTTTACCTCTGTTGTGGGTTCCTTGTATAACTCTCAAATGCTAGCATTTCCGTGGATTCCATGCTAGTCCTTCTCTCCTCCCTGCCTTTGCCAGGGTGGTAATTTTCCTGGCCACAGGTTCTGCTATGGACTATATGCTGGAGTCATACGTTTTTGTCTTGTGTAGGCTTTTCTCTAGACTCATATTTTTAATTGCCTCGGGACAGCTCTCCCTGGATATCTCTCAGACACTTCAACTTAGAACATCATTCAATTGTGGTATTAAAAATTCTTTCAAAACCACTCCTCTTCTCTGTAGACCCAACAGAAACACTGTCCATCCAGTTCCCAAAATCTGAAATGGGAAGTTGTCTTTGACTCTTCTCTCTCCCATCCATGAGCACAGAATCAATCATCCAATCCTTATCATGTCTTCGACCATGGCCTCCCATCTATCATCAGGGTATCTGCCTTTTTAGAATTACGGCAATAACTTAACTGCAGACCACATGTACACTTGTGCTCTTTCAATTTGTAATAACTATAAAATGTAAAACTGGGTATGTCTTTGGACTTCTGCAAATAAAGTCCAGAGTCCTTGGTATGGTCTAGAAGGCCCTACATTATCTGACCTGCCTTCTTTCCCAATCTCATCTTGACCCCTCAGAGCCAGACACTCAGGCATATTAAACACCTTCCTGTCTGCCTCATAGACGCCTATCCTTCGGTTTTCAGCTCGACCATCACCAGTCTGCAGTATTTCTGAATTCTCTGCCCACATTGTACTTTCATATGTATCTTTCACCTTTAGTGGTTTGTACTTATGCCTGGTCTAACTAGATTGTCTCCCTATAATAGATTCCTTGATTCAACAAAGGAGCTCTGAATCAGCCTGAAACGTATGGCACCTTGCAAAATGGCAAACATTCAGTATGTATTTGCCCAGTAAATGTTAATGAAAGGAAAAAATTTCACACTTCAATCAGAATAGGATTAGAGCTAAGTTAATGTTTCCCATAGAAATCTTCCTTATCATAAATATCATCCTAAATGTCCTGAGTCCTCCCATAGGTCTAATTTACCAAATCATGAAGACTCTCTTTCTGACTGTATGTGTGTAGTGGGAAAGGCAGAACATAGTGTTTTTGTCTTTTTTTTTTTTTTTTTTTGACAAGTCTCTCTATCGTTTTTCTGGGGATGAAATCTTAGGCTATGTAGCTTTTCTGGTCCCTTTTTGGCAATCAACAAGTCATCAGTTTTTCTAGCTATTAAAAAGTCCACACCTTTGAAATATCAAGATGCCAAACTCTCTCCTAATTGAAAATATAATTCTGCCTCTTACTGATGCCTTTGGGTGGGAAGCTTAAAGACAGCAGTGTGGGGCTATTGGTTTTCCTTTTCCTCCCTCTACCTCCTTTCTCATTCCAGAGCTGTTGGTGCCCTTTCTCGAGGCGAGAGAATTAGAAATAAAGATCCTGCCTTATCCAGTCAGTTAATTATGACTTTGAGCCAGGGTGGGGAGTGACTTTCTCTCCTGGAATACACCCTGCTGAGAACCACAGCTGAGATTCTCTAAGCTGGCAGTTTCCAACCTCTCCCTCCCTCAACAGCTTCAACATTATATGGCACTCAGCTGCAGGGTGCCCACTTGTGCAGAGTAGTTTTCAAGATGGCTCATATCCCATCTCTTTCAATGACCAGTGTGGCCTATGGAAAACATACATCTTGACTCCATTATTGGTGGGAGTACTCTGTAGTTAGCTGCCACACGCCACTTCAGGTACCTCTTACCCCAAGACCCTTTTCAGAGAGTCAGGTACCATCCCCGTGTCCCCCAACATCTAAAGACCACAGGTGAAGGTCTCCAAGTAGTTCACTTAAAAAATACCTCAGTAGATTTAAGATCAGGGAAAGCTACCAATTGATGAGACCAGTATGACCCTGATCCCAAAACCAGACACAGATATAATAGGAAAACTACAGACCAATATTCCTTATAAATATAGATGCAAACATTCTAAACAAAATATTAGCAAACGAACTCCAGCAGCATAGAACAAGGTTTATGTAGCATGGACAACTAGATTATCCCAGGAATGCAAGGTTAATTCAATAAACAAAAGTCCATTAATGTAATACAACATATTAAGCGAATAAAGGACAAAACATGACAATCTTGATACAGAAGCAACATTTAATAAAATCCATGACCTTTCCTTTTTTGATAAACACTCAGTAAACTAGGTTTAATAAAAGAATTTCCTCAACTTGAGGCAAACCCACAGCTAACATCATACTTAATGGTGAAAAACTGAATGCTTTCCCCCAAAAATAAGGAACGAGAAAAAGATGTTTGCTCTTGTCACTTCTGTCCAATATTGTACTAGAGGTGCTAGTCAGCACACTAAGACAAGAAAATGAAATAATAAGAATCCAGACTGGACAGGAAGTAAAAGTACTTCTGTTCACAGGTGAACGATCTTATATGCAAAAAATACTAAGTGACCAAAAAAAAAAAAATTTAGAAAAGCTACAATATACAAGATCAATATACAAAAATCAATTTTATTTCTAACACCAATGACGAATTAAAAAAAATAAAAATTAGAAAATAATTATAGTGGCATCAATAACACTTAAGAGGCCAAGACTTGTACAATGAAATCTATAAAACATCACTGAAACTAAAAATCTAAGCAAATGCAAAGACATCCCACAGTCATGGAATAGAAAACTCAATACTGCTAAAATAGCAGTTATTTCTCAAATTTATCTACCAATTCAACTAAATCCCCATCAAGATCCTGGCTGTTTTGCAGGAATTGACACGATGATCCTAAAATTCATCCGAAATGCAAGGGACCCAAAATAAAATGATTTTGGGAAAAAAATTTGAAGGATTCACATTCCAAATCAAAACTTACTGCAAAGCTACAGTAATCAAGACAGTGTGGTATTGGTATATAGGACAACGGAGTAAGACTGAGAATCCAGAAACAGTCTTCTATTTATGGTCAACTGTTCTTTGACAAGGGTACCAAAACCTTTTATGGAGAAATAATAATCTTTTCAACTGGTGGTTGGGCAGCTGGATATACAGACACCAATGCACTTGTGCAAAAATGGATGAAATAGGAAGTTTCACTAAACTTCTGCTGCATGCCGGGTCATTTTCAATCATTTAGGTGGCCACACTTAAAAAGCAACAGAAGATGGAAGCAATAACATGTGAAAGGCAAAATGATAAAAGAATGAGTCTCTATCATGAATTTACTTATAGTCCAGGCAAAGGTTATTAAAAGAAAAAAAAAAAAAAACCTTAGAAAATTCCTTAAGAATCCCAGTGACTCCTCACTGTTCAACTAAGAAATGTACCTCACCATGCCGTGCTACCATGGAAGCATTGGAGGCACTTTGGGGGTCGATGAAGTCTTCATGGGTGAGGTACTTTAACAAGCTGGTCATGAAGAGTATTTGAAAAACATAAAATAAGCATGACAAGTGAAGATGCTGGGTAGGAATGCAGGGAGAAAAATGTGTCATACAAGGCAAAGCTGGAAAGGTCAGTGAGGGGGCAATCTGGAGGCACAGAATGCGAGGGATATTAAAATTAGCAAGATGGTGTTCTGGCACAATGAAAAGGATTGGGAGAGGGAGATCAGAGTCAGGGAGTTAAATTACACAGCTGCTAAGAAAGTCCAGGTAAGTCAGAGGATCAGGAACCTGTTAAGAGCATTATAATAAAGGAGGAATGATGTCAGAAGTTTAAGGGGAAATAACTGACGACCTGTGACAACTGAGGAATGAGAGATTTTGGTGACTGGGGTGAAGGTGACACTTCTTAAAAAAAAAAAAAAAAAAAAAGAGTAGTCGATAGAGAAGCAAGATGAAGAGTTTTTAGGCGTACTGACTTTGAGGTAACAAATCCTGGAGATGGAGGTCTGAGCAAAAGATAAGGAACAGGGGAAGAATCTTTGGGAGTGACTGAGGTTGATCGGAGACAGTAGGCAAGAACAGGTAAGAACTTTAAGCAGGAAAGGAAAAAAAAAAAAAAAAAAAAAAAACTTTAAGCGGAATTGGAGGAGTAGCCATCCAAAATCTGGTAAGCTGTGAAAGAAAAATAGCAGCCAGAGAAGCAGCAGCTGAAGGTAGGGTGTTGTCAAGGTTATGGTTAAGTGTTACTGATATTGGCAATGAGGTGGTTATAAAGATCCTGAAGACTGTACTTTCACTCAAACCGCCCTGGATTAGCAGCCTTTCACAGTGAGATCTACCCCACACCTGCATCCATCTTGCAGTGGCTGTTAACAAATGCCCACTCACTTACCCGGGAGGGGAGAAAAGACCTGGGACTCTGCACTTGTGAAACCCTCTGCCCTTCCCAGGCAATTCTTTCCACACTAACACTGTGAGGTAGAAGGATGCATGACAAGTGAGGGAGCAAATGGAAGCTGTGTTTTTGGTTTTTTAGTGGCCCAGGAAGGGTGGCAAGGGTACAGATGGCCCTTAGATAGGCACTGGTGGAAGGTCAGGAAAAAAAAAAAAAAAAAAACTTGCAGTAAGCAGGTAAAAGGGGTAAAGGGATGAAGACCACACAGGGACTAGTCTTGGGAAGACATTTTTTCCTCTGACAATTCGTATGGAATTATTGAGAAAAATTCCTCAAAGGGGCCTGAAATCTCAGAATGGCATGTTTTTAATGCAACAGGGAGTGATGCTGCCCCATTACAACCATCTGTTCTAACAGAATGTCTGTACCGAGGAGGGATGAATAACATCAGCAAATTGTTTGAAGCCTCATTTTCAAGTTTCCTTTTGATACGTATCTCCCTATACAGGCAAGCATCCCCAAAAGTAGTCTGAGGAAAGCAGGGTTATCTTAACCAGCTCATTTGCTGGAGCTGCCAGGGTCCAAAAAAGTTTGGCGGCAGGCTGTTTCCATAAGTTTTATGTTTGAAATGTTCTATCATAATAAAAGGTAGAAAAAAGTTTACATACCAATTACTTAGATTTATGGTTCCTTTTTTTCCCTGCAGCGCTTCCTGGAGATTGAGGTCTAAGTCAAAGAAAACCAAAATATGTAATAGAGTACCTGGGCAAAAAAGTAACTTTTATAACCTAACATTTGGGGAAGATGGAGTATACACTACAGCCAAAATTTCTGTTCTCTTCCTGAAAATATTGTTCAGGGACATTCCATTAAATAATAATGAAAAGGCAGTGAAAGTAAGTGAAGTGATAACAGGCCCTGCATAATTAAGCAAGCTAAATTACCAGCTAGTCTGTGCAACCAATGGTTTTTTTTTTCCCCTCTAAAATTTTAAGGGTAGGTTCACTTTGACTCTTGGTTAACAAAGTTTATTTGATGTGAATTCTGCATCTGATAACCTATTTCAATTACCACTTTAAAATTTGTCATAGGGATACAATACTACAATTGCAGATCTTCAATACCGTAATAATAAAACTGGAAAACTGAAGAGCACGCATTTCTTCACGAATTTATTATATAAAACGCCCTCAGAGTATTTAATTTCTCCTCACTGTCATTACACATTAAGAAGCACAGTGGATGAGAAGCCTTTAAGATGACTACAGTTGCACGAAGGTCCCTTTCATCAAGGTAGCACACGTCCTTAACAGGCCGGCCCAGAAAAACCCCATGTTACCTTATCACAATATGGAAAGCATTGTCTTGTTTTTTCCCCACTAAATAATGGTGAAAAGTGCCACAGTTTTATTTAGCATTATGGTACATAACAGTTCTGTTTCAATTATGAAAAAAATTAAAATAATCCTGAAAGACATCCTTTTTCTCCCCCCAATGATTTGAAAGCTGCATTTTTCCTGCCAATTTCAAACAAATCATCAGGTTAATCTCCAGTAATCAGTTAAAACAATCACCAAGGCACAAGCTCAGCACATTAGCTATAGCTTGTAGCAAAAGGATATATCAATGTCTCACCTTAGTTAAAAATACATAATCCTTTTATTTTATAATGCAATAAAAGAAATTAACATCACATACACAGAAGACTAGGAAAGGGGAAACTAATTACTTCTGAAAATCCAGTAATGTAAACCTATTTGTACTTTTCCATAGTACATGAAAGTAACGTTTAACATGTTTTGAATTAAATTTAACCTGTGGGGCTATACAGTGTAATCGTAGGAGTAATAGTTTCATTCAGTTCCAGGTCAGCTTACGTATGATTAAGTAACACAAGGCACAGTAGCCATCTTTTTCATTATGTTGCAACACTGATCACGTGCCTCGATAAAATGGCTGATTTAACAAGATGATGGCAACACGAAGGGGAGACTTTGGATTGTCTATTTAAAATCTAGGTAATAAGCAATTAATAAAAACTCTATCTTAAGTGCACTTTCACATGCTTTTTGTTTATAATAAACAACAAACTTCCTAACTTTGTTGTAATAGGCTTGACTACCATTTCATTTGGCCAAATGCACTTTCCCCAGTAAACTTAAAATAACAACAAGAACAACAAGAACAAAAATCCCTGTCCTTTCATATACTAAGAAAGAGGATTGGCTACTGAAACAGTTCATTGCAAGACACATGAAAACATACTGTGGCATGAGTTGTTTTTAATTTGTTGTGCTGTTACTAAAGTTCTGAGGGCTGCAGTTAAAACATTCCAATTTCTCCCTTCCATCTTTATTGATTCTCAAGATTTTGCACAGAAAACTCTTTGGGGGCTAGAACAGCAGTAATCGCATCACACTGTTTTCAGGACTTCAAGTTTCAAAAGCAAATCATTAAAAAAAAATACAGTTCCTGATTTGAGTTAGATACAGGGACAAAAAAGTAGCACATACTTGAAGGTTACATGGTCTACAAATGGTGGCAATATTTTCCTTGGGAGAGTAGTTCTGTTGGTATATATTTTTTAAATACTCAAAAGGCTCAACCTCAAGCAGTAATAAACACAAGCAAAAGTGATTTAACCCTTAAAATAAATATTCAGAAAAACCTCTCTGTACATACAAGTGAAAGAATATGTAACACTTTCACGCAAAAAAATAATTATAATAATAATAAAGGATTTGTTCATATATGTAGCTGAAATCTGCTGTTCCAGCCCATATGTCCCCAATAAAGAAGGGAGGCACAGACATAGGTGACTCTGTGGTTCACTATCTTACAGCCTTTTTGTACTGGGACACTATCACCACCAAAATTTATCCCTCATTATATTTTTAAATTTTTTTTTAAATTTTTTCTTTTTTTTTTTTTTCCTTCCTTTTTTTGTTTTGTTTTACAGCATGCCAAATCCTTTGGCATATGTGATGGCCTTCAACAATCTCTCTTTAAGTTTTTCTTTGCTTGAATATTCCGGAAGTAAAAGCACATTAAAGCAAGTATGAGATGTAGGTAACCTAAATAGAGAGAAGGGGAAAAGAAACAGGAAAATAGTAAGTCACGGGAAATACACTTAGAATTAAATGCTCCTATTTTTAGATGGTATATGTAGTTGAGATGGTTTGCAATGCAAACTATACATTAATGCAAATCGTAAACGTTTTGTTGTGTAACTACCAAATATCGGTTTGTCTTTATCCTATAAATTACTCAAAGGTAGTGATGATGATGATGATAAGATGCTGCATCCATTGAGTTATTACTACATACCAGATACTGTTTTAGGCAATTAATTCTTATAGTTCATTTAAACTAAATCTTTCCACAACCAAACCACAGAGAGGACATCAGTAGCATTTTAGAGGTTAGGTTATTGGGAAGTTAAGCAACTTCCTCTAAGGTGGAGAAAATAATCAAACTGGTTTACAAGATTTTAAAGTGTGGGCTCTTAAATGCTTATTAGAGATACTGCTGGCAATATGATTATGAAAATGGTTTCATAACAGGATTCTAGCATAATCGAATAACAGTCTTCTAAGCCTCAATTTAACCATTCTAAATAGATAAATTAACAAGCTGGGAATCAAAAAAGTGAATGAATCATACTAATTTGAAAAATTCCAAACCAATGTGAGCTCCATAATAATTTTTAACTAGGCCAATTTTTTAAAAGTTTCCTCACACAATGACAGCAAAATATTTTCTCAACTGTTTAATATGATCTGGAGATTTGTATATAAAATCACGGATGTGCTTAGAAGCTACAAAGACAGTTCATGCGTGTATGATGGGGAATGGAAGGTTTTCGGTGGATATATAGTTACAACTTGATAATTACCTTTCCGTGTCTGGGCCATTTTTGGCTATAATCATCTTTAATTTTCCTAGTCCTCCCACAGGTGCTCTGTCTGTGCCTGTGGTAAATTGCAAGAAGAGTCTTTTCTGTTCATCTGTAAATGAATGAACGATTTCCCAGAACTCCCTAATGAGAAGAGATACAATACTGGTTTCAGCTTGGCATTCATTATAACTGGTACTAATATGAACGTATGATTCAAACTAAAACTATATTAAGAAGCAACTTGGAAGTTAATATCAGGAACACTTCTGGTGACTGAATAATTTCCAAGCAAATTTTCCTTAAACAGTTCTGAATACATAAAAATTTAGGATTACGATAATATAGTAAAATATTAGTAATACAGTAGTAAAAAAATTGAGAAAACCCAAGTGTGTAACAACAGGAAGTGACTATGTAAACTATGTTATAATCACTTCATGTAGTCAGTAATGAACAAAAGACAAAATCCTATGAATTGAAAAAGACTGAAAGGAATATTGTGCAAAAACTCCAGGTGCCTTTGGGTATATATTTTATTTATCCTTTATCTTTTATTCTCCTGCTCTACTCATCCTTTAACTCAACTTTTGGGAGGAAAAAGTGATACAGATTAAGTACAAAAGAAAAAAGAGCCTCCCGCCCCGCAAACCCACCCGGCCCCAAATCCAAACAACCACATACCTAATAGCAGTAATACAACAGTTCAATTTTTATATGAACTAGAATATTTTATCAAGTAACATGTGCTGTGTATGGAGGAGGAGAATTATTCTGACATTTCTGCCATATGCAGTTATTTTAAGAGAATGATTTATCCCTGTGGCATTCCTAAAATCTACGTAATAAAAGCCATGTTTTAATGACACTTAATGTTAGTTTGAGTTCTAAAATGTTAGTTTGAGTTCTAAAAAGCGAAATGTAAGCTCATGAAGTGCTATCTTGAAGTGTTTTGAATAATCAGGCATCTATAAAACATATATACAGTAGTTCATAGCTAAATAATTTTAAGATTCAAAAACAGTATTTTCAGTTGGGTATAAATATAAAATGCATCTTAATATTTATTTACAAAGTTCTTTCCAGAGCCAGGTGCAGTGGCTCACGCCTGTAATCCCAGCACTTTGGGGGGATCACCTCAGGTCAGGGGTTCAAGACCAGCCTGACAAACATGGTGAAACACCGTCTCTACTAAAATACAAAAATTAGCTGGGTGTGGTGGCAGGTACCTGTCATCTCAGCTACTTGGGAGGCTGAGGCAGGAGAATCACTTGAACTCAGGAGGTGGAGGCTGCAATGAGCTGACGTCATGCCACTGCACTCCAGCCTGGGAAACAAGAGCAAAACTCCACCCCACTTCCCCACCAAAAAAGAAAAAAGAAAGTTCTTTCCAGAATGGTTAGCAGAGAATATCACACATCCCAAATCAGTAATTGTATTTTTCTAGTTTTTGATATTCCAATATTCCAACATACTATTTTTATTACCAAAATGCTGGCATTTTTGTTGCTGCAACACCATTAATCTGAAATAAATTAAAACCTTTATTAGAATTCTTGGCTTTCTCCGGTCTCTTGCCACTTCCGTTCCCTGCCCCTCTATGAATCTACCAGTCAGCAAGAGAAAACAAAAAAGAAATACACAAGAACAGAAAACTGGACATGAAACTTGCAGGAGCATCTTCCCAGTTGAGGAGGAAAGGAATCAGACCCCAGTTCATGACATTCCTTTTGGGGTGGCTGGCAAGAAGAAACAAGTCTGCTATAGCAAGGAGCCCTCCAACAGAGCAGAAAAGCTGCCCTGCAGTGGGTGGTAAGAAAGTCTCCTCACACTGCAGGAGGGCTCTGAAACTTAACTGAACCAGCTACACCTCAGGAGGCAGATCAAAGAGCACCACCGAAGAGTGGAGACAGACCCTGTAGGAAATGGCAGATGAGCAGTGACCAGTCTGGCTGTATCATTATGGAGCTGCTTTGGTCTTTTAAGCAAAACCTTTAAAAATTTTATACAATGAAAACAATTAGGGAACAAAATTCTTCTCTTCCTGTTAAGTGTTATATTAACATTTTGAATTAAATAAGAATGCATTCATTTAGAAAGCTGAAGAACAAATGAAGCTTCCAGGTTTCTACATAAAAGTGGTGGCTGTGTTGATCACATCCTACTCACATCTCTCAAAATCTATCCAGATCACAAAGGGGAGAAATAAAAACACCTATGACATATGTGTAGAGTAAAACCAGGAGACAGAGGAATAGATTCCAAATGTCACAGAAGTGGGGAAATGAGCAGGGTCCAGCAGGAGCTACATGGAGAGTGGTGTGTACAGATTCATACTTATTAGGGATCACCCAGGAAGGCTGGACTCCCCAGCACCTGCCGCTCAACAGAACATTGCAGAGGCCAGAGGGGACTGGCAACAGGGTGGTTAAAGGAAGGACTATAGAAAAGTACTTGGGTCCAGCAATGGCAGTCTCAGGAAGGCACCATGCATGAAAGGAAGGTGGTACCTTGGAAAGCTCAAGTGTCCCTTAAGGGCCGTAAAGGGATGGAAGCACCTAATGAAAAAGAGTCTTAATCCAAATGGAGCTGAAAAATCAGAAAGTGGTGATTCTGCGCTTACTAAAGCAACAGAAGACGGTTCCCTTCAACCAAGACTCCTAAAGCCATGCAAATTCCTCCCTGCTCCACCATGAGGTCTAGTAATGACAGGTCCAGAAAAAACTAACATCTATTATAGAAACAACAAACAAAAACAGGATTACTGAGTCCAAATAAATATATTATGGAGAAAGTCTGGCGAATGAGAAGGAAAACTTTCTGGAAGACGAAAGAAAGTACACCAGAAAAATTCAGTCATAAACAACGGGAAACCCGTAACACCAAATTCCAACACATAGGGAGAATGCAGCAGCAGGCAAAAAAGAGCACCAGTGATGAGAAATACAAATTCAGAGAGAAATGAGCACATCTGAAATAGAAATAAGAATACTAAAAAATAAGAAATATGCAAAGTAATAATTTTGGAAATAAAGGCTAATTTTATTATAAGGTAACCAAAGAAGCAGCAATATGACTAAAATTTCTACTGAGGATATAGAGTCTAGAAAATTAAAAACCAAGAAAATGAATAAAAGAAACATAACTAAAGAAATGCATATCAAAGCAGAATAACGAAAAAGATTAACAGCTAACTACATAAACATAAGGTTAAAAGACAAATGACAAACTGGGAAAAAATAGTTGCAAATTTACTGTAGTTAAAGGGCTAATCTCCTTAACATATAAAGTTTCTAAAAATAAAATGACCAACTGAGCAGCAAAATGAGCAAAAGATGTTATAAAACTATAAACAGCTCTTAAGTACAAGAAAAAATGCTCATCCTCATCCATAACTGAGGTAAACTCAAAAATTGTTAAGTACAGTAAAATATCATTTCCCAACTGGCAAATAAGTAAATATCCACATTTAACAACACATTCTGTTTGGAAAGTTTTAAGAAAAGAGCTACTGTTGTAAACTGCTGGGGGGAATGCAAAATGTTACTTTTCTGTGAAGGAGAATTTGGCAGGATCTTGCAAAATTATACATGCATCTACCGTTTGTTGCAACAATCCTGCTTCTAATAGTTTCTCTTAATGATACCTTACATATGTAAGGAATAATGCATGAACGTAAGAGGATTCACTGTGACATTAGTACTAATAGCAAAAGGTTAAAAATAGCCTCGATGCCCATCAATACTGTTAAGCTATGCTGCATCCACACAACGTGGCAGTATTCAGTCATACAAAACACAATGGAAAACGCCTGTGCGGTGATGTGGGTGATTCTCAGGATATACTAGAAAGATACTTTTCCTAGTTCCATCCTGATGAAGCCTACAAGTACTAACATTCATAAAGCAAAGGCTATACTTTGCATCTAAAATCTGACTCTTAAATGCCATTCTCCAACAATTCATTGGGAAAATAATTTATTCCAGGACTGAGAATAAATGTTCGAGATTAAGTAGAAATTTCAAAATCTAATAGGGTCTTTTTAATTTTATTTTTAAGACGGGGTTTCACCATGTTGGTCAGGCTGGTCTTGAACTCCCAACCTCAGGTGATCCGCCCGCCTTGGCCTCCAAAGTGCTTGGATTACAGGCGTGAGCCACCACGCCCAGCCCTCTAATAGGGACATTTTAAAAGCACACCAAGGCTACGCAATTTGAATCTCATTTAGAGTAATGACTGCGAAACGTATTGAATATAAAAACATTTATGAGTTCATAATATTCAAAAATGCAGAAAAAAACAACTGAAAAACAAAATTAAATTGTCACCATTAAAATTATTACATTAACTCCTAAGACTCTAAAAATCTTAAAATATATTTTAGGCCTTTTCAGTAGAACTTTTTCAAGGTAATCAAATGGCACCCACTGATGAGAAAAAAGAGTGCCAGGTACAGATGTCGGACAAACAGATGGAAAAATTTTCCCCCCAGATAGCCATTTTGCAATCCCCAATGAGATCATACATTCAGGTAATGATACTGATAAATACAAAAATCAGGTGAAGGGCAAGCTAACAGGTTCTGAAACGATGATGGCAGTGACATACAGTTGTTTTGTTTTTGCTTTTATTTCCTCCCAATCTCACCTACAAAAGGAGCAAACTAAATGGGAAAATCAAAGACCCAGAGACATTATCTACAACAAAACCATGAACCACTACAAATAAGTGGACAGAAACAAAGTTCTGACAACTAACTACAAGAGCACATGGAAGGTAACTGCCTGGTGTCTTATAGCCCTGAGAACAGGAAAACCTTAAAACTGCCAACCCACTAGAAAGCAAAAGCCAATTTGAAAATAGCTTAAAGTTTTAAACAGTTCTACAGGATCTAACCTGCAGATCATTACAAAGGGATCATGATGTGGTAAGCTCTGGGCCCTTAAAACTCCTGAACGCTAAATCCCCTGTAAAACAAACCTTGTACCAAGGAGAAACTTCCAGGAATAACTTCCAAATGGAACAGATCAAACATAATAAAGAACAAAAAAAGTGCAAATGTATGTGGGGAAGGAGGAAGTTTCAGAAAGAGGAAGGGCATATTTTTGACCATTTTACCAAAACACAGACTTCTCCCCTTCCCCAAAAACCAAGAGAAGTTATCTTAGCCCATCTCCCCCTCATGCCACTATGGGAAACTCATTTCACTCACACAAAAAAATAAGCAACAAAACAGAGTCGAACAGTGTAATTATTAGAGAAAGAATATGTGCATGTACATGAGAATGATGTCCCTATAAAGTACACCAAACTATATGCAAATAGATAAAAACTGTACACAAATTTCAAATTGACCTAAAAAGAATTTTAAAAGTAACAATTAGAAATGGGAAATTTCAGAATAAGGGTAACTGAAGACAAGACATGACACAACTAAGGAGTAATTAGAAATGCAAGGAAAAAGAATCACTTCAAATGCAAAGAAACTAAAACTAAACTAGAAGAAATAGAAAAGTGAATAAAGCAGAACAATAGTACCATAGAAACTGAAGACAGAAGAAAAATCTTAAAAAAGAAATGAAGCTGTGCCTGAGACTCTCCTTGCTGCTCCAGAGACACAGTGCTGCTGAGCACTGGCAGGAGGAATCCTCCTATAATTAATTGGTCTGGCAGTGTTCACTTTTCCTGCAAGTGATCTACAGCCCAGGGGCACAGAGCGGGCGGGAGCACTGCCAGAAACACCAGGCATGGGAGAGCCTGCCACTAGAGGCACAAGGCTCAGGAAGCACTCTGGGGGTCCCTCTTCCCCCACCCAAACACACTCTGTGCAGATCAGCCTGGAGGAGCCCCCTCAAGCAGGACCACTAGGAACCAGTGTGAGCCCCAGCAGAGTAAGATAAAAGCAACAAACCAAAACAGCACCACAAAGGCTCTGAAAAATGGTCATTGGAACCACAGCCCACAAACATATGCTAGCACCTACATGCTAAACCTAAACAGGTTACCACTGAAGTAAAAAAATTTTTAAAAGGACAGTCTCCTAATGTAATAACTAAAATGCCTGAGACACAATCCAAAAATTATCTGTCATACCAAGAACCAGGAAAATCACATGAAGGAAAGAAAATCAACGCCAACACTGGGATGAGTAAGATGTTGAAATTATCTGACAACCATCTTAATGCAGCTGTCATAGAAATGATTTGACAAGCAATTATAAGTTCTGCTGTTTCAAAAACGAAACAATAGAAAATCTCAGCAAAGAAACAGAAGTTATAAGGAAAGAAAAGCAAATGGAAATTATAGACCTAAAAAATACAATAAGCGAAAAATAATCATTAGATGGGCTCAACAGTAGAGTGAAGATGACAAAGGATAGAAATCTGAACAAAAGCGAGGAAGTAGAGTGAAAAATGAACCGTGCCTCAGGTACATGTGGAACAATAACAGATGATTCAACATTTGTATCTCCAGAGGCCTAGAATGGAGACAAGAATGACGCTGAAGGAACATCTGAAGAAATAATGGTTGAACAAATTTTCCATGTTTGGCAAAAGAGACAGACTTACAGCTTCGAGAAGCTGAGTGAACTTCAAAGAGCATAAATAAAACTATTCTTCAGGAATAAAGGGAAAATAAAGTCATTTTCAAAAGGAGAAAAATAAAAAGAATTTCTCATTAGCAGAGCTGCCTTTGAGAACTGGCTAATGGAAGTAATAAAAGATGGAATCTTGGAAAAAATAGCGGAAATAGCAGAAACATGGCTATATACAACAGAGGATCACTCTCTTCGTAAGTTCTGTAAGTCTATTGGATAACTGATACAAAAACTATAACAGCATTAATCCTCAGAACAATACTATTTAAAAGCGGGGAAAGAGACCTTAACAGAAAGCAAGGTTTCCACATCTCATTCCAGATGATGGTGTTGATGGCAGCGAATGGTGGTAAATCACATTATCTATAATGTGATTCCCACAATGACCATGAAAATGACTGTGAAAACAACTATAAAAAATACAGAAAAGGCCGGGCATGGTGGCTCACGCCTGTAATCTCAGCACTTGGGAGGCCAAGGCAGGCAGATCGTGAGGCCAGTAGTTTGAGACCAGCTTGGCCAATATGGAAGGATCCATATTGTTAAAATGTGAATTCCCCCCAAATTGACTTACCCCAATCAAAGCAACCCAAATCAAAATCTCTGCAGGCTTTGCCTCCTTTTTTTGTTTGTAGAAATTAACTGACTCTAATATTTATATACAAATAAAATAGTCAAAGCGACCTAATGAAAAAGTTGTGGGAATCACAGCATCTGATTTGAAGCTGCAGTAACCATTAATGGTGTGGTTTTGGCAAAAGGACAAAACAAATTAATAGAACAGAATGGAGAGTCCAGAAACAAGGATCACACGCAGATTGACTTTCAACCAAAGTGCAAAAGCAATTCAATGGGGAAAGGAAGTCTCTCTAACAAATAAGTAAAACGATTTAGAAAATCAATGACATCCACTGTCTAACAACATCATAAACATTTATTGGTAGTGGATCACAGATTTACACATAAAAGTTAAACCTGTATTTTACTATTGGAAGAAAACATATTTGTGGCTCTGGGCTAGGCAAAGATAGATATAAAAGGACATTAAAAAAACTATAAAAGAAAAAATAAAATAGACCTCAAAAAATTAATAATTTCTGCTCATCAGAAGATAAGAAAATGAAAAGCCACAGACTTAGAGAAAATCATAAAATACATATCAGAAATGGGCCTTTTATATAGACTATACAGTATTCCCCACTTATCCATGGGGAATAAGTTCCAAGACCTCCCACAGATGTCTAAAATTGCAGATAGTCCTGAACCCTGTATATACTATGCATGATTTATTTTTCCCTCACAATTTCATGGACAAAAGATTCATTCTTACCATAGATTTTAGCAACTTCAACATATGATTTTTTAATTCTTTCCATATTAAGTCAGGAACTTTCACCTTTTCACTTAAAGGAAGCACTTTCCGGCTTCTCTGGCATACCTGAATTTCCATCACTGCTCTTGTGCTTTAGGGCCATTAAGTAAAATAAAGGTTAACTGAACACAGCATTGATACTACAACAGTCGATCTGATAACCAATAGACTGAAAGTGGTGGGTAGTCTAGACAACGTGGATATACTGCAAAAAGGGATAATTAATGCCCTGGGTGGAGAGGTGGGAGATTTCACCATGTTATTCAGAATAGTGCATAATTTAAAACTCAGGAGTTGCTGGCTGGGTGCAGTGGCTCACGCTTGCAGTCCCAGAGTTCTGGAAGGCTAAGGTAGAAGAAATGCTAGAGGCCAGGGGTTTGAGACCACCCTGGATAACACAGTGACACTGTTTGTTTCTACCAAAAAACCCAACCAAAACAAAAACTAAAAATTAGCTAGGGATGTTGACGTACACCTGTAGCACCAGCTACTCAGAAGGCTGAGATAAGATCACATGAGCCCAGGAGTTTGAATTTATAATAAGCTGCAGTCATGCTACTGCATTCCAGCAAGACTTTGTCTCTTAAAAAAGCCAAGCAAATGAACAAGAAAGCAACCCACTCCCCCCGCCCCATACATCAAAAACCCTAAGTTATTCAAGGAATTTTCCACTTAATGTTTTTGGACCACTGCTGACCAAAGATAATTGAAACCAAAAAAAGCGAAACTAAGGATAAGGCAAATTCCTGTATTTTACAGAAAATATCTATAGTCAAAAGAAATATAAAAATGAGGAAAAGATACTTTTAGTTAAATATGTATCTACTAGATGCCTTGGAAACTCTACTCCTACATGTTTGCCCAAGAGAAATAAAACATTGCCACAATAAGACTGTATACAGCTTTATTCACAACAGCTCCAAACTGGAAACAACCCAGCTGTCCACCAACAGGTAAAAAGCAAATTCTGCATATTCACATAATGCAACACTACTCTATAATTTTTAAAAAGGCACAATAAATCAACGCAATAACATGGATGAATCTTGAACATGTTTTGTTAACCTAAAGAGTCTAGATGTAGTACAAGTATATATGATTCCATTCATAAGAAATTCAAGAGCAGACAAAAGTAATCTATAGTGACAGCAATTACAACAGTTATCGTCTGTTCTAATGGGGTATGGAGATTCACTGGAAGGGAAAATATAGGAAATCTGTGTTAATGAACATAGCCTATACCTTGACTGAAATATGGCTGCATAAATGTAATTTTTTTAAAACTAACCCAGTTAAGCCCTGGGTATTTCACTGTATTCACATTTTACCCCACACAACATAGACACCACCATTATTACCACCACACTGATAACATTTAGAGAGCAGTGAGGGAATCACATTATTTGAAAATGAGTAATGGGTAATAATTAAGCACTATCTTATCTGATATGTGCATATTTATATACATGTGTACAGATCATATATGTGGATCTGTAATTTGGGTAGTCACAGAGTTTTTCTTCAAAAGTATTACAGGTAATGAAGGAGGAATAAAGAATTCGAATATCACAATTTTGCAAAACTTTATGAATTAGCAAATCTAGGCAATCAGAATCCATGATAAAAATTACCAGAAAAGACAAAGCGAATGAGACTAAATTACCCCTACAAACCAATATCTATGAGGTATTTGGGAAGGAAATAAACTCTGAATCTTTTTCTTTTTGTTGAGATAGAGTATCACTCGTGTCCCAGCTGGAGTGCAGTGGTACAATCTAGGCTCACTGCTATCTCCACTTCCCAGGGTCAAGAGATTCTCTGGGATTACAAGTGCCTGCCACCACATCCAGCTAATTTTTGTGTTTTTCAGTAGAGACGGGGTTTTACCATGTTGGCCAGGCTGGTTTCAAACTGCTGGCTTCAAGTCATCTGCCCGCCTCGGCCTTTTTTGCATGTCTTTTTTCAGTTGCTGAAAAAGCTCTCCCTGATTTTACTTCTTGTTGACTTCCTAGAAACATCTTTCCAAATGTCCCTCTCCGTGTCACTTTTTCAAAGTTAGGAGCAGGGACTGCAAGTTTTTTTGACTGGTAATTTTTGTTTCAAAGGTTTGATTCAGATTCAGAGTTGATTTTGCCAGGCATGGTGGCTCAAACCATAATCTTGGCACTTTAGAAGACTGAGGAGTTTGAGACCAGCCTAGCCAACGTGGCAAAACCCCATTTCTATTAAAAATAGAAAAATTAGCCAGGCGTACTGGTGCGCACCTGTATTTCCAGCTACTCAGGAGGCTGAGGCAGGAGAACGACTTGAACCCGGGAAGCAGAGGCTACAGTGAGCCCAGACCGCGCCACTGCACTCCAGCCTGAGTGACAGAGCAAGACTCAATTTAAAAAAAAAAAAAAAATTTAACTGAATCTTATTTCTAGTGGTTTACATATTAAATATGTTGTTAATTTTTAGCTGAAATATATTAGACTCACGGTTTTTATTTTTATGAATTCTGCATACAATAAATACTAACCAAAATACCTACACAGGCACAGTACTGCCAGTTCAGTTTCAGACCATAGCAAATAAGGTGATGATGGCAGTTAAGTGAGTCATACAAATTTTTTTGTTTCCCAGTGCATATAAAAGTTACGTTTACACTATACTTTGGTCAAGTGTGTAATGGTATTATGTCTAAATATTAATACTGTCTTAATTTAAAATCATTGCTAAAAATGCTAATGAATTGAGCATATTTGTTGGAAAATGGTGCTGACAGACCTGCTTGATGCAGGGTTGCCACCAAAAAAACTCAGTATCTGCAGAGCACAGTAAAGTGAGATGCCCGTATTGTCCTTTTTCCCCTGTTATTAAAAGCATTAAGTCTTCAACTATCTACTTGTAGACTGTTTAATGAATTAATATTTTCATATTTATATTGACAAAATAAGCTGAATTTAGTAAGAAAAGGTTTAGAATATCATCAGCTACTCTGTCATTTTTCACATAACACTAGTTTGCCCTTCAAACCATACATTTAAAAATGATCTTAAGATACATACCAAGTATGGATTATGTTGTTATAAAAAGCTAGAAATAAAATTAAAACCTTAATTTCAAAGATAATTTCTCTTACCCTTCAGAGATCATTTGACTTTTTTCATAACTATTAGAAATTGTATGTGATAAATCATATTACAGAGATATTGCTGTTATATTCTTTGTGACTAACAAGTAGGGTTTTCCCATCACCATGTTATTCCAACCCTTTAATGAACCACCTTTTAAACTCTGAATAGATAGCAGCACAGAGGTTGCTAAGAGTAAATAACATTCACCACTGCTGCCAGAAATGACCAAAGGTGCATCAAAATGAAGAAATACTGGTAACTTCCCACAAACCAGGATGAAGAACCTTATAAAACAACAGAACAGATGAATATAATGTAACATACAGCCATCCCTTGGTATATGTGACAGGGATTGGTTGCGGGACCGCCTGTGTATATGAAAATCCACGCATACTCAAGTTCCACAGTTGCCCCTGCAGAACTGGCATACATAGAAATCAGCCCCCTGTATATACAGACTCCCACCAATACTGGATCTGCCAGTAGTTGAGAAAAAAACCCTGCATGTTAGGGGAACCATGAAGTTCACAGCTGTGTTGTTCAAGGGTCAACTAATATAAAAATAATGTTTATTGCTAGATAACTGATATTCATTCTAGTGTTTACATACTTGAGTCTTAGAGCAATAATAACCTTTGGAGACAACTTCCAGGAAGGTACCTGTTTGCATGCCTTCTCACTGCAGTCCACCAGTGGGTGCCAAAAGTGTATCTTTGTCTCTTGACCCAATCTCAGCAGGGGATGGGGAAGCATATGTCTTTCAGAATTGGATGGCAGAGTACACAGAAGTAGACAGTACAGTAGTAAGGGCATTTACTTAAAAGCAGATAGAACTGGGAACCTCCACATCTTTCTGTGGGAATTCAGGGTTCAGTTTCTTAAGGTGTAAAATGGAAACACTAATATGTACCTGGACATATTAAGAATTAATTGAAAGACCGTACCATTTCACTCAAAAAGTGCTTGATCCTGAGTAGCCATGTAACAGTTCACAAATGTAGAATTCAAAAGAAAGGAAAAATATGCAGAAGTGGCAGCCTTATTTTAATTATCTTATCAGCAGTAAGAATACTCTAACCAGTATCAAAAGAAATATTAGATAATCTGTACCCCAAATGCAGGAGAAAATATGAGACTTACATATAACAACACTTCATCACAAGATTAACTCTGAAAACTGGTGATTATATTACAAAAACAAATCTAAGTATATAGATGAGAATTTGTGAGTTTGCTTATTTGGGAATTAGTACCTAGAGATAAAGGTCTGAAGCAAAATCACACACCCCTTTAATGAATCAAATCTTCTTTGAAGAATTAAGTACCTCACCTAATCAGAACAGAATCCCTGGTATAGCCACCGTCATATTCTGTAGTTTCTTCTAGTGCCTGGAAATCTAGATTCTGCAAATTCAAGAAAATATGTCTTAGTATCTCCTATACTGCTGTATCATTACAAACAATAAATCCATCCATTACTTTTTGCAGACACCTGCTTTCTTACCCGGCTTCCACATATAAGCAATTCAATTTCTTCTGGTCTGAATAAGTACTTTAAGGGAGATTCATTGGTCACCATATGAAAACCTCTCCGAAAAGCCTTGAACTGTTTTTCTACTGATTTATTGAGAATGTAGTCAGAATAAAGATTGACAAATTCCTGTAGGAAACATTAATCACAAGAACTTCTTATAATATGCTATGCAAACAAAACACAAGTTATTGGGCTGCATAGCTTTTTAATTTTTCCAAGAAAAAAAATTCAAGAATATGTTTAAAAATTCAATTTTACACCTACAAAGAAAACTACTACTAATAATTTCACAATTCTCTGTTATAGCCAATATTAAGCTATGAAAAGGCCACATACATAAAACTGTCATATATGATATAAATATCAATTTTGATACTGTATTAAACACAACGAAATATAAATGCTAGAGATGCATAAAACTTTTTAGGTTCCCTCAACTAGGTATGCTAACAGAAACATTTAAACCGTGTATCCATCTATTTATAAATGCCAACATTTTAAGAGAGTACAATGTATTTGATTTGAGCAAATCAGAAAGTCCCATGTTTTCTAGCACAGAATATTTGGTAAGCTGCCTACTATATCCAGTTAGCAAAAATATTGAAGTGTTGACTCACACAAACTACTGTATCAAATCATAAAAGGAAAATGTGCTTTGTACCCTTAGTGTGTATAATATTTAATCAAAAAATATCAATAGAAACATGTTTCTTAAAGGTATACTGTATCTCTGTCATAATTTTTTCCTGTTATGGGTTATTCCCATTCCAGACGAACACATTTTAGTCAAAAGAAACCCACATCTGATGTAAAAAATCCTTTTCAGAAATGTCTTTATATCACAAAGAGGATACACGTGTAAATTAGGTGTAATTTTTGTCTGTGACAAGGTTCCTGCTTACAGCTTCCTACGGAAAATACCCTGCCTTTTGCTTTATCCTCCAGCCACACGTAGCTATGAACTACCTCCTACGTCATGTCCTCTTTCTCTAAAACGGGGTTAGTGCCCAACGGTGTGCTTTCACACCAACCTACACCTAAGATTTAGAAAACGGGACTCTGACATTTACATAAACTTGCTTACTGGATTTCCTGTGTTTTTTTGTACAGACTATAGTAGATACTTCTTTAAAAATTATAAGCATACATGCTTTGAAACTGTTAATGAAGAGACAAAAAATGATGACACAAAACATTTATTACCTTCCTGTTTTCATTTGTAATTGGAATTTTATCACCATTTTCCTTTAGATCATACATCATTGGGTTACCAAAAAGATCTGTTTGTGATATCTGGAAAGTGATCATCATGTCATCTTCCACATTCCCTTCATACTCCAATAAATCTTTTAAACTCTGATATAGAACCTAGCAACCAGAAATGGTAAATTGAGGCCACTATAGAACTATAAAATACAACAAGTAATTTATATCACCCTTCTTTTTTAAAAGACAATAAAAACAAAAACATTATCAATGAAAATTGTAAAAAGGACAGCTAGTATCCCTCCAGTCCCCCAAATAGTTTCCAACCTACAAAAGAAAAACTGGCAGTCACTGTTATGGCCCATTCTCTGCTAAAAAACCCACACCACCAATTTAGCAATAGATTTCACACTGTGCTCTATGAGAAATTCTGTAGTGTCTCAAGGTGGGGCTGGGGGAGGTGGAAGCAGGCATGCTAGTGATAGCTACCAAGCCCCTTAGCCAGGGCTGCTCTGTTTACCTGTTCATCTCATAAGATTTCACTAAAATAAAAACAAAATGTTTAGAAACATTTCTCTATGGAATCAGTCTTAAAAAGCTTCGTGCTGACAGCAATATATAAACATTTCCCCCTTTGAGTTTTTAAGTGTTCATGGTACTTCGGTCAGATTAAAACATTTTTATCTTACGGATAAAAGTATCAATAAAGATTCTAAATGAAAACTTTTAAAATTTTAATATAAATTAAATTGTATATTTGCATTTAAATTAAATCAAAGAGACTGAATTTAAAAAATGACAACTTACTGGGTGAGAGTCTCCCAAGTCACGAAAAGTTCCTTTTTTCCCCATTAGCTTCCTGTAGACAACCATGGGAAAATGTACATCCAGTATACAGTTATTGTAAATAGCCAGACCCAGTACTATGCCAATCAGAGTAAACTGACCCTCAGTTTCAAAAGAAGATGGATTAAACCAAAACAATTTTGTAGATTCATCGTATGTGAACATACCTGTAAGAAATGATTTTTAAAAATACATTACTTTTGTATTTTATTAAGAACTGATGAATACAAATATAAATTTAAAGTAATTACACATATAAAACATTAAAAAATATATGTAATTATGCATACATTGATTTCTATTAGCACTTGAGAAAACACTGTCCACATATGTTATAAATTGTGGTGAATGTGGTATGTAATTTTATGAAGCCAAAGAAAGTCCTAAGTAATTTGATGGCACTGAGTAGAAGAACATGTTCATTAAATTCAACATTTCTGATTTTCTACTAACACATAGGAAAAGCTACATTCATACTTTACCCATAGCGAAAAAATAAACATTAAAAAAACCCAAAGGCTATATTTTGAAAGTGTTTCATTTATAAAAATATATTTGTATCACATGTACTATTTTTAAAAAACAATTTTTAATCACAGTAAGGAAAGGTTTGTTTTTTCAAAATTAGATAATGCTGCCATGAAATTTTTCTAGCATTTTCCTAACAAAATCAGATGATCTGAAGTACATAAACTTGGATTAATCTGATAAACTTAGATCAACAAAGCTATTTAACACCTATGCTGTGGGCCAATATGTAAAACAAAAGTCGTTTCAATTTCACATGGTCTTCACTATGCAAACCCCAATCGTGGAGACCTTTTTTATATCACTCATTGGAAAACTGGGGTGGGGCGTGGTAGTTCACGCCTGTAATCTCAGCACTTTGGGGAGGCCGACACAAGCAGATCACCTGAGCTCAGGAGTCCAAGACCAGCCTGGGCAAGATGGCAAAACCCCATCTCTACAGAAAACACAAAAATTAGCTGGGTGTGGTAGCATACACCCGTAGTCCCAGCTACTTGAGAGGCTGATGCATGAGGATGGCTTGAGTCTTGACCCAGGAGGTGGAGGCTGCAGTGAGCCAAGACAGAGCCACTACACTCCAGCCTGGGCATCAGAGAGCCCGATGCTGTCTCCCTCCACCAAAAAATAAAAAAACCAAAGATTCCAATTTTTAAAAAATCTACCTGAATATTACTAAGAATTGATTTCCTCCCTTTCAAATGACTAAGGGAAAATTTTTTTTTTTTTTTTTTTGAGACGGAGTTTCACTCATGTTACCCAGGCTGGAGTGCAATGGCGCGATCTTGGCTCACCGCAACCTCTGCCTCCTGGGTTCAGGCAATTCTCCTGCCTCAGCCTCCTGAGTAGCTGGGATTACAGGCACGTGCCACCATGCCCAGCTAATTTTTTGCAGTTTTAGTAGAGACGGGGTTTCACCGTGTTGACCAGGATGGTCTCGATCTCTTGACCTCGTGATCCACCCGCCTCAGCCTCCCAAAGTGCTGGGATTACAGGCTTGAGCCACCGCGCCCGGCCGGAAAAAAAATTTTTAATTGAATTTAGAATTTTTTCATTTTACTAAATGTTGCTTAGCTGCACTGTGAAACTGAATGAAAACATCTTAAGAATTAAGTCTGAAAAAAATCTGTAATTTCCAATAGAAAAGTAGAGCTTAGAAATTAGAAATCAAATTATATAGCATTTAAGTATTTTAACCGTAGTTTATAAAAGGACCCTTAAAATGTCTCCTTGATCACTAGGAGCATGAATTAAGCTTAAGACATTTTCTGAATGTAAAATGATTTGAAAATCAATTCATGTTTGAGTTTTGTGGTTTCTATCTAAACATTTTTTAGAGACCAAGTTACAACATCCATGGAAATACTTTTAGTTATAAGTATGGTATTAACAGGGTCAAGAACAGTTGACAAGTAATACAATTAATTAATAAATTTGTTCAAGCTAGCAATGGTGTATTTAAAAAAATAAACTTGATAAAATGTCACAAATGCACTTCCCTGGTCTCAAGAACAAGAAACTATAAATTAATCGGAATATAACTTTGAAGTTCCATTTGAGGCACATTTTCTCACATTTCAGGGAAAAAGGGACCATAAAGAATGCCTCCAGTAAAACATTAGTTTTGATACTTTTACTGCCATCACTTCAGTTACCTTATTGGAACTGCTTAATCTATGTTTTTTCTTACAAGTATTTCTGCATATAATGCAAGTGTACTTTAGAGCTAATGCTTAATATTTCTAGATACATGAAAAGCTAGAGCTAAGGTTTATCAAATTTAAGAACCTTATGAAGTTCATAATTTTCTATCTCAAAAAGGGCATGGTCTTAGGTATCTCTGATTTACTTTGAACAAACTACACACAAGTTAATAACAAAACACTAGCTAGAGTGTAGATAAGGGGTGTGTGTATGTGTGTGTGTGATTAAGAACAGTAACAGAAAGGTCAACTCAATTAGAATGAACAGGCTATAACAGCTCAAATTGCAAAGCTGAAGGGAAATGACACACATCATTCTATGCACACTCCTCACAATTCTGATGGTACCTTCAGTGGAAACCTTTTCCTATAATTGTCATGTACTCAATTTTAAATGTAAGCAAGCTCAGTCACTAAATGGTTGTATTTACAATAGAAACTGAACCAGTTCAGAATTATGCAGTTAAGTAGACGACCCGAAAGACTGCATCTTTTCCCTGTTCTACTTTATCACAAAAGGGAAAAAATTAAAATTCTGATCCTTCACTTTCAAATTAACATCCCATCAGCCTTTATCAAACTGTTCAATAACTCTTCTGGGAGACAAAAAGGTTTCTCAAGTTCAAAAAGTTTGGGGGAAACATTACCTACATTAAGCCCCAAGAAATCTTATAGCAAATAAATCTAATTAATGGGATATCAGCTAGTGTTTTCTGAAGTTTGAGCATGACATAATTGTGAAACAGTCTCTCAATATTCTTCTAACCATTGTTCTTTGAAACTCACAGGTCAGGAAAACCATGAGTATGATGATGGTTTTAGATAACAAAAAGCAAAGAAATCCCTTCAAGTGTTCCAATGTACCATTCTAAAGTGCTTTTCAATTCAATTTACCAAAGAGATAATTTCCTTCATTAGAATATATGACTAAGAAATAGAGGTACTTGAATAAATTAGTGATACATATCAGTTCTTAAAACCTACAAATTCTATCATGATATGTGATTCCAAGTAATCCGTACCAAATCCTTCTTTAGCAGCTCTTCATAGCTGAGAATATTTATAAACCAAGATAAATAAGTAATTCAAAAAGACAATATGACACCATAATCACATTACTAAAGTATTTACCAATATCTGGATTGAAGATTTCCTCCACAACCAGCTGAAAAAATTCTTTGGAAACACCTCCCTCATCAACTCCTTGTTCTCCTTCAAATTCCACATACAACTGCTTCTTCAAGTCTGCAGGATTTTCCATAGCGATCATCTCTAGC